>NW_012104288.1:601166-633123 GCF_000951045.1 Mandrillus leucophaeus
GCCTGTAGTCCCAGCTACTCGGGAGGCTGAGGCAGGAGAATGGCGTAAACCCGGGAGGCGGAGCTTGCAGTGAGCTGAGATCGCACCACTGCACTCCAGGCTGGTGACAGAGTGAGACTCCACCTAAAAAAAAAATAATAATAATAATAATAATAATAATTTCCTCATTCTCTCTTTCCATATGCAGTCCTTCCTAAAAACTATCTACCTGAGAACTCCTTCTGGTCTGCCAGTTCTCCTTTCTCATTTCTTTCAAAATCATCTGTCTCCCACTTTTCAGAAGAAAAGCTTACCCCTTTTCCATACTAAATCTTACTATGGTGTCTTGCCTTGCAGTTTAAAAATCTCCTGGGTGCCACACAAGCAGACAATTGGAGAGTGAATCTCTCTTGAGGGATAGTCCCTTGAGAGCAAAGCAAAGAAAGCATTAATAAAAATTAGTGAAGGGGTAATACATTATTTCATCCAGGCAACAAACTCATGGCCAGGCTCCATGCCTTATATTATAGCTTCTTTGTCTACCTAGCTAGCTAGCTGTCCATTTATCTATCTTAAAATTAAAATTCACAAGTGAGAAAGTTGTCATGGGGATGCATAATAACACATTTATTTGAATTTTAAAATTAAGTCAGACTTTTTCTGACAGATAGTAAGTCAGATTTGACTGGTTGAGTTTGACAATGAGGACTAGCCTTGCCAATTAAGTTATATGGTTGTATTCTCTGTGTATTGAATAAGCTGAACTGCAGCTCCAAGGCTTTGACAAAAACATACTTAAAGCGTGCATTCAGTATACAATAAGCTAGAAAATGCATCCTTTGTCATTACTTAAGTGTCACCTGAAATGTACAAGATGGTGCATAGTTTTTCAAAAGTCTTTGAAGATAAAATGTGCAAAAAATGAAGAAAAAACACTGCTACTATTATTTATGGATATATAGAGATGTTGTAAAAGTATTAAAACATTCATGAAAATGATAGATGAGAAACAGCATAATTATTATCTCGGGGGAAGAAAAATGTTGGGGTTCACAGTCATAGAGAGCTTTGGTCATGTCTGTAGTGTTTTATTTCTTAAGTTGGATGGTGGGTTATAGGTGTATATTATTAGTTCTGTTTATTTTTACACATGAAATACTTTATTTTAAAAGAATATACCAAAACCTTGTAATTATATATTTTGAAAGAATATGTTGGGTCCCTGATAGAAAAACAAGTTACTCAGGATAAACTGAAAAATGGGATACTTGAAATTTGAAAATACCAAAGGTACTTGAGAAATTGTCACAGTAATGTGCATAAAAAACAAATCAGTGTGGTTTAGTTCTTGAAAGTCCTTTTAAAAGTCTTAATGCTTATATATTTGTATTATTAATTCAGTTACTTATCATCAGGCATCTGGTATGCTCAAGAGCTAATAATTTCTTTGCGTGTAGACTTCTTTTGTACATACCAACCTGCCCTGGACATGACACTAGACATAACACTGTTAATTTATATTTAGATTCTGCTTTTAGTATTTTTTTCTATATGAAAATTACTCTGATACTTTACATTTTCAGGGAAAATACATTCATGTATTATTTTCAGAAATTTAATCTTATTGCAAATTTACACAGAAACACTATGTTTTCAACAATGAAGTTATTCTGGGATTTTTGACTTCCAAAACTGGAAAGGATATATCCTGAGCTTAGTCAACATCCCATTTTTTATTTGCCTACTAGCATTTCTGCCTCCCCAAAGGAAAAGATGTGGTCGAATGGGTTAACCACGATCCACAGTGGAAGGTCCCTGTTGGGCAGTTTTATGCCAGTCATTTGACCCACCTCAGGCCTAACCATTTGTTCCTGCCTTTGATCAGGCAAAGAGGTAGGGTTGTCTGCACTCAGTGGTGCCTGAGGCTCTGCAATGCACACCTGCAAGTGTAACTATTGAGCACTTTTGGGACTCTCTGGCTTAGCCAATACTATGACCTTACTTGATTTATTTTCCTTTATTTTATTAAAAATTTAATATAACAGTACATTAAAAAAATTTTTTAAATAGAAGTAATAGATTACCTGAAATCCTATGTCTGACTGCACAACTCTTAATTTTAGCAAGTTAATTTGCCTATGCATACATTGGTACAGAATTGAAATTTTTGAAACTTATTCTTTTGTGTTCTGCTGTTTTTACTTAACTACCGTAATAAATGAAGAAAAACAAGCACTTGAAACATAGTAACAAAACACATGGAGATCTCTTTTCTCTGTGTACCTTCTTTGGTAATGACCTCTACCTCTGTGAAAACTAAGAGAATATAAAATTTATCATACTTTAGATAAATGTGGTAGGCAGTGAACATGAATCATTTGAATGTTTTGAGCTCCTCAGAATCTGTACTCTTAACCAGTAAGCTATTCTGCCTCTCTAACTGTAGATGTTTATTTATTAATTGTACAAGAAATGTTTATGCTAGTTTGTGTTATAAATCTTTCTAGTTTTGAAAACATTTATTTTAGGCAGGTCTTCCTCAGAACTAGTATCTCCAATTTCAAAGATCCCACCTTTCTCAGTCTAAAAGGATCGTTTCTTACCTACTTCTATACAAAGCTAACGTCTAAGTTTGAGCTTAGATCATTCTTAGCATAATTTTCCCTCTATTTTGACCTTTATCTGACTTTTAAGGAGCAAAATATAAAAGGTTTTTAAAATCAGATGTATATAAGTAAGGTGCTATTATGAATTATTTTTAGATATACTCCTGCTCAGGTTCTTTTAAGGGTCATCAAAACTTACTAGGTGCATATTAAAAGTATACAGAATTAGTTCTGAAGAGTTAACCTTCTGAGTCATATCATTAGTCACTAAGACAAGTCTCATTTAAGTTTTAAAACTGGGTTTAGATCCAGAGTGAAAAAAGGTTAAAGGAACTAAAACGAGGTTAGCTGTTTTTTGGTCTTTTTTTTAATCCATACATTTTTTTCTCAGTTGTCTCACCAAAACAATTTATGTTTCTCCTCTTATTCTCTCCATGCTGAAGAAGTAATGATTTTCTCAATCTAAATTTTAAATAAATTACTTGCTGATCGCTTTTATCAGATATAATTTGACATTTTTTTAATGGGAGGAATAATGGTGTTTAAGAGAATTGTATTGATCACATTGGTGATAACCCCTATAGGATACTAAGCTGCAGCTGATTGCCTCTGATCTTATATCTTTAGGCATGCTTGATTTTATTCTCAAATATTTATCATGATGGTGATAAAATACTATACCCATATGTTAGTCCTATAGTGATAAGGAATTAGGCATTTTATATATTTTTCTTATATACACATGTTCATTATATTTCATGTGTTCAAATGTACTCAATTTCCTTCTCAAATATTATATTCTGGTGGCACTGTGATGCATTTATTTACCAGTATTCTAAAACATCAGTAAATAGATGCGTCATCTAGAGCAGTTTTTCAATCTGTGTAATACATTTCTGGGCTGTGAAATTAAATTGATGGGTTACAGCATGTTTTTCTTTTTAATGAGCTAGAAAAACATGGAATAGAAAATGTCAGTGTACAAAGGTTTACTGGGAGTACTTATTGCTTTCTGAAACTCTTGTAGATACACTTGCACATATGTTTTGTTCATGAAGTTGTAGTGTAAAATGTGTTTCTTACTGTGTGGGTTAATTTTGTGTCAACTTGACTAGTACCCAGTTATTTGGTGAAGTACTAGCCTAGATTTTGCTGTCAAAGTATTTTTTTAGGTGAGATTAATATTTAAATCAGTAGACTGAGTAAAGCAGCTTACCCTCTATTAAATGAGTAGACCTCATTCAATCAGTTGAGGACTTTAAGGGAAAAAAACATGGACATCCCTCTAGGAAGAGGGAATTCTGCCTGAAGACTGCTGGACTGCTTTCTTTTTCTCTTTTATTTTCTTTCTTTCTTTTTTTCTTTTCTTTTCTTTTTTTTTTTTTTTTTTTTTTTTTGACAGTCTTGCTCTGTCACCCAGGCTGGAGTACTATGGCATGATCTCGGCTCACTGCAATCTCTGCCTCTCAGGTTCAAGCAATTCCCATGCCTCAGCCTCCCAAAAAGCTGGGATTACAGGCATGTGCCACCACACCCAGCTAATTTTTGTATTTTAGTAGAGATGAGGTTTTACCATGTTGGCCAGGCTGGTCTCAAACTCCTGACCTCAAGCAATCTACCCACCTTGGCCTCCCCAAAGTGTTGGGATTACAGGCGTGAGCCACTGTGCCTGGCCTGAAGACTGCTTTCTGACTTCAACTCTTTCCTGGGTCTCCAGCCTGCCAGCCTACCCTGCAAATTTGAATTTGGACTTGCCTGCCTCCGTAATCATGACAGCCAATTCCTTACAGTCACTCTCTGTTTCTCTGGAAAACCTTGACTGTTGCACTCACTAAAGGCCATACTCTAAAAAGTTTGAAAAATTACTAATCTCGAGAGTCATTTTTTTAATCTAATGAACTGTTGTATAAAGTGTTTAGCCAGTGCATAACTCAAAATATGATAGCTGCTGTTATTTTACTATCATTTGTGTCTGTTATTTGAAGTCCACAAGAATCCTGATTTGAAGTGAAGTTATACAAAAATAATTCTGAACTCTACACTCATTTAAACTATCTTTTGAAAAAGATTAATTTGTGTTTGTGAATAATGCTATGGTATTTTGAAGGTTTGCTTTGCAGAAATTATTGTGAAATTTTCTTCTATGTTTTTGTCTCCCCATTTGTATGGCCTAAGAGCCACCTCCGTTTTCTCATCATAATATTCAGGACAATTTAATATATTTGAATTTTTTAAACTACTTTTTCTGTAGTCCAAGGTGATTGAAATTCTCAATCTCAGTGGAAAAAGAGACAAGCATATAAAAGTCCTGTGGCAGACACCTCTTGTGCCCTACCTCACATCCTTTTGTATTTTTACTCCAACCTTGCTGCAGCAATCAGCTGCTAACAGGTGTAACCTCACTATAGCTCTACAGAATGTATTTTGCTTTCTTCTCTGACACTGTGGCATAGGATGTCTGTGGGGAACCAACTTGGAAGTGTGAGAGGGTTAACATACCATATAAACTTTGATACCTGGTATCAAGGGGATAGAAGCTAATGGGAAAAAGCTCCTTTCCTGCCCCTTGAGCACATAGTTCAGGCATATTCAACATGACTTCTCAGAAGGTCTCGGCAGGGATTGGGTCCCAGCACCCAGAGCAGTGACCAACTCCAGAACACACACCTTTATTTTGGCTTTCCCTCCTTCCCTGTTTCATATTCTCCAGTATCTTGCCCCTCTTCCCTGGGATCACTTGTTCAGCATAAGCCATAAAAATTTCAGAACTGTTAACAGATATGAACTCAAAATGTAAACAGTACCAAGTACAGTCATGTGTCACTTGATGACAGGGATACAATCTGAGAAGTACATCATTAGGTCATTTCGTCATCGTGCAAACATCAGAGTGTACTTGGGGAAAACTAGATGGTATAGCTTACTACACACCCTGTCTATATAGTACAACCCATTACTCCTAGGCTATAAACCCGTACAGCATGCTACTGTACTGAACTGTATGTAGGCAACTGTAACACAATGGTAAATATTTGTGTTTCTAAGTATATCTAAACAGAAAAGGCACAGTGGGACCACTGTCTTATATGCTGTTCATTGTTAACTGAAATGTCATTGCATAGCACATAACTGTAATTAAATCCAGAAGGCCAACTTATGTTGTAACCGTAGTGCATGTTAATCCTGCTGGAGTAAAATATCTTCCTTGGAATATTACTGAAATGTGTGTGTGTTTGTTTGTGTAGCCAAAATTCAATTATATCTTAACTTAGGTAAGATCAACACAACTATCGAAACTATTGATATGAGAAAATTTTGCTGAAGTTCACACTCTTACTGAGAAATGAAAGACTTGTAAATTTACATGTACTTCTAAAATGTAAGTACATTATTGCTTATTGATAAATGCTGCTAGCTAATTAACTCCTGGAGACCTCCTTTTCAAACAAGTTTATTACAATTAGCAATGAAGTTGTAAATGTGAATCTAATTAGTCATTTGGTTTAGCCTGTTTCCAGGCTGATGTCTTCTTTATGTGTTTAACCCTTATAAACACATTGTATGAGAATGAATTTTAAAAAGAAGAAAATTATAAAATATACTGTATGATCTGACCCTGTTATTTTAAGTATTTTCAAAATAAAGGGATTTTTTGTATGTAGAAAATAGACTGGAAGGAAACATAAATACAGAATTATAATGGGTATTTGGGTGGTGAGTTGCTTTTTATTTTGTTGTGTATGCTTTTTTGTATTTTATGAATTTGCTACATAAAGGGAACATTTTTCTTTAATCAGAACAATATTTAAATTTTAAAAAGGAAATTAAGAATGCTAGCTGAATAGTTTCTTCTTCCCAGTAACTAACTGACAGATGGTGCAAAGGACATGACAAGGAAGAGGCCCATCATAACTACCTCATTTCAATTCAGCAAATATTTATAAAGTGCTGCTGTGCTCTTTTTATCAGATAATTAATGCTTTTTGTCTTTAACATGATTGTTTATATACATTCATTTTTACTCTTTACTTTCTTACATTATTCTTTATATACTTAATTTCTATACCTACTTCTTTGAATGGGTATTGTTTCTAGTTTCTAAAGATTTTTATTCAAATGTCAGATTATGGAAAGATTTCTATTTTGGACATATTACTCTCATAATCGTTCTCAAATTTTATTTTTATTGTTATAATTTATAAATCTGTCATCTTAAAATTTCTCTTTGTTACTAATATTTCTCATCTTTGATCTAGACTGTCTAGTCCTGTGTTATCCAGTACAGTATCTACTGTATTGTACATGTAGCTATTGCAATTTAAGTTAATTAAAATTAAAATTAAAAATTTAGTTTCTTGGTTACCCTACCACATTGAAATGTTCAGTAGCCATGTAGCTAGTGGCTACCATATTACACAGCACAAATTAGAACATTTCCATTCATCACTGTGTTCAATTGGATAGTATTCCTTCAGCCTCACAGTACTTTTTAATTCTAAACTTTCTTTTCATTATACATTAGTTCATTTTCACATTGCTATAAAGAACTACTGAGACTGGGTAATTTATAAATAAAAGAAGTTTAATGGACTCACAGTTCCCCATAACTGGGAAGGCCTCAGGAAACTTACAATCATGACAGAAGGCAAAGGGGAAATAAGGCACATCTTACATGGTGGCAGCAGACAGAGCAAGGAGGGAAGTACTACACTTTTAAACCACCAGATCTTGTGAGAACTCACTCACAATTATGAGAACAGTGTGGGGGAAATCCATCCCCATGATCCAATCACCTCCTACCAGATCCCTCCCCTGACACCTGAGGATTACAATTGAACATCAGATTTGCCTGGGTACACAGTGCCACACACTGTGCCACATTGTTTCTTTATTTCTTTTTTCTACATTCCCTTTCATACTATATTTAATTTTTTAATGGAAAATGTTAATTTCTACTCTTTTTTGGTAAGTAGAATTAGATCTTAAATACCTGACCACGATATTAGAAAGTTATAGGCAGACTTTTGTTGGTATGTATTTTGAACTGTAATTGTTACCATTTCCTCTCCTAAACTCTTGGATGCGTTGTAGTTTCCATCACTGAATATTGTCAGCTCTTTTCTTATGCACTGTATTTTTTTATCAAGGCAAAGCAACTTGAAATTTTGGTTCTAATAGCATCTCTAGAAGAATACAGTGGCAGCCTTTGGAAGGGAGTAGGTAGCTGGGCATGTGTAAGGGGGCAGTGTTACTTTTTATCTCAAAATCTTTTGCATCATTCAAATTTCATGCCATGTGCCTATAGTTCTTATTTTAAAAGGAATAATTTTTTCAAGCCCATTGAATTCAAGGTCCACATCAGTAACTTGGCCTTAATATTTAGGCGGTCCCACAAATAAATTTAAAATAGAATAAAATCTACATTTAAAACTGTATATTGACAAGGCGGATGGCTTAAAGAAGTAGAGGCTCCCACATCTTCAGATCAAAGTAATTAAACTCATTCCCCAAAATGAAAGATAAGCCTGTTGCCAGTTGGGTATTAACTATGACAGTGTTATTTATTTAAAATTTAGAAATGACTGCTTTTGTTATAGGCCAAGTCTTTTGATTTTGATTATCCTAAATAATCTTGGATAACTTTAAAGCCTGGCCACCATAATAATAAATAACCTACACGATATAAAACAGTAATACAGCTCAATGTATTCTGCACTAAGTGTGCTCCAAGTCCTATGCATCCAATCATATTGTTAGCATAGAAATTCAATTATACAGAAAGACAAATAATACAGTAGTACCAAAGGAAAGATCCATTTCTGAGGGAAGGTGTGGAAGATTCTTCTGCTTAAAATAAGTGTCATAAATCTAGGTATTTGCTTAACTTGATTTCTTTTTTATTAAAAAAATGTGTTTTTCTTTCATTTGTTCTCAAAGTATGAAAAACATTCGAGTTAAAAATTGATTGCTTTTCATCTTTAATGTATGAAGTTCTTGATATGTAGAAATAAAATTAAATGTTTTCTGATTTGCACAATTGGATATAAGGTGAAATGTTGAAAAGGAAAATAAAGTTTTTGTGACAGGTCCCGTCTTTCAAACTGTTCCTAGCTTTTCTATAATTATCTGTTTTGACAGTGCCTCTTCTTAAAACAAGGAAAAAGTTTATTTTAGTGACGACTAATAAGCATAAGGTTTCAGTAATTGTCTCCTTCACAAAGTTAAACTAATTGTATGATGGATTACCACCAAGTTACATGGCAGTTTATCATAAAAACATTTCATTATGTATGTGTTTGTTGAAAATAACCTCACTAATAAGATTTTCTGTAGAATGATTTCCACACTTTAATCACCAAATTGATGTCTTTATCAGTAAATTTACATTGCATTGTGACTTAAATGCAATCATTTTTAAAAGTCAGTGCACATTTTCACACTACAATAATACTTGCTAACAAAATTTATTTGCGTATTGCCAAAATACTTACATGTAACAAGTCCAATGACATATTCCGGGAAGATTAATACATCCCATGGATTCACCTAAGAAAACATCACAGTTTCCTCTCAATTTAAGAAGGAAAAGTACGGCCGGGCGCGGTGGCTCAAGCCTGTAATCCTAGCACTTTGGGAGGCCGAGACGGGGGGATCACGAGGTCAGGAGATCGAGACCGTCCTGGCTAACACGGTGAAACTCCATCTCTACTAAAAAATACAAAAAACTAGCCGGGTGACGTGGCGGGCGCCTGTAGTCCCAGCTACTCGGGAGGCTGAGGCAGGAGAATGGCATGAGCCCGGGAGGCGGAGCTTGCAGTGAGCTGAGATCCGGCCACTGCACTCCAGCCTGGGCGGCAGAGCAAGACTCCGTCTCAAAAAAAAAAAAAGAAAAGAAAAGAAGGAAAATTACTTGTAAGTAAATAATAAGAGTAGAAAATAAATGCTATTAGCATACGTTATGCAAATAAAACCCAGCTTTTCGTTCAGCCTAGGCATGTTAAAAAGACTTTCTAATTCTAATATTACACGTATTCTTGAGAAATTTTCCAGATAAGAGCTTTTCTAATTCCTGCCACAGTTAAAAGATAACTTAGTATAAAAGAAAAGAAACATTCTCAATAATTATTCTAAAAAGCGTTCATCTAATCTGAATACCACAGAACTTTTTTTGCCAGAATGCAAAGGAACCAACATTGATATCTTTTAAATAAATGGTTTTGCCTAGCAAGTGACAAAATGAACCTTTAGTTTGTATCCTTATTAGCTGGTACTATTCAAGGAATTGACTATCACTGTTGCTGAAGCTTGTACTTAAATACCTAAAACAAATACAATTTCCCTTGAAGTAAGTTATGAATTGCCATCCCAGAGGATATCAATAGAAACCAAGTTATAAGTTCCCAACTTTTGGGGTGCTCTGGCATCACAAGATTCTTCCTAAATTTGTTGTATGGCATGTAATTCATTTTGAAAAGAGAACAGTAGATTTTGAAACCATCAAAATTCTTGAGAAACATGATTTGAATGCACTCTTGGCTATCATGAAAGTAACATTACAGGTTATTGAACCCGAAGAATTTCCCCGAAGATCTTATATAACTTGCCTGACTCCCTTGCCATATTGCAGTGTTCAGTCAAGCCCAGTCCAGGATTTAAAAAAAAAAAAAAAATTAATCCCCCCCTAGTTTTTTAACAGTCCCTGAAACAAATGAACCTATTTGTTTATCAAGTAGGTAGCATAATCACACGGGAAAAAAATGATTTCACATGACTTTAAGACATTGTATATCAGTGAGTATATTCATTTTTTATCCTTTTTTAAAATTTTTTTCTTTTTTTTAATTTATTTTTTATTATTATTATACTTTAAGTTCTAGGGTACATGTGCACAACGTGCAGGTTTGTTACATATGTATACTTGTGCCATGTTGCTGTGCTGCACCCATCAACTCGTCAGCACCCATCAACTCCTCATTTACATCAGGTATAACTCCCAATGCAATCCCTCCCGCCTCCCCCCTCCCCATGATAGGCCCCGGTGTGTGATGTTCCTCTTCCCGAGTCCAGGTGATCTCATTGTTCAGTTCCCACCTATGAGTGAGAACATGCGGTGTTTGGTTTTCTGTTCTTGCGATAGTTTGCTGAGAATGATGGTTTCCAGCTGCATCCATGTCCCTACAAAGGACACAAACTCATCCTTTTTTATGGCTGCATAGTATTCCATGGTGTATATGTGCCACATTTTCTTAATCCAGTCTGTCACTGATGGACATTTGGGTTGATTCCAAGTCTTTGCTATTGTGAATAGTGCCATAATAAACATACGTGTGCATGTGTCTTTATAGCAGCATGATTTGTAATCCTTTGGGTATATACCCAGTAATGGCATGGCTGGGTCATATGGTACATCTAGTTCTAGGTCCTTGAGGAATCGCCATACTGTTTTCCATAATGGTTGAACTAGTTTACAATCCCACCAACAGTGTAAAAGTCTTCCTATTTCTCCACATCCTCTCCAGCACCTGTTGTTTCCTGACTTTTTAATGATTGCCATTCTCACTGGTGTGAGATGGTATCTCATTGTGGTTTTGATTTGCATTTCTCTGATGGCCAGTGATGATGAGCATTTTTTCATGTGTCTGTTGGCTGTATGAATGTCTTCTTTTGAGAAATGTCTGTTCATATCCTTTGCCCACTTTTTGATGGGGTTGTTTGTTTTTTTCTTGTAAATTTGTTTGAGTTCTTTGTAGGTTCTGGATATTAGCCCTTTGTCAGATGAGTAGATTGCAAAAATGTTCTCCCATTCTGTAGGTTGCCTGTTCACTCTGATGGTAGTTTCTTTTGCTGTGCAGAAGCTGTTTAGTTTAATTAGATCCCATTTGTCAATTTTGGCTTTTGCTGCCGTTGCTTTTGGTGTTTTAGACATGAAGTCTTTGCCCATGCCTATGTCCTGAATGGTACTACCTAGGTTTTCCTCTAGGGTTTTTATGGTATTAGGTCATGGTACTGGTACCAAAACAGAGATATAGACCAATGGAACCGAACAGAGTCCTCAGAAATAATACCACACATCTACAGCCATCTGATCTTTGACAAACCTGAGAGAAACAAGAAATGGGGAAAGAATTCCCTATTTAATAAATGGTGCTGGGAAAATTGGCTAGCCATAAGTAGAAAGCTGAAACTGGATCCTTTCCTTACTCCTTATACGAAAATTAATTCAAGATGGATTAGAGACTTTTTTAAAATTTTTAAAAATGTTTGTCTTACTCTTCTTACTGTCATTCCCAATCAATTCAGTGGGTATATTCCAAGGACAAAAAGAAAGGAATACAAAGAAATCCTCAACTATATTTAATAATTTTGTTAGCGGTAATATTGGCATGTTTATTTTACACACATGTTTAAAATAAATATATTAATATTCTTAGGAACCAAAGCTTACAGCATAAAAGAAAAGAAATTAAAAACCTACAATATTAAATTTGAATTGGAAATGTCATTATGAACTAATGACATATTTTTTCTGAAAAATAAAAAAGCATATATTTCCTAGTTCTGTCCACTGGAAAGACCTAACAGCAGTGACAGTCCAGTAGCAATTAACATCTCATTTCATACTATGAACTTTACCATTTTCTGCTCTAAGGAACCAGGGCTCCTTAGAGAAATAGCTGATGTCAAGTCTTGGGCAGGAAATGTACAAGGAGAGTCTAGGACATCTTTTTACACTAGAGAGCAAAGAAACCAAGAAGATCCTGTCAAAAGGATATAGGAGCCAACTGGAAGGGGCTCCCACTGGCCAAACATGGGTCAAGTTTGAGCATCAAAAATAGAAATACTAACCAAAACAATGGATTGAGACATTCAAATATAGAAAATGAAATATATGAAATATATAAAAAATGAAATATATAAAATATATCATAATATTAAAACGTATTACTTGATCACCTTCGAAAGTTTCTATAGTATGAACTTACTATTTTGAATATTGACAAGGGGGGAAATTTCAAGCATTTATTCTGCTTTTCCTATACAAACTATTTCAGTAACCAAATAGTTGAAGAGGGGAAATTCTTCTTTATATATTAATAACAGCTAATAAATTTAAGAACAATAGGATCAGAAAAATTACAGTTTGTCACCCTTAAAGAAATAATACATTAAGCAGTGATCATGACTGGGTACTAAAACCAAGGTCAGTGGAGTACTTCATAATGGACCATAGGCCTGAAACCACCACTGAGTCTGGACCAGCTAGACTTTGTTTCTCCTGACGTGATACACTTGTGAAGTTTTCATGCCAAAAAATCTAAGCAACCTTCTGGATCAAGGGTCAGCAAATTTTTTTGGAAAATGATTCATTAGTGTTTTCACTTTTGCAGGCCACGTGGTCTCTGTCACAACTACTTAATTCTGCTGTGTAGCACAGAAGTGGACAAAGACAGTATATAAATGAACGAGCATGGTTGTGTCATAGTAAAACTTTATTTACTAAAAAGGAGATAGGCTGCATTTGGCCCATAGTTTGCTGACCCTTGCACACTATGGAGTAGTGGCTCTCATGTGTAATCTCTGGACCAGAAGCATCAGAATCACCTAGTAACTTGTTAGATGTGCACATCAGGGGCCCTATCCCCAGTTATTGAATCAGAAACTCTGAAGGTAGAGCCCATCAATCTGTGTTTTAATAAGCTTCCAGGTGATTCTAAAGCATACTGAAGTTTGAGAACCACTGCTCTGGATATAAGTACCAGTTTACATGAAATACAGGGGTAAAGAAACATGTTAGATGATGCCACCAAGGCTGTAATTAGCCAGAATCACATGGGCAATGCTACAGAATTAATAACCTTTACTAATAAATCAGTAGGATTGGGGTGGGTTGTGTATGTTTAGCTGCTGGCCTTCTCAAACTGAGTGGATATAGGAGCTTGAGGGGCTCACCGTTTGGAATGCAGATTTTTACTTAGCCATCTTCCACTGTCCCCATTTACAGTGTGGCACTTCAACCTAGCCCTCTTCTTGGTCCCTACATCTAGCCCTGTCTTTATTAGTTTCTTCAGAGACTATATATATTATAATAAGATATATATATATATAAGATATATATATATCTTGTCTCCTACGGGAATGGAGAAATAGAAAAATAACTGCTGAGATAGATGTGGTATCCTAAGATAGTCACTTCTTCTTACACAGCCTTTCAAATTAATCTTCCAGCTTTTAGTTCTATATACCTTATTCCCCCTTTCTGGTATTTCTGGTTTCTGTGCCTTTCTGAGGGTCTCTAGGGTGGACTGCTTTTTTTCTCACCGGTATGCCTGTTTGCAGACATTTAGGATTGTTCCTTTTCTACTCTGCTAAATTATTTGTTGTTCTATTTATTTCCATCTTTTTATGTTGTCATTTGGTGTTTTAGATGACACTCTGTTTATCAAAAAAGGGCTTTGAGTTTTTGTAATCTTGGTATCTCTTTTATTTAAGGGGTAGGTTTCCAAAAGGAGTGGGGGAAATTTGGGGACTCTTGAACTGGAAAGTCTGTTTCCCAATTTGAATTTACCATACAACTTTTTGGCATGTTAAGCACCTTTTAATTTCCTGGAAAGCTAGTGTGATCTATGGAAGACTTATTTGGGAAGTGTTTCCTCTCCCTCCAGTACAATCTGCATCTGCCTCCATAACCTCCTTCAAACTTCTCTCTCAAGGTCACCAAATACCTCTTTGATGCTAAGTCCGTTGGATATGTGTCAATTCTAACCCCACCTGCATTTCATAGAGTTAACTGCCTTCCGTCTTGAATTTCCTTCCCCTTGTGGCTTCTTTACTATCTTAGTTTTGTGTTCCCTTCAAACCAGGATCTGAGACAAGAATTTGGATACAAGTAACTTATTTGCAAGGCCATTTCTAAAAGCATTAGAGTTGAACAGTAAGAAAGGGAAAAAAGGAAGGTCACTAAAAGGTGCCTTAATAAGCTGGTTAAATGCTATGGGCAAACTGGAGCTCAGTTTTGCCAGGAGCCCTCTGCGAGACTGTGGAACACATTACAGAGTTGTTCCATTGAAGAGCAGGGAAGCTGAGGTGTTTATCCACCAATTTCTCACCAAGACTCACTCCTAGGGAGTGTTAACTCCCTGGTATTTTCATCTTGCCCATTATATGAGGTGAATATGGTGCTCAGACCAAGAACTGCAGAAGTTTGAAGTAAGAAACAAGCTTCATCTAAATAAGCTATTCAGAAAGCTACAGAGTAAGCTGAGAGAATATGGGTGAGGCATCAATATTTGCTACTTTTACCAATGCCGTTTTTATTATCCCCTCACTTTTTAGACCATTCTTTCTCAACCCGTTGTTGGTTCCTGTTTTTCCTTTACCTCTTAAATTTTGGTGGTCCACGTGAAGGATCTGTTCTTGACCTTTGGCTCTTCTTCTTCTCTATCATTTCTCTGGACAATCTCATCCTTGTCTTGGATTCAGCCACTACATATACTTCCAGATTTCCAGCCCTGGCCTCTCTCTTGAGCTAGACCCATTGAGTCATTTATTCATTCAACAAATTATTTTTCAACACTTACATAATATGCTAAACTTGATGCTGGGAATGTTAACAGTGAACTATACATATTCCTGGCCCTTGGAGTTTATATTCTAGTCAAGCCATATAAACAAATACATAAACAATAAAGATTATGAGATATTATAAGCACTACAAAGTAAACTGGGTGTTGTTCTTGTGTCTGGTAGGAAAGATCACCAACCAGGGATCTCATAGATTAGCCAGGGAAGTTCTCTTTAAGTTATTGGTCTTCCCTGAAGTATGAGATTTAGCTAGCCACGTGAAGAACTGAGAGAAAAAGACTTTCCGGCAGAGAGCCAAAAGAGGCCACGTGAAATGCAGTGTTTAAAGAACAAAGAAGCTAGTGAGGTTGAAGTATAATAACCAAAGCAGAAAATGACATGAAATGAGATTGGAGAGGTAGGCAGCAATTGGGTCTTTTGGAGCCTTATTAAATTTGGGTTCTTCAGAAGCAGACGTTGAGATAGAAGGTATTTATTAGGCATCCTTATGAAAGGAAGAGGAAGAAAATAGGAGTGGACAGAGGAAAAAGTCGAACTGTGATGTAGGCCCAAAAAACTTCAGCCAATTTAGTGGGAAGCTCTGGAGCAAGTATTGCCCATCAGAGTCTTTGTACATCTGGTTGAAATGTCCAGGCCTTTATGGCCCTGCCTGCCTTATTCAGTTACTAGATGTCGGCTGCTCTGGAAAACCACTAGAAAGGTGGCTACAGGCTGTGGCACATGCTAAAATTGTTGACAGCTGCAGGCTGTCTGCTCACAGCATTCACTGCAGCTGGGAAGCAAGTCCTTCCTTGAAGAAGGGCTTATCCAAATATCTCCATATTTGCCACAGGCAAGTTTGGATTTTGTTCGAAGGACCCATTTAAAGGGTTGTTAGTGAGAAATGGCATGAAAGGTCACTCTGATTGCTCTGTGGACATTGGGTCATAGAGGACCAAGGAGACTTATTAGGAGGCAATAATAGTCCAAGCAAGAAATGCTATTGGCAATAGAGATAAAGAGAAATGCACAATTCAAGGTAAATTTTGAAGGAAGAATTGATAAAATATAGTACTAGGTAAATGTAGGTGGTAAAGAAAAATAGGAATCATTTTAGTAAATGTACACAGTTGCAGGAAGGGAAGCTAATTTAGCTGCTGCTGGCTAAAGTGCTTCTTCGCACCATGTGAACATCCCAGTAACAGCCTCCTCCTCCCCAGATTGTGCCCACTGGTGTGCATTTGATATGTCACAGAGACTACTTTAAGAGTATAGTAATTAACTTTTAGGACTTCCGGTTAGCTGGAAGGCTCCTCTCTATGTTGCCTTGGATCTTGCTTATATCTTAGCATGTGAGGAAAGGGAGACTAGGCCATGTTGAAACAAGGCAAAGCTTCTAGGGGTCAGGGAAAACAAAGCTTCTAGTAGTCAGGCAGCAGGATACCATGTATGCAAAGCCATGTGTGTGGCTTGCTAAGAACTGTGTATAGAGTAATGAGTAGTGGAAGGTAGAAGAAAAATATAGTGGAGGCAGAAACTTATTTCAAGTGTAGTCTAATTGTATGACCTTAAGTTAGCCCTCTGAGCCTAAGGCATCTTTGGACATATTTAATTTTACATGTTTGTTAGACATCCATGTCCACCCAGATAGTTGGCTATATTATTCTGGAGTTTGGGGAGCAGTCAGGCTTGAAATGAATTTGAGCTTCTTCCGCATATGTAGACAATATTTAAACTTGGGATAAGAAATGATTACTTTGAGAGAGAGTATAGATACTCCTTAACTTACCATGAGGTTATATCCCAATAAACCTATTGTTAAATCAAAAATGCATTTAATACACCTAACTTACCAAATTCATAGCCTTGTCGTCCTTAAACCTGCTCAGAACACTTACATTAACCTGCAGTTGGGTAAAATCATCTGGTAACACAGTACACTGTAGAGTGTGGGTTGTCTACGCTTGTGATCAACTTGATGACTGGGAGCTGCTGCTCAATGCCACCACCTAGCATGACGAGAAAGTATTGTATGGCATATCACTAGCCTGGGAAGAAATCAGAATTCAGAATTTGAAAATACAGTTTCAACTGAATATGTGTCGCTTTTGCACTGTCATAAGTTGAGTCATTGTAAGTCAGGGACTGTCTGTATAGTAAAAAAAAAGAGGGCTAGAATTGAGTCCTTGAAGCATTTCAGTGTTCTGAAGTTTGGCCAAGAAGGAGCTAACAGTTTGATGAAAAGATATTTGGATATTTTACAGACAACTTAAATTTGGTATGTTTAAAGCAGAACTCTTTTTCTATGTTTCCTACGATGGTTAATGGCATTATCTGTTGATAGTGATAGGAGGCAGCCAAATGCCTAGGCTAATAGTGGCGGGTCCCTGGTGAAACCCCACCTTCAAGCCAAAAACAGCCTGGAGTCTGAAAGACCAGGCTGCTGGTCCCGGATGAAACCCGCAACCCAGAGTGAGAACTTATGTTCCTGTTTGCCTGCCCTTTCCTGATTCTTTCTGAATAATGCCTTTTAATAATTGAATGTTGCCTTTTCCAATACTCCCTACAGCCTGTCTCTTTCCCATTCTGAGCCATAAAAAGCTCCCGACTCAGCCATATTAGGGGTACTTTCCCACTTTTGGATAGGGGGACCACCCCTACATCCCCTCTCCCCTGAAAGCTGTTTCATCACTCAAGAAAATTCCCTGCCTTGTTCACTCTTTGAATATTAGCACATCCTCATTCAAGAACTCAGGAACCAGTGTGTAAGCCAGACTTGGCCCAAGTGGGCCGAGTAGGTGAGCTGTCTCCTGCAGCAGGTAGCGTGGTCAAGCAAGGCCTGGGCGGGGCATCACCAGCCAAAGTTCCTCAGCTTGCAAAGTGTCACTGTTATCACTGATTAGAAACAGGGATTGTTCTCATCTTCTTCACCTCTACATATTGGTGACTAAGACCTTTTTCCTATTGAATATCTTAACAATCTTTTTTTCTCTGTCTCAATACCATTGTCTTGGTTCCTGCCCTAATGATTTTCTTACTTGCATTTCTGCAGTGGCATGCTATCCAATTTCTCTATTCCAGTCTTGCACCTCTCCAATCTAATTTCTATAGTTGCCAGAGTCATCTTTTTAAAAATATGGAATAAACATGTAAGTCTTCTGCTTATGGTTGCCAGATTTAGCAAACAAAAATACAGCATACCAGTTAAATTTTAATTTCAGATGAACAAGGAATAATTTTACATGTACATCCCATATAATTTTTAGGACATAAATACTAAATTATTTGATGTTTATATGAAATTCAAATTTAACTGAGCATCCTGTATTTTATCTGGAAATCTTGCCCTTCCTTCAAAGCCTTAAATGTTTCACCATCACTTTCAGGGTGAAACCTAAATATCCTAACACTGCATTGCAAGATTCAGCATGTTTTAACCCCTATATACCATATGAACCACTCACAGTGTCCTAAATTTGCTTTGCTGCTTTACTCCTTCATACCTCTGATCACATGCTTACGTTTTCCTAGAATGCCCCTCTCTTCTCAGTTCTCTGGTTGATTCTGATTGATTGTTTAATACTGAAGTATCACCTTCTCTAACCCTCCAGTCCACACTCTGTGGATAATAATTGGGACATCAGGGCTGGGGGCGGTGGCTCATGCCTGTAATCCCAGCACTTTGGGAGGCCGAGGAGGGTGGATCACCTGAGGTAGGAGTTCGAGACCAGCCTGACCAACATGGAGAAACCCCGTCTCTACTAAAAATACAAAATTAGTTGGGTGTGGTGGTGCATGTCTGTAATCCCAGCTACTCTGAAGGCTGAGGCAGGAGAATTGCTTGAACCCGGGAGGCGGAGGTTAAAGTGAGCTAAGATCACGCCATTGCGCTCCAGCCTGGGCTAAAAGAGCGAAACTCCATCTCAAAAAAATTAATTAATTAGTTAATTAGTTAATAATAATAATTGGGACACTAGCTTTTCTTCTGCATTCTCATAACATTCTTTGCTTTATATGATTGCAGGATTTATCATATTATAATTTAATTTTTTTAAACCTGCCTCTCTTCCTTAGATTGTGAGTTCTTTGAGCACAGGGTAAAAGTGCTCAAGGTAAAACTCAATCCTTGGCACTTAGTGGGCTCTCAGTTAATATATGCATGAACCAATCAGTTAGTGAATGGGAAAGTAGGAAAGGACCCATAAGCATTAGCCACATAATTGGCCATTGGAGCTTACCCAGCTTTTCCCTATGGTACCTCCTTTGACCATCCTCTTTGTTCCTCAAAGATGCTTCATAAGAATAGGAACTAAGTTTTGATCTCTGTATCCCTAGGCCTTTAAATTGTAGGTGCTCAGTATATATTAAATGAATGAATGAATGAATGAAAAACACATGAATGAATGAGTATATCTTTCAGGGCCATAGCTCCTGTTTTCCCCTGCAACAAGTCCTAGAGGGTGCTGCCTCTGGCCACATTTTTTATTCTCTAGGGCAGGCTCTATATAGCCTAAGTTGCAACTTCTTTATGTCTTACTTCTTCTCATCCAACTCTTCTTCCCTTTCTCAACCTAGGCCAGAAGAATTCTTTTCTCCCTACAGCAGCTAGCACATAACAGCTCAATGAATGTTAGCAGTCATTCACAAGTGGAGCCTTTTCTTTCCTCCAGGGCTCTTGCCTTTCTGCCATTTCTTTCTCTGTCTCTGAGGCCAAGCCTGGAAAGCCATGGGGACCTGACATTGCTTTTTCTCCCAGGGATTATGGTCTTTCCTCTTCCCACACAAGGGAGCAAGGTTTTCTTTGTCTTCCACCAGAGTAGTTCAATTAAATAGGACTAGCATTAAGTGACTCTAATTATTTTTTATTAATGTTTAACTGCTAACTTTCTTTTTCAATTAAATAATTGTGTCTTTATGCTCAGAGGCCCTTTTTGCATATATATGGAAGTTCATTTATTTTATTAAAGGAAATACCACCTGCAAAACTATTAATGACTTGAGCTCTGTGATTAGTTCATTTTAGTGACATTTTGAGATTTAATAATTAATCTGGCTCAGGTTCAAAGAAAGAAAACTCAATACCAGAAATTCCTAGCCAGCAAAGAATATAAACAAACCATACAATTGTCCCCTCAAATAACAGGCATCATTGGGATAGCCTTCGTGCAATTAGAAATGTTTTGAAAAAATGCATGAGGAAGGTTCAAGAAAGCATGTCAAAACAACAAAACTCAGTGTACATTCTCATTATTGTAATTGATCAAAGGATGTTTGCAATAGATTTGAATGTGAATAAATTAAATGTGACATTGATTTGGCAGAGGCGTACTAGTGATTGGCAAGAACATGTAGCAGGAGCAGCTTCTGCTAAAGCATAACTCACTTGCCTGTTGTTTTATTCTAATAGATTTCTTAGCAACCCAGTACTATCATACTAACCTAAGCTCTGTCACTTATTTACTCTTTGGGTTTCTACTCCTATCTAGGCAAGATTAAATTTATTTTTGATTACTAATCTTGCAGGCGTTCTCTCGGGCCTAAATACAGAATACCTTTTGGTGATCTATGCACCTCCCTCTTTTTTCTTTTTCTTTCGTAGATGAAAAAGGGTGATCTCATAACTTATTTCATCCTGGCAGTTCAACTTGTAGAACTAGAAAATGTAGTTTAATTAAACAACTTGGCAATATATTCAAGCTGAGACATCACTATAGCATTTGCTAGGCTTGAATTGTTTCTCAGCATGTTACAAAATTAACATTGTAAAAGAATATTCAGCTCTGAACATTTTGAAACACTAAATTCCCATTATAATTTTATAATTATATCGAGGATGGGGGAGCTGTGTGGTATATTCTGAGAGGCTACTTTCTGGGTGTGACCATCTAATAGTAAACAAATGTTACTGGTATGGGGTCCCGAAACATAGTTGATGCCAAATTTCACTTATAATCTACATAAATCCTTTGTAGTCTATGAAAAACATTTTAATTGACTCAAAGGCAATGTACTCATACTTTAAAATTTTTAATATTTACTAAAATAAAAAATTATTCACTAATATATATAGTTTAAATTATGGAAAGAAATTAGTAGAGCTGAAATTATACCTTTTTATAAATCCAGGTTCTCATTTTTTATATGTAACATAACTTGAATATGTAATATAACTTTATAAATAAGCTATGGTTTTGTTCCCACAGAAGACTGAAAAAGAACCCAGTGACATGGGCATAAGACTGATTCCTGAGTCTTAACTTGCTCTTGAATGTAGCAAACTTTCTAACAATGAAGCACTGTTGAATTTATTTTAAACTGTATTTAGATTTTTGTCTTGGCATGTGTTTTGAACTTCAGTTTGAACATAGTTATATATGATATACTTGGAATCCACAAGTACTTGAAGCTAAATGGAGACCATTTATAAATACTAAACTTTAGAGGAGCATGGAGCCAGAACATTAAAGAAGAAATGGCATATTTGTGTGTGTGTGTGTGTGTGTGTTCAGCCTGCATTTTTTCTCCCTGGATTCATAACATTTTTAAAGCAAATTTCTAATTCCCTAGTAAAGGACTGAGCATTAACTCTATTCCATTTCCATGTCTATCAATATAAAAATTATTAAAATACTTTTGAAGTCTATTATTATGGAATTTTATGCTTACCATGAATATTACACCATCAACATCATATATATATACATATAAAGTATTACTGAAACACTCCTTCATAGAAGAATTCTCAATTGACTAGGTTTGAGCGTTTTAAGGAGAAAAATTGGGCTAAGGGATTGAAATCTTGAATGATAGTTTGAAAACAGTTACTCATTTTTATTTATATACACATCACAGACAACATAAAAAAATTCTAGTGACATTTTACATAAATTAGAAAAAATGAGTAATTTATAATGTGTGTAATTTGTATTTACCTTCTCTTGATTCATTAAGTATATGTATAATAGATAATATTCCTAAAAAATGTTTTGTATATATACTTAGATCTGCATCTAAATATTTGATTCCATTTAATAGTATAGACTGAGAAATGTTCACTCCCACACCTGTGGTCTGAGTGTGACTCCAGAGAAGCAGAATGTGGATACCTGAGGTTGAAAACTCTTTGGGTAACCTTTGAACCTATTCAGATATCTCTCAGCCCTTCCCTTTCCCCAATACTCATCAAGTAATCTAAACTTATCTTCCAGTCATGATAACTTCATCAGAGAGCACTCACTGGTCATCAGCTCTTAGCCTTGCCTCAGATATTAGAGTGCATTTCCAAAGCCCAGGTTTACATAGCCTTAGTTTTCTTTCTGTCTCCCAACACATCATTGCAGAGACCTCTAGTATTTTTCTGCCATTTGTTTTACCTCCTCTTTATAATTCAAATATCCACTTATGTTATCTAATAACTTCCATAGCAATAAGTGTATATTAAAGCTGAATTCCTTGCCTTTGTGGAAAGTTAATGTGTCCTAGGATTTTGCATGAGAGACTGTATGATTGGAGCAGCATAACTACTTATTATAATGTCATGCCTAATGTCTGTGAGTGAACGATAAGTCAACATGTTAGTAGATCCATATTTAAGTTTTGTTTTTTTAAAAAACAAACTTTAAATCTCTTTTGTCATTACTACACATAGCAAGTTGCAACACTGAATGCTACAATAATATAGCTACCAAAAGGGCTCTTAACCAGGGCTCTTGGCAAAGTAACAGCATTGGAAAGGACTTGAGCCACAACCTTTCGAGGGCTTAAGTTCACATCACTGAGTAAATGAACAGTACACTATAAATAACCATTAACTCCATTACAAAAACAACAATGAGCTTGTTAAAGGCATTTAGAGCTTTTCTCATTTTCTCTTTTTTAATCTAATCCTTCCCAAACAATGATAATTTATATTAAATTTTGACCAGAAAAATATATAAATTCAAACATTAAATACATGCAAGTTGAGCAGCTCAAATTCAAAATCCAAAGTGCTCCAAAATCCAAAACTTTTTGAGCACTATTAAGGCACTCAAAGGATTTGGGATACTTAACTGTTAGGTAAAAAGCAAATATTCCAAGATCCAAAAAAATCCAAAATCCCAAACACTTCTGTTCCTAAGCATTTCAGATAAGGGATACTTACCCTATAATACTTTTTACAACTGATAATTTGTTTTCCCAATATTAAGGCTCCATACACAACTCAAGCCTAAACTAATTTGCTCCAGCTGAACACCCCTGAAATGAGAGAGACTGTCACAGACCATTGGTCATTCATAACACATACATTTAAGGAAAGTTTGGACACAGAGATTTTGATACAGCTCATGCCTTTTTTTAATTGTCAGTATGGTTTATTTCTCTTCTTCCCTGAGATTGGTGGAGAATGACATTCTTCAATATTTCACTCCAGAAGCCTCTTTATCTGACCCTTTTAGAAGGGGTTGACCTCATGCAACCCTTTAGAAGGGGTTGACTCTCAATTGTCAACTCCATGAGGTTCTGCTTCAAATGGACAAGAAGGCCATTGCTGATATCCTGCTCTATATCCCTAGTCAGGGGAGCCAAGACAATAGTGTAAAACATGGAAGCGTTGGTGAGTAGAGACTTTTTGTTGATGGGAATAAGGAGGTAATGAGGCAGAGTGTTGTTAATTTGAGGACTGCACATGGTAACAACAGCCCTCTTGTCTCTCAGGCTGTGCGTCTCCTGAACCAGGTTTACAAAGCTTGAGAAGTTTGCTTGGCAGTATAGTCATGAATGGCCTCAAAATCCATATTGGTAGTTTCAATGAACAGTGTAACAATGTTCCTCATGTGCTCAGGGAACTTAGATTTGGTGGACATAGAGTTTCAGGTATCCAGCACCTAGCAGAGTGTCCAAAACTCTGGTATTTTTCTCTGCAATGAAGTCCTTCATTCTGATCATTTCCAGTGCTATTCATTCTACAAGGTTTCCATCTTGCATCATTTTCCTTCAGCTGAAGTATTTCCTTTAATGTAGTAGAGGTTTACTTGTGACAAATTCAGCTTTTGTCTGAAAATGTTCTTATAATATTTTCATTTTTAAGATATTTTCACTGGATATAGGATTCTAAGTTGTTTCTGATGAGAACTCAGTGTTATTTCTTATCTTTGTCTTTTGTATAAGTGTCTTTTTTCCTATGTCTAGTTTTAATATTTTATCATTAGTACTTAGCAATTTGATTTGGATGTGCCTTGGTTTTGTGATAATCCTGCTTGGGGTGTTGAGCTTCTTAGGTCTGTGAATTTATATTTTTATCTCTTTGGAATAGTTTAGTCATGATTTTCTCTTCTCCTTCAATGACCACATGTATATCAGACTGCATAGTATTGTCCAGTAGTTCACTGAGGCTCTGTTCATTTTTTAGCCTTTTTTAAAAACTCTCTCTTGCTTCAGTTTTTGTATTTTCCATTGTCTTATATTCAGATTCACTGTTCTTCTACAGTATCTAACCTACCATTAAGCACTCAATTTTTTTTATTTCATAGGTTATGTTTTTCACCTTGAAGTTATATTTGGTTCGTTATAACAGTTCCCATTTCTTTCTTCATGTTGATTTTTTTGCTTTAACTCTTTAGACATTTTTATAGTAATTGTGATAAAGGCCTTGTCTGTTGATTTCATCTTTTCTATCATGTCTAGGTCTACTTCTGTTGACTGGTTTTGGGTCATCCTTTCCTCTTCACCTCTTGATTACATGATGAACAGTGAAATATTATGTTTAGTATCTCAGTTTTGTTGTCTTCCTTTAGAAAATACTGAGTTTTGTTCTGGAAGGCCATTAATTGACACTTGAATCAGCCCAAACTTTTGCAAGTTTTGTTGGTTTTTTTTTTTTTTTTTTTTGGTTTATTTTTTGTTTTATTTTGTTTTGTTTGTTTTGTTTTGTTTTGTTTTATTTGAGACAGGGTCTGACTCTGTTGCCCAGGCTGGAGTGCAGTGGTGTGATCTTGGCTCACTGCAGCTTTGACCTCCTGGGCTCAAGTGATCCTCCTACCTCAGCCTCCCGAGTAGCTGGGACCACAGCTGCATGCCACCAGACCTGGCTAATTTTTGTATTTTTTTGTAGCAACAGGGTTTCACCATGTTGCCCAGGCTGTTCACAAACTCCTGGACTCAAGAAATCCACCCACCTCAGCCTCCCAGTGTGCTGGGATTACAGGCGTGAGTCACCATGCACAGCTAGAATCTTACTTGTAAGTTTTGTTAGGGTAGATCTAGAGCAATGCAGTCCAATCCAAATTTTTGCAATGATGGAAATGTTTTATAACTATACTTTCCAATATAGTGGCCACTCGTTATACTTGGCTATGAAGTACTTGAAATCTGGCTAGTATAACTCAGTAACTGAATTTTTTATTTAATTTAAATGGTATGTGGCTAGTGCCTACTGTATTGTACAGCATAAGTCTTCAATAAGCTGTACTCTTATGCCAGTTTAGCCCTACACCTAAGGAGTGACCCTTCCGGGATCTTTACAATGTCTCAGATGTTCAACGAGCTCTCCCTGGCTGATGAGAACTTGACTTTTTCCTAGTCCAGTGCCAGCTCCAGCAATTTTCATTAAAATTTCACTACAGTTCCCCAGTATTCTTTAGTGAGAAGTTGTCCTTGCTTTATGGAGTTTCACCCTGCACATGGACAGCTTAATATTTAGCTGAACACTCAACTGGATTACTATGCAGATTTCTAAAACTTACTTACTCTGTGTATTCTGGTACTCTGCCTAACATATCCTATATTCCAACTTTCTCACACTCCCTAAACAACCATCTCTATCTCTCCCTAAACCACCATCCTCTGGTTGGATTCCCCCACCCTGTGTAGCAGCCAGTAATGTGTCTCCAGCCAGAAAGCTGGGATGATATAGGGCTTATCTAATTTGTTACTCATTGATGCCCTTCAGGGATCACACTACTGTGCTGCCTTTTGTCCAGTATCTGAAAAATGTATTTTTGTCCAGTTTTCTAGTTGTGTCATGGCAGGAGGACTAGCCTGGTACCAGTTATTCCATCTTTTGTCTGAAACTAGTAGATTACCTCTTACTTACTAACACCTCTACCCATTTCAAAGAGAGATGTGTACAAGTTTGGTATGTTTATTTTTTACCAGAATGAAATAAACAATCACTATTTTAAAATATATTTGTACCTTCTTCTGTTGTACTATCACAGAGTCTTGCTTTGTCATCCAGGCTGGAGTGCAGTGGCGTGATCTCGGCTCACTGTAACTTCCACCTCCCAGGTTCAAGCGATTCTCATGCCTCAGCCTGCAGAGTAGCTGGGATTACAGGAGTACACCCCCACCCGGCTAATTTGTGTATTTTTAGTAGAGACAGGGTTTTGCCATGTTGACCAGGCTGGTGTCGAACTCCTGACCTCAAGTGATCTGCCCGCTTTGACCTCCCAGAGTGCTGGGATTACAGGCGCGAGCCAAAACACCAGCCCATTTGGCATTGTTTTATAAAAGCTTACTCACCTTGTAATACATAACTATCTTAAGAAACATAATACTGTTATGAGTATAAACCCCATTTTCAGGTAAAAAAAACTGAGACTACAAAAGTTAAGTAGCTTTCTTGGTGTCACACAGCTAGCAAATGGTATATTTGGGATTGAAACCCTGTCTGAGTCAAAGAATTACCCATGTGGATTGTCATCAGTGTTATTTTTTTTAATGAAGAAGTGAAATATTGGAAGCAACAGTAGAGGTGGTTGTTAAGTAAATCGTGGTGAGAAAATACCATTCAGTCATCTTTTTTTTAAATGTTAAAGAAAAATATTTATTGGCAGCAAGATAAGTAAAATGATGAATATTTATTTTTAAAATACAAACATTTATGTAGAGAGACACCCATTCCTGCTTTATCCTTACACAAACACTGAAACATACTGTTATTTGATAAACATATGGAGATATAGGGTGATATTGTTCCAAGGAATTGTAAGGAAAAATACTTGCTTTATGGTAGTTTCTATTTGAAAATAGACTTTCTTAACAGTCTTTAAGGTCTACAATTCCTATCCTGTTTTCTCCACGTAACTACTTCCTTATCAATTCCAAATATTTTCGTTGTTGTTGTTTGGGTTTTTTTTCTTTTGTTTTGTTTGAGATGGAGTCTTGCTCTGTCACCCAGGCTGGAGTGCCGTGGCATGACCTCAGCTCACTGCAACCTCCACCTCCCAGTTTCAAGTAATTCTGCTGCCTCTCAGCCGCCCGAGTAGCTGGGACTATAGGCATGCGCCACAATGTGCAGCTAATTTTTATATTTTTAGTAGAGACAGGGTTTTCCCATGTTGGCCAGGTTGGTGTTGAACTCCCGGCCTCAAATGATCTGCCCACCTCGGTCTCCCAAAGTGCTAGGATTACAGGCATAAGCCACAGAACCTGGCCCTTCAATTCCAAATATTTACAAGACAGTATTTCCTTTCATAAATGATTTACTCTCTGTTTAATTTTGCCTGGTACTAGTTATGTTTTTTTCAGAAAAACAAAAAAATTCTTTTTTAGGAAAAATCATAGTCTCCATATTTTTCAACTCTGAAATCTTTAACCATCTTCATATGTAAAAATAATTAATATATTCAGATTGACTTTTCATTTGCCTCAATAGCTATTATAAGAAAGTCTTAGAAAAGTAATGTTGAATGAAGAGAAATTATGTGAAGGCAGGAGAAACAAGAACAGATCTTTGTCCTCCATTTTCTTTTCATCAAAAAGCATATGCATGTACCAACTGTAAGACTGCAACTATAGAGATTACATAAATAAAGTAGGCATGGGCACAGCTTCAGGTGATGTGACTGATCTATAATACAAAATCCAACCAAGCTCCATACCAATTTCTGAGTATCCTCTTGCTACTTGAGGTCGGTTACTAGTGCAAGTTTAACCTGGTCCTGAACTTTTCATTCCACTCCGAAGAACGAGCTTCCATGAAGACACAGGAACTTGAATTTCTGTCTACTTCCACTATTTCCAGTATGATATTGAGGGATTTCCTTTGTGATATATCGTCACCTTACATAACAATTCTAGAGGTTATAGGAAAAAGAAAACCTGATTTCTCTACTCTCACCCTCACTTGTAGCAACTACCCAGAAGCTCAGTTACTGTGGTGATTAAACTACTCATGGGGAATTGCTCTGTGTTGTGAAAATTACAAGAATATTTATAAGTATTGTTCTTTCCTGCACATATTTGCTTTGAGGGAGAAGTTTCATTAGATGGGCCCTTCTTCACATCTAAAACTAAGTCTATAACACTAAAACCACAAAAACTTTTTCCCCTTTAAGTACAAACTATTATTTTAAATGTCACTTTAATATCAGAGCTTGCCTTTTTAAAGGACTATACAATCAATTTTACTTGAAATTCACTTGAGAAACAGGTGATATCATACATTTAGATATCCAGACATTGCCCTTTAATTGACATTTTTTAAAAGTTTTGAAATTTTAAAATACTTTAGAGAACTCTCTTCTTTGGTCACTGTTGTCGGATATTAGTTACATTAACGTTCTAATTTCACATTACAAATAACATGTTCTAAAAATCAGATAATACAAGTAAGCAAAAAGAACATTAAAAAATTTCACACGTTTAGACATGCATTGTGAAAACAGAAGGAATGGGCCAGGCATGGTGACTCACACCTGTAATCCCAGCACTTTGGGAGGCTGAGGCGGGCAGATCACCTGAGGTGGGCAGATCACCTGAGGTCAGGAGTTCGAGACCAGCCTGACCAACATGGAGAAACCCCATCTCTACTAAAAATACAAAATTCACTTGGTGTGGTGGCATATGCTTGTAATCCCAGCTACTCGGGAGGTTGAGGCAAGAGAATCACTTGAACCTGGAAGGTGGAGATTGCGGTGAGCTGAGGTTGTGGTGAGCCGAGATCACGCCATTGTACTCCAGCCTAGGCAACAAGAGCAAAACGCCGTCTCAAAACAACAACAACAATAAAAAAAAACAGAGAAGGAATGAATAAAGTTACTGTATTGCATTTGTTTTTAAGATACGTATCTTGGCCGGGCGCGGTGGCTCAAGCCTGTAATCCCAGCACTTTGGGAGGCCGAGACGGGTGGATCACGAGGTCAGGAGATCGAGACCATCCTGGCTAACATGGTGAAACCCCGTCTCTACTAAAAAATACAAAAAACTAGCCGGGCGCGGTGGCGGGCGCCTGTAGTCCCAGCTACTCGGGAGGCTGAGGCAGGAGAATGGCGTGAACCCGGGAGGCGGAGCTTGCAGTGAGCAGAGATCCGGCCACTGCACTCCAGCCTGGGCGGCAGAGCGAGACTCCGTCTCAAAAAAAAAAAAAAAAAATACGTATCTTTTCAAATATTAATATCTCTGAAACTATGTGTGGAATTTGCCTTTTTTAGTGCTATAGTGGTGCTTTTTAAATGTGATGGTCTTTTATTCAAGGAAACACAGTAACAAAGAATTGATGGTAATTTTTGGTATAGATCCTCCTAGATAGAATTCTGAGGAACAGAACTGCATTGTACAATCTGTTTGCACAGATTTGAGAAAGTATTTCCAATAGCAAAGAGCCTCTCTGCAACAGTGTCTAGGGCATGCCAAACCCTGATTCCATTCCTATCCTCCTCCTTTCCTGCCATACCACTCCAGAAGAGAAAGGGAAATATTAATAGATGGGGCTTGGTTCTGGTACTACAGAGGGTGACATTAGCATTCACACATTTGAACAGCAAAGAAAAAAATAAAGGTAGTCAGAGCACTTCTTTCTCACCAGTGGAAAAGTACAGTCACTGAGTTTTAGGGCAGAAATCAATGTTAAGCTTAGGAAATCTTTCATAGAGTGTCTCAGGCTCTTGTGTAATATTTGACATTTATTTGTTTCATTTTTTAGGTAGTAAATATTTCTACTATGGGGTGCTTCATGTCTATTATAGCATAAAATCAGGACAGAACTGTTTAACACTAGTATGTAATCATACAGCTTTTTCAAACTTATATACATATCTGTATATTATTTAAATGCAAAGTATGTATGTATGTATTTATATGTATATAATATGTATTTTTTATTGTCTATTTTTATAAAAACTTTATTTTTTTAACTAGAAATTTAATAATTTCTTCCATTTATATATACATGCAGGAAATAGTAAAGAATGAAAAATACAGAGAAGAAGTCAAAATAAAAAGCCAAGATTTTTGTGAAAAAGAAAAACTCCTTAGTAAAGAGACCAGTGAGGAACTCTTGCCTCCACCAGTTCAAACTCAAATTAAAGGCCATGCCTCTGCTCCATACTTCGGAAAGGAAGAACCCTCAGTGGCTCCCAGCAGCACTGGTAAAACCTTTCAGCCAGGATCCTGGGTGCCACAAGATGGCAAGAGCCACAGTCAATGAATGCATTATGGTCAAATCTTTTCATGTATATGGATGTGACTATTTTAACAAATAAAAGAAGTCAAAACTTAATTACCTTGTATTTTCTGAATGTACAATAGTTTCCTATTCCATTAATCTTAAGAGTTCATTTTTAGTATGCACAAGAAATGCGAGATTATGTACTATAGAAACCTAACTACTTTTAGATTAAAATCCTTCATTTGACTTAGTCATTGTTATTTATGAATTTGCTTAGATTTGTTTTTCCCTCTTTGGATTACTCCCTTGAGAAGGATCCTGTAGCTGTGAATGCTTAGTACATTTTGGATCTTTATGATCATTTGGGAACCACTCATAGATATAACTGGGTACAAATAATGAGGGTAAAATAGTGAGCTCTCCCAACTGATCAAATGTAGGAGAAAAAAGAATGAAGATTCTTATTTCTGGAGAGGTGACCTGTAAGATTCTAAAAGACTAATAAAAAATGTGAACTTGGATAAAACATGTAGAGGCAAAGAAAACTTAGTTGATAAGTGAAAAAAAAACCACTAAGACCTTGATGAGAGGATGGGACAAAAGCTACCTTATGGTGGGACTCTGGTTGGAATTTGGAGAGAGAAATTAGGACCAATAGAAGTATACAATCCATAACAAAGTCTGAAAGGACAGTAGAGAAAGAAATAATGCAATAACTGGAGTTCCATGAGAATGAAAATTACTTTGAAAAAATAGAAAATTGGAGAAAGCTCTCAAAAAGCAGAAATTAATTCCACTAGAAGACAGAAGACAATGTACATATTAAAACATTATATACAAAAGTACATTAAGAGGGCCATACATTTTCTGGAGTGCACAACAAAGTTTTTGTTGTTATTCCAAAACAGAGTTTTTCTCACAGTGTTTGGCATACAATAGATGCTCAATATTTACTGAATGAATGACCCAAATTTGTGTGTGTGTGTGGGGGGGGTGTGTGTGTGATTATGAATGCTTTTATTTTCTTTTGTATTTTATTATTATTATTATACTTGTAAGTTCTAGGGTACATGGGCACAACGTGCAGGTTTGTTACATAGGTATACATGTGCCATGTTGGTTTGCTGCACCCGTCAACTCATCATTTACATTAGGTATTTCTCCTAATGCTGTCCCTCCCCTAGACCCCCATCCCCCAACAGGCCCTGATGTGTGATGCTGCCCTCCCTGTGTCCATGTGTTCTCATTGTTCAACTCCCACTAATGAGTGAGAACACATGTTGTTTGGTTTTCTGTCCTTGTGCTATTTTGCTGAGAATGATGGTTTCCAGCTTCATCCATGTCCCTGCAAAGAACATGAACTCATCCTTTTTTATGGCTGCATAGTATTCCATGGTGTATATGTGCCACATTTTCTTTATCCAGTCTTTTATTGATGGAC
>NW_012104288.1:634048-672729 GCF_000951045.1 Mandrillus leucophaeus
GTAGTTCTCCTTGAAGGGGTCCTTCACATCCCTTGTAAGTTGGATTCCTAGGTATTTTATTCTCTTTGTAGTAATTGTGAATGGGAGTTCACTCATGATTTGGCTCTCTCTTTCTTGATGTATAGGAATGCTTGTAATTTTTGCACATTGATTTTGTATCCTGAGACTTTGCTGAAGTTGTTTATCAGCTTAAGATTTTTGAATGACCCAAATTTTTACACTCTGAATATCTTGGTTAAGCACTAACAATGAATTCCTAAAAACACATAGATTAAAATTTTTACTTAATAGCAGGTAAAAATTTTAACTGCCTAAGAAATACACTACAGAAACATAAAACTATATAAAACATTTATACTAAAACAAGTAATCAAATGACAAAATCACGATAGTTAATGACAACAAGCCCAACATTCCAGCAGCCCTGTTGTATAATATCAGGTTAAATATTTTATCTTATTATATAATTACAAAGTGATACTACATTTTCCCACAGAGGCAAAAAAGGAACTAGTCACTAGGTAATATGAAAGGAGATATATACAGCCAGCAGGGTGGCTCAGACCTGTAATTCCAGTGCTTTGGGAGGCAAGGATGGGAGGATTGCCTAGCATTTGATACCAGCCTGGGCAACATAGCAAGACCCTATCTCTAGAAAACTTTTATTTTTTGAGATGGAGTGCAATGGCACCATCTCGGCTCACTGCAGCTTCACCTCCAGGGTTCAAGCGATTCTCCTGCCTCAGCCTCCCGACTAGCTGGGGTTACAGATGTGTGCAACCATGCCCAGCTAATTTTTGTATTTTTAGTAGAGACAGAGTTTCATGACCACGTTCAACACCATGTTGGCCAGGCTGGTCTCGAACTCCTGACCTCAGGTAATCCAGCCGCCTCAGCCTCCCAAAATGCTGGGAGTACAGACATGAGCCACCACACCCTGCGGCAAAAATTTTTTTTAGTTAGCTGGGCATGATGGTGTGTACCTGCAGTCCCAGCTACTCGGGAGGCTGAGGCAGGAGAATGGCGTAAACCCGGGAGGCAAAACTTGCAGTGAGCCGAGATCCGGCCACTGCACTCCAGCCTGGGCAACAGAGCGAGACTCCGTCTCAAAAAAAAAAAGAAAAAAAAGATATAACTTGTGGTATAGTTGGGACTGTGAATTAAGGTGTTCTTAACTGCTAGACTGGATTGTAGAGAAAATTGTAAATGTTTTAACACACTAGTGTTTCTACTGCCAAATTCCTGTTACCTCATTAATTGCATTCCATATACACCTTTTGCAAATGTTTACCACATAGTCTGTTTATAAACATCTTAGATATGGCAGAAGTTAACTACTAATTTTTATGGTTTTCATTTTAAAATACCTGTTTTGCATAAACAGCATGAGAAAATCTTGGCCAGGAGTCCCTTCTAGAAAATGCCTTATGTTAAAGATGATGATATACAACCACCAGTATTAGAAGAGCTTGTACTTTCAAGGGGATTTCTGGGGTGGTGGAAATTAAATTTGTAATAACCTATCCATATCCCTTTCCTCCAGGCTGACATGTTTAGGGTGACTGGTCACATTAGTTAGGTGGTATTGGCACAGAGTTAAATATCCTGCATACAAAGTGAATTATAATCTTGGCCTAATTGATATTTATTTGCCTTTCTAAACAACTTTTCTTAAAAAAAAAAAAAAAAAGAAAAAACCTTGTGTTTAGGCCAGACACAAAGCAGAATTAAAAATATTAAATATTAGTTTGCCCACCATACTTCATATCATAATTATACTCTGAATATTTACAAGTTTATTATGAAAATGTCTATTCAAGACAGATTTCAAACCTATGCCAAAAAAACTCTTCAATTTCAAAAGTAAAACTGTTCATGTTAACATGAAGAATATTATTTATACTTAAGTACTTTCTCAGAAGTAAAGCCTTCCGTTCTATGCCTCTGCTATACATGCATATAGCATACTTTTGGTTTTTACAAAAATAGCTTCATATTACACAAACTGACAAAGTACAGAAAATGCTGGCTACTGGGTTTAATTATATAAACCTAGCTTATTATGCCTTAGATACCTGAAGTTAAAAACCAACAAAAATGGAGGAAATAATCCTTTTCCATTCTTAATAACAGATTTCTGGATGTCATTTAATTAACCTTGAATTAATATAATACCCTTATATTGATTGTTTAAAAGCTATCTCATTAACTACGCTATTTAAATGTAATCTGAGTTTTAGAGTAGGCTTTCCCAAATTGTACTTAAGTTCTTCGGAGAAAAAAAGAGGTGTAGAGGACAATCTATGGTAGTCAAGTTAAAACACTCCAAGAGATCATCCAGAAATTTGTCTAAGTTGTACATGTGTTTCCCAAACTTTGGGTATTTGACCATGTGATCCCTTTTAATATGTTTGAGAAATGCAGAATTTGTCCTTATTTATTCCAGATATGAAGTAAATCAGCATGATTCTATAACCAGTAGCAAACATAAAAGCAATCATTCCTAAATAAGATCAAATTTCCTCCAACTTAGAACCATATAAAATATAATATCTATTTCAACATTAGGTTTCCAGCCCACAGCTTCCTTTGTTGTTTCTTTTTTCTGTTTTTTGAGACGGAGTTTCGCTCTGTCGCCAGGCTGGAGTGCAGTAGCGCAATCTTGGTTCACTGCAACCTCTACCTCCTGGGTTCAAGCAATTCTCCTGCCTCAGCCTCCCCAGTAGCTGGGATTACAGGCACATGCCACCGCACCCAGCTAATTTTTGTACTTTAAGTAGAGACAGGGCTTCATCATGTTGGCCAGGCTGGTCTCAAACTCCTGACGTCGTGATCCACCCGCCTCGGCCTCCCAAAGTGATGGGATTAGACATGAGTCACTGTGCCCAGCCTCCTGTGCTTATTTCTAGTCTGCTTATTACAAATAAGTAAAATTTAAAATGTCCTTATATATCTGATAAGTAGTAACATGCTGTAAGTTTTCATGTGGATACTATGGCTCAAGTTCTGACACACAAGCTTTTATTTATTTGCTTATTTTTGATAAAATGTTTGTTACAGGCAGCCAGGGGACAGCTTTCTTTTTCCCCCCAAGACCAGCTTTAGAATGGTAATTGATTGTACTTAGTTCTCAGAACTTCAGAAACGTAATAGATAAACAATTTCTTAGAAGTATTCTAGATAATAGCAAATGAGATTCTTTAACAACAGTACTCTGTTGCAGTGAGAGGTTTTTTCTGAAGCATCCCAAACCTCACAATATTCTCTTTACTCCCCCAATCACTCACACACACACACACACACACACACACACACACACAGAGTAAAATCTCAATCTCACATATATAAAAAGGCTCTCTAAATGATGGGAAAAAGTGGGAAAAAAAGCATACATCAAACAAATACAAAATTGGCATGTGTTAAGGCTAACAAATTATAGAAAAACAGAACTTTAGTTAGATACCTTTAAGTTGTTACGACGGAATGGATAAAACTGTAACTTTAGTAGATAACTGAGAATTATGACTATATCCTTTGCTTCAATACTTTTACTCTAAAATGTGACCCTAAGTAAAACATGTACATAAATTCTTTCCATGAACAGCTTGATTGCAGAAAACCACATGTATTTTAGATATATCTTAACACTGAATTATTTCAGTGCCTTGAGTTATAATGTGTTGCTCACACTGGCACCAAGTAGAGACTGATAATCTAAAAGAATAGCATTAAGTGTTATTCAAACTCGTCCATAAACATTCTCAGTGGTCCTTAGGTTCTCAGATATAGTCCTGAAGTTTTACAAGTATGCTTAGCTGTAATTGAAAATTCTAACCTGCATAACATAATGTAACTTAAAAATGTAGTTCCACCAAAAAATAAAATAAAATCCAGGACCTTACAAAAAATTATCAAATTTATTTTAATATCTAGTTTCATTTTTAAACTGTAGCTGCTGGATAATTTTTTGTAATTTAAAATTCATTATCAGGGTACAGAAAACATTAATAAGCTGACAGTGAATTAAATACTAACAGTGAACAAAATTACTGGACCATGCATTTATAAAAGCCACGTTTAATAGTAAAACGTTCCAGTTATACTACTTAACTGAAAGAAACATCCTTTAGCTCCTTACTTCCAATTATAGCACATTCTCATTTTGATATAATTTATCCTTTTCACCCAATTACTACTATGCCCAACAAAATGTTTCCAAATTTTATACCTTTCTTTACCACTTAAGAAGTATGACATCACTGTTATGCTTTACAAGTTCTTTAAAAGAAATGTGAAATTTAAAGTTTTACTTTGAAACTGTTTGATCAGAAAGTATTAAATATCACTACCACTTGAGTTAAAACAAAGAATGAAATAAAACACAAAAGTGGTGTCTATATAATCAGCGAATTACTTGATAAGACATTTTAACTGTTTTACAGTTCTGCTTAGCACAAGAATAAACCGGTTCCAAAGTACTACAGTGTTTGGCATTTTTACTGCAAGCTTTAAACCATAGTGTTACTCCTCTCAACAAGCCATCTCTAAGAAAATGGCAGTGTTTGTGAGTACAGAAATTGTTCTATCCAGTAGGTGGTATTCCACATAGTCAAGATAAGAGAATGCTTTATAAAATTGTTTTAAAAAATGCAAAATGACTTGATAATTACCAGCTGTCTCAAAGGCTATAAGAAAAATGCAGCAAATAGAAGTACTCATCGATTAATATTATTTTGTTTTGAGAAAGCCAGAAATGATTCTAAGAAATAAGCAATAATAATAAAAGACGTAATTAATATACTGTATCTCTTTTAAGCCAAAGCACACTTTTACCTCAAACAAGACAGTTCTGACTTTTACATTCTTAATTTCCTTTGTCCAAAACAGGACCCCATTTTAAATAGAGTTCATTTGAATCGAGTTCATAATCTAAAGTCACTTTTCCCCACAGGATGTTTTCATTTCAGTAGATAAACTGCTAAGCGGCAAATGACTAAGTCAGTTATAAAGAATTTGTACCACAGTAAATGATAATTTACAATAACTGTCAATAGAAACCTACAAACTTCTACACCCAAGCCTAAAAGTTACTATAGTATTGAGGTCAGAACTAACATGATTCTTCCATTTGGTCACTAAATAATACTGTCAAGAAATCCAAAGAAGAAACTTTAGTGGGTTCTTCCAAAGCTGCATAATTTTCCAAGTGATTTTCCTCTGGTTGCACAGCCTGTTCAATCCTTCAATCCTTTTTTAGTCGTTTAGCTTTTGCAATGTTTTCTTGGCGTTTTTGTTTCTTCTTCTGCTCCTTCTCCCTGGCCTCAATCATCTTGGCCAGTTTCCAAGACAGTACAGCACTTGCTAGGAACAGTGGAGTAAGGGCCAAAATAACAGTTGTAAGGAAGCCATATGGGTCTTTTGCAGCCCATTCCACAACATACTCAGCCCAAGCCTTTATATCAAACATCTTCACTGCAGTCTTATGAAAACTGGGGCTGGAGAAGGTGGGTGGAGAACAGAGGAAAAAAACAGGAGAAAGACTGTGGTTAGTCAAATTTTGAAAAAGTTTCCTCACACAACCAGTTAACTCATGATTCCATTATCACTCAGTTTGCTTTTTTAAAAAGTACTAATTAGTACTACTGTAATAAGGACTAGTATTTCCAGTTAGGAAAAAGTAATTCATCTAGGACAGCCAGAATAGTGACACTTCAAAGATGTAAAGTTATAGAAGATTTTAAAAAGCCATGTGACTCTGTCATAAGGACTATGCATTCTCACATGCCTCCTATATGGAAGACAAACTTTATTTAGCAGGAGGCTTTCATAAGAATCTTGAGTTTTCTGTGGTCATTAAGAGCTGAACACAGTTTGTCATTTTTTGACATATCCTTAGTATTACTAATTAACAAAAATACAAATCAGCAAATTTGGTGTTTGAAAAGGACAAGCCACAGAGCATGTGCAATACTCGCAGAGAAGGAGAGATGGCTATTTCCAGGAATGGGAAAGGGAGGGTAAGGGAGTCATGACATCACATTAATATGCCAAAGCAGCAAAAAGTACTGTGCTATTTTATGCCCTTTCAGCTTTGAGGACCTCTGCTGGAATAAGCCTAATTTAATAAATGAGAAAAGTAGCCTTAACAAGATGCCATGTGTTTTGTTCCTTTTTGAGTGTAAGGAAAAGACATCTGGCAAATGAGGATTATGTGACTTGAGTGATGTTTTCTATTTTGCCCCAGAGGCTTTTCTACCTTTCATGTTTGTGTCAACCTCTATTCAAAGTGGAGAATTAGAATACCTGGGTAGGGAATGAGGTATATACATCCACTTACGATTTCAACTGGAATTTTTTAAAAAATTATCTACCTTATGCTTGAGTAGTGATCTCTAACTTTGTCCTGGTATTATTAGTGACCCAATCACGACTTCAGATGACCCTTGGTAGTCTGTCTTCTTGAGTTCTACTGTACACATCTGAGAGATGATTTAAATTCTGTACAATTGGCTAGCTGGAAAGAATACAAAAAATAAAACAAAATTTAAGTCACAACTTTCAGGATAATTGTAATAAAATTTTAAATGGAAAATTTCTATATTGTATATACACAATCTATATGACATCTAAAATTGCCTATCCATTATAGTAACTTAATGTGTTTCTTCCTCATTTGAATTTACCACAATTGCAAGTGCCCTGTAAGAAAATCCTAATTACTGGAAATCAAGTATTTTACTAAGTTAGTTATTTCAATAATAAAATTTTTTTAGTTCATTGACATATAGAAGACAAGTTGGCTCACTGACTCACACAGTATATCCGTTCCTAGATTTTCAACTTTCTATACTAAAAATGTTGCCATTCATTCATTTACTGGATTAGGTACACCACTACAAAATCAAACACCTCATCTTACTCTTTAAAGGTTTTTTTGGCTCTATCATACAATTTGTGTCCTTTACTTAAAAAATTAGAAGACATAACCAAACAAATTATAGTAATTCACCCACAGTCCCATTACCCCAGGAAAACTATGGTTTTAATTATATCTTTCCCACGATTTTCAACTGAACACACATGAAAGTGCCTAATACGTTAAATATCTTAGCTCCCGGACTTCATAAGACCTCACCCATACAGTCAGAATTAGGTACTTCTCAGATCGATCTGCCTTCACCTTCTCCAGCCCAGTAGCGAATAAACAATGTAAGTTTCACAGATAAGCAAAAGAACTTTTGCAGTAAGAGTCATGGTCCACAGGCCACACATCTCCCTGCACCTCAACTTCAGACCCAAACACCCACGCCTCCACACTTTCAGGAATAAATCCTACTCTTCCGCCCAAAACGGATCGACCCGGCTCGATCTCCCAACCAGACCCGCGTGGCCCCTGCGGCTGCAACTGGTAACACTTGACGGCCGTCCGCACTTCCTCCTTTCTCTTTCCCTTATTTCTTACGTTTCTCCCTTGCTCCTTTGTCTTTCCCTCATTTCTTACGTTTCTCCGCTGCTCACTCTTCCCTCCTTACCCTATCGGGGCCGCAGACCCACGGGGGCCACGTTCACTCCTGCCCCTCGGCCTTGGCAAGCGCGGGCCCGTTGTCGCGCAGAGCCGAGGGTCCTGGGGAATCCTGGATTGGCGCAAGGGGCCGCCGCCGTTTCTGCTGGACACCAGGAGAAAACCACGGAAGCTGTAGCCGCCAGCTTCCTCTACCTCGCCCCAGGGGCTTGGATCCCACTCCCCACTCACCGCCAGACCGGAAGCAGGAAGGCGGAAGTCGCGGCCTTTGCGTCCCGCCCACAGACGACCCGAACCGCCAGCCGGGCGTTAGGAAGTCTAGGAGCCGGTTTCCGGCTGCGCCATTGCTGTGTGGGTCTTGGGACCTCGAGTTGGAGGACGCGGGAGGGTGGGGGGCGGGGACAGGGTGGCGCTGAGATTTCCGGGGAGCGGCAGGTGAGGCCGCGCGGGGCGGGTGACGGCACCCGGGCTCCTTTCCAGGCTTGAACCCGAGACTGCCACGTCCTGCGGGGACCAAGTGATGGGCGAGGAGGCGTGGAGCGGCTTCAGGACTCGAGGAGAGGTTCCGAAGCAGCTAGGAACTTTTGCCTTTGCCTCCCGAGGTCGATCGGAAGACAACCCCTATCCCCTGCTGTAACCGGACAGTTGGAGGGTCCCGGGTGGGTGAGGTGTTTGGCTGAGAGAAACTCAGACCAAAGAGCTGCGGCAAGAAAGCATTTGGGTTCCCACAAACCGCCCGAAGTCAAGGTAAGGGTCACACAACGACCCTTGACGATTCCGACGAGTTCATCCTGGTTCACATCCCACTCCACGCCTCACTCTTCTGGTTGGGCAATAGTTACATCCTTACGTAAAGGAGGCAAGCTGCGGGGCCTTGGTGGATCCACTCAACCTTGTTACCAAGGGACATGCTGCCATGCTATGTGAAAAGAGGGATTTTGTTGTTTGTTTTTAATTTAAGTACCTAATTCGTTTCACGAAAGAATGATCAATACCTGCCCAGAGTAAACTTGATAAGTAATTAAACTGTCAGGGCATAGAGTTCCCATAGAGGTGCTTGTTCTTTCAATACACAAATAAAAGGATGCAAAAGTCAACATGCAAAAAGGGTGAGTTAATATTGTCTTCTAATCTACGGGAACTGAAAGATTAGCTCTGGTTTGGTTGGTGACCAAATTTTGTGATTGCTTGCACTGTTTGACTACCTCTGACAAATGTTGCAAGACCTCTCCACTGTTTGATTCTCCAAAGACTATATAATGTTCTCTTTCAGGAGCAAGCTGCGACATGTTTAACTAGTTTAGGTAAAACAACAATAACTGTTATTTACCAGGGAACAGACTTTTGGCAGATAATCTAACGATCTACGATACTGTCCGTTGGGCATATGTTAATGTTTGAGATGTTGTATTACCAGCAGTTGTTTTCTTACCCCTTTTTATTTGAAAACCTGGATTATAGTTTCAAAGCCTATGCTGCTTAGGCCTAGCCTGTACCTGTAGTAGCCAGAAAAAGCAGACTCAGTCACTGGATTGTGTGCACTGAATACTTACTTGAGATAACCGATTTTTCTAAAACTTCTCCAAGTTGTGAATCCAAGATGTGGTCAGAATGTATTATTTTAACATCCTTCGTTCCAGAGGCCAGTGCGTGTTTTATTTTAATCATGATAGATAATTTTCCCAGTTACTGCCTCTGGATACTTGGAGTGCTGCATCCCTGGTTAAAAGCATGGAAGTCTTGGGCAGGAAGAAAGGGCAAATAAGGAGAAAGCCTTTGTAGCTCTTCAGCTGTAATCTAGACCAGGGGTCCCCAACCATGGACTGGTACCTGGTTTGCAGCCTGTTAGGAACAGGGCCTCACAGCAGCAGGTGAGCGATGGGTGAGTGAGCATTTCCGTCTAAATTGCGCCTCCTGTCAGATCAGCAGCATCATTAGATTTTCATGGTGTGAACCCTAATGTGAACTGCATGTGTGAGGGATCTAGGTTGTGTGTTCCTTATGAGAATCTAATGCCTAATGATCTGAGGTGGAAGAGCTTCATCCTGAAAGCATGCCCCCTCCCCATCCATGGAAAAATTGTTTTCCACGAAACCAGTCCTTGATGCCAGAAAGGTTGGAGACTGCTGATCTAGACCATGCCTTTACAATCTAAGTTTGCTTATCTAGCTTCAAGTTACAGGACAGTCTGCAAGACCAAGAACAGCATAGGGGTTGCCACAGTGGAGCTCCTTACTGCAATCTGCATTGCCTTAACTAAAGGTGGTGTCAGGATTGGTTCAAATACTGTGAACTACTTTCCATAATGAGGAGTCTGAGCTCGTGAACTGAGATTCACAGTCTTGTTACAGTAATGATATGTATACTCTGATAAATCACTCTGAGTGTGTTTCCACTTATATATGTGGAAAGCATACTAGGCAATCTCCAATGCCCTTTCAGCTTTAAAATCTGTAAATTGGACTGGATTTGGTCATTTTTCTTACCTAAATAAATAACATAGTAAGGTATTTGATAGAAACATTATTGCAAGTTTTCTTAAGGTCTTTTTTTTTTTTTAAATTTTGAGACGGAGCCTCTGTCCTGCAGTGGCGCGATCTCGGCTGACTGCAACCTCCACCTTCCTGGTTCAGGCAATTCTTCTGCCTCAGCCTCCCGAGTAGTTGGGACTACAGGCAGACGTCACCACGCCCAGCTAATTTTTTTTTTTTTTTAGTAGAGACGGGGTTTCACTGTGTTAGCCAGGATGGTCTCGATCTCCTGACCTCGTGATCCGCCCGTCTCGGTCTCCCAAAGTGCTTTTGTATTTTTAGTATAGATGGGGTTTCACCATGTTGGCCAGGATGGTCTCAATTTCTTGACCTCGTGATCCGCCCGCCTCGGCCTCCCAAAGTGCTGGGATTACAGGTGTGAGCCACTGCGCCTGGCCTTTTTTTTTTTTTTTTTTTTAAACATGGTCTTGCTCTGGCCCAGCTGGAATGCAGTAGTGCAATCATAACCCACTGCCTCTTCGAACTCCTGGGCTCAAGGGATCCTCCCTCCTCACCTTCTGAGTAGCTGGGACTACAGCCACAAGCCACCATGCCCAGCTTAGCATACTCATTATTTTTAAAAACTATGACCAATGTTAATTTTCTGCTTACTGTATTCAGTTCGAAGTCAAGCCCAACTAGAGAGAACGAGTTTCCGTGATTTTTCTGTTGTTTTTTTTTTTTTTTGATACAGGGTCTCACCAAGTCACCCAGACTGGGGTACAGTGAGTCCATCACAGCTAACTGCAGCCTCAACTACCTGGGCTCAAGCAATCCTCCCACCTCAGCCTCTAGAGTAGCTGGGACTACAGATGCATGCCACTATGCCCAACTAATTTTTTAAAATTTTTTTCTAGAGACAGGGTTTCACTCTGTTACCCAGGCTGGTCCAAACTCTTTGCCTGAAGTGATCCTCCTGCCTTTGCCTTTCAAAGTGCTAGCACTACAGGTGTGAGCCACTGTTCCAGGCCAAGATCTTGTTTGTTTGAAAAGATCCTTAATCAGGTTTTTATTCTCTCTCAAATGTCTGTCAGAATACCAATTTAGAAAAACAAGGAAATAAGGTCTGCTTTATTTACTTCTAAGAAATGAGATCTTATTCATGTAAGTTTAGCCAAATTAACTAAACCTTATGCTGTTAATGAAGTAGGGCCTGCCTTTGCATAAGATAATTCCTGTGTAGTATGTCATACCACCAGCCTCTTCAGCACTAGTGTCCTCTATTGCAATTATATTTTACAAGTAGAGCCTTATAAAATTATTTTTTCTATTGAGAATGGAAGTCACATGCCATTTTTTTGCTTAAAAAGTATTTTTCCCTTGATTGGTACAAAATTACATCTCATTCTAACCCATGTCAAAGTTGTAAGTAGTGAAACCAGAATAAGATTCAGATAATATTAAAGATGATAATATAGTTTAATAATAACAATTGAGTCTTGTCTAAAAGACTTTGAGAGTTCTCTCACCTGCACTTTACTTTGATGGAATTAGTTTCGTCCCTAAATTTTATTTTGTGAGGTTTTTTTACTTCCATTGAAACATAATGTAAATACATTTCTTAATAGGCATATTTATGGGATATTTATTTATTTTTATTTATTTATTTATTTTGAGACAGAATCTTGCTCTTTTTCCCAGGCTAGAGTGCAGTGGTACGATCTCGGCTCACTGCAGCCTCTGCCTCCCAGGTTCAAGTGATTCTCCTGCCTCAGCCTCCAGAATAGTTGGGACTACAAGCATGCACCACCATGCCCGGCTAATTTTTGTATTTTTTGTAGAGACGGGTCTTTATCAGTCTGGCAGGCTGGTCTTGAACTCCTGACGTCACGTGATTCGCCTACCTAGCCTCCCAAAGTGCTGGGATTACAGGCATGAGCCACTGTGCCCAGCCAGTGATTTTTTTTTTTTTTTAGCATAATCAGATTTTATTGATATTTGAAAGTTTATACTGAAGAATACTATTTTTTAAAGCTGCTTATTGTGGCCAGGTGCAATGGCTTATACCTGTAATCCCAGCCCTTTGTGAAGCAGAGGCGGGTGGATCACCTGAGATCGGGAGTTTGAGACCAGCCTGATGAACATGGTGAAACCCGTCTCCACTAAAAATACAAAATTAGCCAGGCGTGGTGGCGCATGCCAGTAATCCCAGCTACTTGGCAGGCTGAGGCAGGAGAATTGCTTGAACCTGGGAGGCGGAGGTTGCAGCAAACAGAGAACGTGCCGTTGCACTCCCACCTAGGTAACAAGAGCGAAACTCCATTAAAAAAAAAAAAAAAAGCTACTTATTCCAGCACTTTGGGAGACCGAGGTGGGCAGATCACCTGAGGTTGGGAGTTTGAGACCAGCCTGACCAACATGGAGAAACCCTGTCTCTACTAAAAATACAAAATTAGCTGGGTGTGGTGGCACATGCCTGTAATCCCAGCTACCCAGGAGGCTGAGGCAGTAGAATCGCTTGAACCTGGGAGGCAGAGGTTGCAGTGAGTCGAGGTCGCACCACTGCACTCCAGCCTGGCAGCCTGGGCAACAAGAGCAAAACTCTGTCTCAAAAAAAAAGCTACTTATTGAGTACTTAGTATGTACCAGGTGCTGGGCTAGGTTCTTCACACTTATTATCACTAATCCTGAAACTAAACAACCCCACAGGATTGTATTTTTATACTAATTTTACAGATAGGGAACCAGAGACTTTAAAAATAAAGCAGGATTTTTAAGTTATCTGGCCAAATCACTGCTGTTTTCCAATCAAAACACAAAACAGTTGTAGAATCATAAAACATACTTTCATTTTATGAAATCAGCATTGTTTGTCTTTCATTTTTCTTGACAAAAAATGCTGATTTTATAAAATGAAAGTATGTTTTTTGATTCTATAATTGTTAAAGGATAGTAACTAAAATCCCCCCAAACTTCAGAATTGCCTATTGCCCAGGTGGTGGCAGCATGTCTCAGAGAGCTAATGTGCTGGGGAAGGTTTTTTCCAACCTTGCCAGTTGATTGGCTTCTACATCCCACATCCATGACATTATAAACCTCTCAATTATCTGTTGGGCTCTTTCACTGCTATTAGACCAACCCATCAGTGGTTCATGGTCCCATTAGCCTCATCTTCTGAATAGGTCATACTCTGCCTGTTTCAGCCTGTTTTCCCTGCAAAGTGTGACCAAATTATTTTCTGGAAAACTCATTTAGGCCTATCCCATAAGTTCTTTCAGTTATTATTTTTCCTACTACTATTAAGTGTTACTTGGCAGAAACACCTCCTAAACTAAATGTTAGTTAATATTATTAAGAAATGCTTGTTTAAATTAGAAGACATGCATCTTAAACTTTTGGAATACACCAATTAAAGGAGATAATGAAAAGCTTGTAAAAGATAGAATTAGTCTTCAAAATAAGAACAATAAGATTCAATAGGGAGCAGTACAAGGTTATATAATTTGGAAGGAATGCATATAAATATATAGCAGAATAACTCGTTAAACCTTCATTAGCCAAAAATTGCTTAAAAGATTCTTTTCATATCTTTGCAGGGCTACTGCCTTCCTAGAGGTTTCAAATGAAGTGGTACCTATTATAAAAGGCTTCTTCACCCCTCTTTACCTCAATCTGATATCTTGTGTACTGGTTCACTGTCGGTTTTTCCCACTAGAATGTATGAGGTCAGTTACCCCAATACCTAGAACGTTGTTTTAAATAATTGATTTCATGATATAGCATTGTTGCTTACAAATAAAACTGAGAATGTTTGGAGGAATTATGAAATAATTTAAATTCTGGATATTTGTGAAGCTCATAATAAAGTACCAAACTGTTGAAGTATGTTTGGAAAGTGATGAGATATCCTAGTAGGAAGAGGTCTAAAGATTAATGTTTGGGGAAAGGTTCAAATAATTCTAGTTATCTTGTTAATGAGAGAAGACTAGTTACTTAATGATTTCCAACTTTGTAAAAGTATTTACAGGAAAGTAGTGATTCATCATTTTCATTGATAAAAGGAATTAGTCCTAAGCTGTAGGTGCTACGATTTAAGATAAGAGCAAGCTAGACTAGAGATCTAAATAGAGATCTTTGAAAATGGGATAAGAGTGTGTATGCAGACTAGATGCCCTCACTAGATACTTTCTAGCCTGTGATTCCAAACGCAGATTATGGGAGAAAGATTAGATAGCAGGTGCTTCTCTTGTTGATAATTCCTTGCTTCCCACGGCCATTGCCATTTTAAAACCAATTCAGTGTGTTTTTTGAGCATAGTCAATATAGGTGATTATATATTGCTGTTTTGGGTAGTTTATATTTGTTGACATAATACTGAAAATTGGGTGTGTGCTTTTTTAACTCCAAGACTTCATATTTACAATGCTTAATCTCCAGAATGCCACCATACATGCACATGCTGCAAACTAATTCCCTGTAGTTAATAGCCATCCTTTTGGAGGAGCAAAATGTCCAGTAAATCTGAAGCCTTGGGTTGTAGTCCTGCTAAAATTATAAGAGACCCTGAACTTTCTGGCTGAATCTAAAGGATCAAATGTTAGGCCTGTCCCTAAATGATTTTTAGCTATGTCAAGTAACTTTTTATGTCTGTACTGGGTTTTCCTAGCCATTAAATTAGAATTGCTATCCCATTGGGAAGACTAATTCACATTTAAGAAGACTTCAGTGTAAAAACTTTGTATTGCAAAAGCAGCCCCTAGCACAATTGCCTTCACCAAGTAGCATTTTAATTTGGACCTTCCACCTTCACCTAAGCTAACTGCTTAAAGTAACCATGCAAAAATTTTTAACTGGATTTGCAATATGATGTTGTCAAGGGTATTGTCCTCTGTGTCATATTGTGCCCTTTAATTTTTTAATTTTTTAATTTTATTAGAGATGGGGTCTTGCTGTGTTGCCAGGGCTGGTCTCAAACTCCTGGCCTCAAATGATCCTCCTGCCTCAGCCTCCCAAAGTGCTTGGATTACAGGTGTGCGCCACCACACCCAGCCTCAGTATCGTTTATATAAAGTCCCATGTAAGATATATTAGTATGTGATTCTTAGAATAGTTTCGGAAGCCAGTTTTTGATAGTGAAAATTTTGTCAGGAAGCTCAAGCCAAATTTGAAATTCATGTTTAACATTCATGCTGTATACTGTATACTTGCATTTCTTTTTAAATATGCTTTTCCTAGAACAGATATCCTTTATCATTATTGTGTATATTCACATAGGAAGACATTGCAATCCCTTGTGAAATATGGTGGGGTACAGATTGCCTGTAGGTAAAGTGAATCTCAGAAGTTTACATAGAGACCCCTGATATGTAACAAGTAGTTACAAGTAAAATTCTCCCACTGATCCAAATTTTTATGTTTATTTTTAAATCTCATAACTATTCAGAACCATTAGTTCTCATTCAGAACTATGGAACATAAGAAATCATTTGGAATTGCATGCCAAAGTCTAATTCTGAAAGCTAGTTTGTGTCTTTAAAAAGCTCTGAGTATAATGTGTATATTTGGAATCTACTTGAAAAAGTGAACAAAAATTTAATGGTACCAGGCTATAAATATAGTTTCCTAAACCATCACTTACACATCCTGGTCCCTCACTTAAAGACATCCTGGTCCCAAATTTTTAATTGCATCTGCTGAGTTCAGTTTATGTTTTTAGGCTTCCTGGCTTAAAGTAAGGAAGTGAAACAGTCTGAAATCAGGAACTCCATTCTGTTTCATATATGTCTTCTTGAAGTAGGATAAGTAATACTGGCAAGTTTGATGAGTTTCTGGAGGCTTTGAAGTTTTCCTAAATTTTTAGATTTGCCCTTGATCAACTAATTTTCCACTCTCTGTAGTAAGCAGATAATAATAATTCCTGCCTTCAGACAGAAAGTTGGACCAATGTTTTTTTGATTTTTTTATCTCTGTGTTTTAATATTCTGTTGTAGGACTATGCCACAATTGTGGAGTTCTACTGTTAATGAATATAGGTGTATAGGAATCTGATGTAATCTCTAGTTCTGGGTTCATATTTTATCTCATTATGTGGGTCAAGGATCTTTATTTTTGTGCCTAGATTCCTATATCCGTAAAATAGTGTTAATACCTGTTTATTGTGATACTAATTAATAACCATGTAACTTCCTTTTGATAATAAAAAGGTTGTATTCTGTAGAACTGATTTGTAAGGTGATTTTTGGTAGTTTACACAGATTGTCATGTAATTAATATTATAAATAGTAGTTAAGTTCCTCATTTAGCCTGTAAATGCAGATTTGACAGCCTAAGTAGAAATAATGCCTCTGTGTAAAAATGGTAGAAATTTTAATACTGGTAGTAAATAGTGGCCAGACATGGTGACTCACACCTGTAGTCTCAGCAATTTGGGAGGCCAAGGCAGGAGGATCCCTTGAACCCAAGAGTTCGAGACCAGTCTGGGAAATATGGCGAGACCTCCCATCTCAAAAACATAAATAAATAATTAGTAAAAATTTTTAAATAGTAAAAATTCAGTGAATTTTTGATTGCCTTGTACCACAGTATGATTTTGTAAAGAGTTATAGAAAATGAATTTGTCTTGGTCCTTTTTTTCAAACTTTTGTACCCTAGAAGTTATGAATGCTTTGTCAGCACTTTTTGGACCACTTTACCATATATGTAGCATTGCACATCTTATCATATATGCAGTACAGGAATCACTTTTTGTTGCATCTGTCTTCAAATCTGCTAATCCTTTTATACCACAGAGAACTCAAAGCTACACATGGGCCTGTAAATTATTCATGCATGTATATAATGCATATGGAATATAGTCCTATACATTATCTGTGATGTGCCCCCACCCTGTATCCCCCACATTGTCTGTAGAATGAGATACAAACTCCTTAGAGGATCCTAGAGATCCTACTGGTCAGGCCCAGGCTCCTTACAAATCTTCTGCATGATAGATTTATGTCAGACCTCTGTAATTCCAAGACACGTCTTCTGGTTCAGTAGTTGAGAGTATAGACTCAAACCAAACTACCTGGTTTGAATCCCAGCTCTGCCTCTTACTAGGATGCTACTACTATGAGAATGTACCTCACAGACCCCCAACTACAGGGAGCTAAATTCGCCAAGGGCCCCAGCTGCTTGCTATGCTGTGAAATCCATTACTATGTTTGTGCTAAGACCTTGCTTTTCTCACAGTTCAGCAACTGAGCATCATAGAGATTCTAGGAGACACAAGACTCTTCTGATAGCTAATTTAGGCTCAAGGACATCCCCATTGCTTTGCCAAGCCTTCCTTAGGCTACATGGCAGCCTGATACACTTCCACCCAACCTTCCTTCACTCTCTCTTACATTTGGGGTCAGACTTGCATCCTAGTGTGATAGTTCACCAGTTCTTTCCCAGCTCCTTCACCATCTTCTCTCTCAGATGTTTTCCCTAATAAAAAATATTGCACATTTAGTCCCAACTTGGCATCTGCTTCTGGTAACAGTCCCATCCATTACCTGACCGAGAAGATGTCACCCTTGTTGGTAGATGGAACATTCATAATCCCTGGCATAACTTTGCGGCTTAATTGCTTAATTGCACCAGTGTTGACTTGGAACCCTGTCCCAATAGAGGGAAATAATGGTGCTAAGTGTGATACAGGCATTTGAAAATGCTTGCAAAGACAGCAGAGTTGGCTGGTTATTGCTAACATATTTAAACACTGCAAATGGAAAATAAGAAATGGGACTGTTCACAAGCAGTTAATAGCTAAATATGAGAGGCTCTGTGGTAACTTATAAAGAGGCCTTTATTACCTGTAGGACAGATTCAGTTGAACCACAGGTTCAAGAGCTAATTGTTAAGAGTCACAGAGCTCCAGAGACAGAGCACTGAATATTTAGACCAGGCAGGTCTATTAATGTAGAGAAACCTGGGATCCTGAACATGGAATGGGGTCTGGATGGATGCCCCTGCAGCTCCCTCTGGACCCTCTGGTCTAGTATGTCTGCTGTGCTAGAAGATACGGAAGCTGGCTGCCACAAGGCAGTAGCCCTTTCTCCCACCTTCTCCAACTTCCCCTACTTCCTTTCCTGGCTGCCAAGCCAGTAACTAAGATTAAATCCCAACATAACCCAGCTGGGACATGCTGACGTATTCACAAGAACCAGGGGAGCACTCTTGGGATTAGATTTTAAGGGTGCTTCGGTCTGTGGACTAAGCTGTCTTAGTGAGGAGAGCCAAGTAAAACACGGAAACTGCCTCCCACTCCTGCCAAGATAGTAAATCAGATACAATATTGTTTCCTGGGGGAATGACAGAAATTAGTCCCACTATTTAAAACCTGAAGGATGGAGGAGTGGTGGTCCCAGTCATATCTTTTAATTTGCAGGCTGGTCCTTGAAACTGAATACATCCTAGACAGTAACTATAGACTACTGCTAACTTAACCAAAGAATAATCCTGCTCTCAGCTGCTGTGCTGGACTCATTGCTAGAGCAGATCAATACAGATACATGGTATGCAATCTTTGATTTGGTAAATGCATTTTATACCATTCCAGTTGGAAAACAGGATCAGAAATAGTTCACCTTCATGTAGAACAGACAAAAATATTCAGGCTGAGTTTTGCTTCAGCCTATGTTAACTCTGACCCTCAGTCATAATATGAAGAACTCTGGACCATCTAATCCCTCAGAACACCACACTGATCTGGTTTATTGACAACATCCTACTTATAGGACAGGATGAGGAAGAGATAGCTAGTATGGTGAAGGCCTTGGTAAGATACATGAATGCCAGAGGATGGGAGATAGACACTGAAGATTCAGAGACCAGTCACATTAGTAAAGTTTTTAGAGGTCCAGTGCTCAAGGCAGTGTCGAGATATCCTCTCCGAAGTGAAAGACAAATTGCTGCATCTTACAGCCTCTACACCAATAAGGAAGTATAGCACTTGGTAGGCCCCTTTGGGTTCTGGAGGCAACACATTCCACATCTAAAAGTAATGAGCCAGCTCATCATACACCAAGTGACATGGAAGGCCACCAGCTCTGAACAGGGCCCAGAGCAGGAAAGGGCTCTGCAACAGTTCCAGGCTTCAGGTATAAGCAGCCCTGACACTTGGATCATATGACCCAGCAGACCCTAGTGTGTCAATGGTGGGAAAAGATGCAGTGTGGAATTTATGGCAAGTCCAGTGGAAGACACATAACATAGACTCCTGAGATTCTGGAGCAAGGTGATACCATCTGCAGCAGAGAACTGTATCCCCATTGAGAAACAGCACTTTCATGTCACTGGCTACTATAGAGACTGAATGCTTTACCATGGGACACTTAAACCTGTTCCTCCTCCCTATACTTGAGTGACTAATTTTTCTAACTCAATATTTATTAGTTGACATTCTACTGAAAGAAAGCATTTTCCTTTCTCCCCCATTCATTTTTTCATTTGTTTATAACAGAATGGACTCATGGATTCTTAGTCAACAAATCAAATACTGTTGTTACTTATTTTTATGTTCTAACTGTCCCAGTTTTGACCAATGGGAGCCCCAGGATGTCTATGTCCTTTACTTGTGTCCTCATCATTCTTTGGGGACTTTCTTGCTTTTTGGTACAAGATGTTCCAGGCTCATCTTGTACTGTTCCCACTCTAGCCCTGTAATTAGCTATTTCTCCAAGGAGCTCTGCTTCCTTTCCACATGGAATGGTATTCAGGAACCAATATCTACTAAGTGCCAGGTTTGCTCATTGCTACTGGTATGTCATTGCTTGTAGTCCCTCAGCAGACAGATACATACAAAAATACTTATATTTATTTCTAGCTACTAAAAACCACGAATTTGTACTGATATCTTCAACTCTAGTCAAATGCTGCTTTCTAGTTTCCCCCTTTTCCATATTTATAATTCCTTTAACAGAAAGAAACCTGGCTGCCATTATCCTCAAAATACTTATTTATGTGCTCATGACTAGAATAACAGAAAGTAATTTTAGAATTGCTCACTCATACTACTGTGAAAAGAAAGCTTACCAGGTTTTGGAGTGACCTGTCTGTTTCATTTGTCTTTCAGTTTGGCAGCTGAAATGCCATCTTTAAATAAGGTTAACATATTCACACTTAAGCCCCAAATAACCCTATCTGGATGGTTCAGAGGCTTGTTAAAGGGCTGTAGGGATTCAGCAATCTTTAGGTTACTGGCTTTAATCCTCACATCTACTGTAACTAACAGTGGTTGACATGGAATTATTTATGTTGGCTAATAGTAGCCGATCATGGCTTTATCTTCCAGGTCTTAGTGATTATAATCACGTCACTGAGAATTGCCACCTCAGCTGAAAGAAAGGGCAGATTTCCCCCAACGGTGCTGTTTAATCTTTTTAAAAGCAAACTACAACAGATTGTTCATAAGTAATTTCTGTGCATGCAAAAAGTACTTAAAGCACAATTCTCAGTTACATCTATTATAAGTGTGCAATATGATCATATCCTTTTAAAAATCCCATCAGGTTTTACAAGCTGCAGATATTTTTGAACAAATATTTAGAAAATGATTCAAGGAAAAAGGTGCTATCAAAAGCAGCACTTTGAATCTGGAAGGCCAGTGCTTTCTCTCTGCACCAAAACCAAATTGATTTTAGGAGATGGCATTTTTTAGTTGGAATATAAATTCAGTTTAGGATTTTGTGTAAATGTCCTGTCAACATCAGGTTTCAAGATTGCAAGTCATTTGTGCCCTCATAAGGGTTTCTTTTCACTTTTAGTAGTTTGTATCACTTTGCTAGATATTGTTAAGCACTTCTAACTTGCATTCTTAGCATTAAATGCTGAGCACTCCACAGATAAATGAATCTTTTAGTATTGATAGGACTTTGAGGAAGGCTTATAGTTAGTAACATCAGTATTCAGTGTTGTTCAATACATTATCTTGTCCCTCTAAAATGAGCAGCAAACTTAAAATTTATTACTCTCATCAGCTTAGTATCAGTACATCAACTTGCCTATTTTGCATGATATTTTGCCTTTAGATTTACTGTATCTGCTCTTTACTAAAACCACATTTTGTGCTGAGTCCTTAGAGTGGCCTATTTTCTGTGAACTTGTATAACTAGGAAAATGTTAGGGAAAAGAAGAAGGAACACTTTCAGTCTTTGGAAAGCACATTGACCTAATTCATAAAGCCATGTAAAGGCTGGAATTATGCAAGCTGGCCTGCCTTGATATTATCTTGTCTAAATGGCCTTAAATTAATGCAGCTATAGTTAATTAAACAAAAATATAAATTTATTATTAGAAAGTACACCTGTCAGTTTACTTTTAGTTCATCTCTACCAAAGCATATGACATTTGTTCTTCAAGGAAACCATTGATGTACATGCTCCTAATTTTAAGACGGTCCAGTTGGGATTCCTTTAAGGTAGATTAGTTTTTAGGCAGAGTATCATCATTAAATGTCTGTGGTAGGCAGTGCCTAAGATGACTCCCAAAGATATTGTCTTCCTTGTATTTGTGCCCTTGTATTATCCCCTCCCATCAAGTTTGGGTTAGAGCTTTTGATAGACAGAATCTGGCAAAAAGCAATGGATGTCACTTCCAGGTTATAGACAAACTGACTTCCACCTTGCTCACCCCCTCGTTCTCTCACATGCTTACTTTAACGGAAGCCAGTTGCCACGCTATGAGCTGCCCTGATGAAAGGCAGGAGAGCCAAAGAAAGCTTCTGGCCAACAGCTAGTGAGGAGCCATGTTTGCCAATAGCCACCTGAGTGAGGTCACATGCAAGCTCTCCTCCTCCCCGCACCCAGCCTGGGCTGACACCCCGTGAATTCAGTCTTCAAGAAACCCTGAGCCAGAGGACCCACTAAGCTGTGCCCAGATTCCTGACCCAGAGACACTCTTGAGAGAAGGGCTGGCTGTTTGAAGCACTAAATTTTGGGATAATTTGTTACCCAGCCATAGATAACTAACACAATGTCCTTTAAAAAACAAAAAGCAAAAGCCCATCAAACTTCCTGTTTTCTTGAGAACAGCTTCAGCTCGCATTTGAGATCAATAGTTTTGCACAGTGGTTTTCAACCCTGTCTATACATTAGAATCACCTGGCCAGTTTTTTAAAACTACAAGTATCTGGGCTTCACCCCGAGCAATTCCACTTGAATTGGTCTGCAGTGGGGTCCAGGCCTCGGTATTTTTTGAAGTTTCCCAGGTAATTCCAGTAGGCAAATGAGGAATCACTGATTTAACACAAGTGGACTCAGCACTTTCCAAGTCCTGGGTATATTGAGCAGGATGTGGAGCTCCCTGTCATAAATAAGGCGAGAAGACCAACATATAAGAAAGAAATTACAAAGTGTTATAAGCAGCACAGAAGAGGAAACACCCAACTCAGCCTGATAAATCAGAAAAGGTTTGACAGAAAATATTAGGCCATTTCTTAAGCTTAAGTGTATCAAAAGCTAGTTAGCAAGAACTTGGGGAAATAAACATTCCAGGCAGAGGAAAAGCAAGAGTACAGGTGCACAGCTGTCAGAGAATAAGCAGGGAGATGGTATGCTCATGTTTGAGTAATGGGTCAGGAAAAAACTCCAGAGGGGTGAAAGATGAGGACACGACCTGTAGTGGTGGCGACCTATAGTGGTGGCCAAAGGAATGGAGAGTAGGGGTAAATGAATTTGCTAGTGAGGATCTACGATGGCTAGGACGTGGAGGGAGGCCCTGAAACACAGAGGAGCCCGGGATGACTCCCAGTTCTGGTTTGCTGATTGCGTAGGTGGGAGACTAATTTTGGCAGCAAGTATGGGGGAAACAAAAGCAGAAGACGGAAGGAAATGAACCCTCCATCTGAAACTGAAACAGTTCAGTTTGGGACCTGTTATGTTTAAAGCCTCAGAATAAACAACTGGTTGCAGTTGGCCCTTGAAATGAAAACCCAGTTGCCATGTCACTTGTCAGAAGAGCACGTTCTTGTGGATGATTTGGTGTATTTGGAAATAATCGACAACTACCTTCTATTTTGGTGCTTTGGTGATTTGCAGTCAGCTTTCAGTGAGACTGGGAAGATCTTGAGAATTAGCTTTCTTGACATTTGGAACACATTCCATTGCATTAAACCAAAGAAGCCTTTAAAACTGAACCATGCGTGCTGCTTTTTACTATTTTTGTCCGCTGGCTACAGTTCACTCCCACCATACTCTTCTCTTAGGCACCATTACCCCACATAAGTAGGTAATGCCTTGGTTTGCCCAACTATTGGTAGAATTTTGAACTGACAGCAGATTACATTGTGTCATGAGGTGGGAAGGGCTGGGAAAGCAACATCTACATATCCCCATTATGATCTAGTCATTGTTTCCATGTCAAAGGAGCAATACTTTCAGCTCAGCACTTCTGTCTACTTAAGATATGTTAGCTCCATGAATCAGAATGAAGCTACATATTCCCATTGTGAACCTGACACTGAAATATATGTTTTTTCCAGTTTCAATCTACTCACCTGTTATGAGTGAGGCTTACTTTTTTTTTTTTTTCCCAAAAAGAAGGAGGCCGGGCACCGTGGCTCAAGCCTGTAATCCCAGCACTTTGGGAGTCCAAGGCGGGCAGATCATGACGTCAGGAGATCGAGACCATCCTGGTTAACACAGTGAAACCCCATCTCTACTAAAAATACAAAAAAAATTAGCCGGGTGTGGTGGCGGGTGCCTGTAGTCCCAGCTACTCTGGAGGCTGAGGCAGGAGAATGGTGTGAACCCAGGAGGCGGAGCTTGCAGTGAGCTGAGATGGCGCCACCCAGCCTGGGTGACAGAGCAAGACTGTCTCAAAAAACAAAACAAAAAAAGGAGCAGAGATATTTAGTATTCCCAATGTTTGCTTTTGATAAACTGATACTTTTGACCTTTTAAAACTATTCTATGTCTTCTGTACTCACAGCTCATATACCCCCACAAGAATGGAGAAGCCACAGGGAAATACAACTGGATCTTACTGTGAAAGGAAGGATTATGAGGTCTCAATATCAAGGCTGCCTAAAGGCTAGTATAAAAAAATGCTGAAGTCCACATAACTTGTATCTCTTAAGTAAATCAAACCTGTAATTCAGCTTGGCTGCTTCTAAGTCATTTTGATTCCTGCCAACAGAACATTAATGAACTTAGCTTCTCCACAGGTTTATTCATGTGTAATACCAATTCCTTCTTCCTCATTCCAGCAGTTGCCAACCTGGTCCATCTGATAAGGTGGAACGTTGGACTAGGTCGTACAAATCCAGATCATTACTTAAACCCAGATTATTATAGACAGTGTTCTCCGATTATTCCATCTGGTTTTAGAGTGGCAAACAGAAGAATATTTCTAGGGCTTGAGTTTAGAAAAAAATCCATACACTAATAATTCTTGTCTGAAAGAAACATTTTATAAATCTTAGCTTATTCTAATGCCTTTATATTTCCTACTTTTATTCTCCTTTTGACAATGATTGATAAATCAATTATATTGCAGTTTTGCTTTTGAATCTTGGTTTACCTCCATGGATTTACAGTTATGGGAATATTCTAGTCCTCTAGAGTAGTCCTCTAGATTTCCCCAGATACCCTGAGACTGATATAAGAAGCATACTAAAATGGACATGAACCTAATTTTTCAAAAATATAAAATCATATAAACCAGTTGTGACCAAACTTGTCTGCACATTAGAATTGCCTGGAGATCTCTCAAATGCCAAGCCCAGGGCATATCCCAAACCAATTAAATCACTATTTCTCGAGGTGGGACATAGGTGCCAGGAGAGCTTTAACTCTTCGGGTGATTCCTGTTTGTAGACAAGCTTAGGAACCACTGACCTAGACAACTGTGTTTAGGATTCTAAGTGGGCAGAGCTGTGGCATGTTCTCCACTACCCAGCCCTGCCCTTGGCATAATGTTCTCTCCTATCCAGCTTCTCCATCATCTTCCTCCACCTGATTCATAGAGACCTCTGGACATCTGAGCCTAAGAGGACCACTAAATGAGAGGGAATTCCATCACTGAAAAGCAACAATGAATATATCAAGGACCACAGGTAGATTACTGCAAATTTTGTTAAGTAATTGTTATTTGTTATAATTTTTCCTGATAACAAAAGTTTTAATCAAAGATTTTTGTCTTCCATTTTTAGTTTCTTATGCAGTAGTTTTAGGAAATTCTGGTGTGCCAAGATGATATTTTTTTTTTCATGCTTGGACGATCGTTTTAGAATCCTTGTTTGAGTTCGAGAACAACTTCAAAATATCTAAGTATTATGTGTGTTGAGTGAGAATTGTCCATCTGCCTTCTTTAAAGAAACACAATTTGACACAAAGATAGGTATTTAAATTTTTATTTTCTGTGTATACACAGCACATTACTTATCTATTTAAGCAACCACTGGCTCTCCAAAAACTGAGGGAAGCATGATTTTAAATATAACAACCATTGTTTACATAGCATTTATCACAACTCAGAGCTCTAGCATTGAACAAATAATCACATATTGTCTTTAAAAATTAAAAAAATAAATTAATCCAATAAAATAATGATTTTGCTCTCTGTATCTTAGGAGAGATAAAAGAAATATTGCAATTGAAGCTGCTAGATGGTTATGATTATCTGAATAGGTGTGATCTTAACTCTAATGAATTAACTTTCTTACTATAAGGTTGGTGCAAAAGTAATTGTGGTTTTTGGTAATTGCACCAACCTAATATAAGTACTTCATTAATTTTAAACCATATTTGATTTAGAAACCATTTATACATAATTTCTGGACTTGTATTCAATTAAAATAATCTATGCTAATATGTGCAAATTCTAGATCCTGCTCTTGCTTTGATCATCTGTTTTCTGCCACTAACTGCCACTGAGGAGTGGAAAAAGAAGGCACATAGCTATAGTCTAATTTCAAATAATATTTGTCAGGGAAGATGTTTGGTTGGAAAATGCATGGCTTTTTTAACTCAAATTTTATTCTATAAGTTATTATTGGGGGCAAAGGGTAGAAAAAAATGAGAATACATGTCTGTCTCACGATAAACAAAAGCCTGAGATGTTACAGTTACTTACTAAAATTGCTTTTATCATATGAAGATTTTGGATAAATCATTATTAAGCAAACTAAGGACAGCTGTGGCATGGAATCAGAGGACTTTCAGTTTGAATCCTAGTTACTCACAAATGTAAAGTGGTATTTTTATTCCTCTTGTTAAAATGCTTTTTTAAAATGTAAGAAGTTTACATTTTGTCCTAGATCACATTGGTTTCTGCTCCCACAGAAAATGTTATATGCTATATGTCAGTTTTCATTTCATTAAACGTGAAAGTAAACATGGTATGCATCAGCCAAATAGTAACTAATCCCGACATAATTTCAGTATGAAATGAGGCTTGGCATATGTATTTGAATGGGCTTGATAGTTTGGGAAACTCTAATTCAGAGATGCCCCATTTATAACAGTGATGTTGGGGAATAGGGTTACCAGTTATGGCCTATATTTGCTCTGTCATATCACGTTCTTACAGTATGTAATTAACTTTGGAGAAATATCCTTTGAGCCATAGTATTTTGGAGTCAAGTATTAGGCTGTAATTTAGACATCATTTAAGTAGAATAATGTAAGTTTGTAAGATTGTTCCAGATCTTTGTTCTATATCTCTTTTATCCTTCCCCCTTGCAGAAGTCATTCCTATTTACCTTATTTAAAAAATGAGAAAAAGTATAATTCAGGCTGAAATAAAGCACCAGACTAAAAAGAGATGCCCATTTTCATTCAATGTTTATCTTTGCTAGAATAAAGAGAGACAAATAATTATTTTGCCTTTAAGGCCTGGATTCTGGGTGAAAGATTAAGTAGACAGACTGTTGACCACATGTGACTTAAGTAATATTGTTAATTATTTTACCAAGTTTTGGATCAAGGTTTGCTTGAAGTAAGCTATGCTATGGATAACCTTTGGATGATAAAGAGTGAGCTGTATTGCCTTCAATATTGTTTGCACCAGAACATTACTAGGTCGTATCGATTTTGAAAAATAAAATTCAACTTTCTGAGAACATAGACCAGATTCAGATATTTTTATCTTTTTTTTTCTTTTTTTTCCTTTTTTCAGAGAATGGAATCTCTATATTGCCCAAGCAGGTCTCGAACTCCTGGGCTTGAGCTATCCTCCCACCTCTGCCTCCCTAAGTGCTGGGATTACAGGCATGAGCCATTGTGCATGGCCTTAGGGACTTTTAAATGTTAAATTGATTTTGACCTACACAGGAGCTAGAGAATACCGATGATTGCAGAGGGGAGAATAAAATTGCTGTATAGATTTTCTGTGCTCCTTTAGAAAATCCATTCTGGAGTAAAGAGATGGGAAATTGGTCAACTCAGTTTCTTTCTGATGTAATATGTCAGAGTTTGATATTGTCAGTCTGTTAACCAAGATTTTTATTGGGATAATTGCTGAAAGAGGCTGTAAGGATATCCCATCACCAGTAATTAGAATTTGTTACAGGTTTCATTCAGGGCAGTTGAAAGGGAGCTAATTTGGTAACACAATAACCTAGTACCCAACTAATTCAGGAATATGGAGAAAAATTGGTTGTTTAAGGCTTAAGTCAGATAAATAATATTATAGGTTGACATGGCTGGGTTAGCTCAGGTTTGTATATTTGTTTTTTCAAAGAGGCAGACTTTTCCTAAGATTAGAATCCACAGTAATGATGGAAGCAGGAAACTTAGGGGCAGGCCATAGGTGTAAGATCAAAGTTGAGCTGCTTCTGTGTCACAGCTGTAAGCACAGGAAGATGCCCATTTTTTTTTCAAGCACTACTTCTGCATAGTCATATATCAGTTAGTGTTGTCAGCAGACAATGAGAGAGAATAGGCATACATGCAATTCCACCATCAGCCAAAAAAAGCCACATAAGTCTTTGAAACTCTCAAATAACACTCATGACACTGAATGGTACATTTTGACGCACTTTGAAACTCTTATCTCTTTAGTTGGTAAGTACATTTCACCACTTAATATGTGCTCAGCAGAAGAGAAGGAGAACAAGGGAAGTCTAATATAAGTCTAATAAATGAACAGACTGTGTCTACATTCAACATCATAGATAACAAGTGAAAGAAACAAGACAAAAGAATATATAAAGTATGACCTCATTCCGTAAAGTTTCCAGACACACAACACTAAACTACATGGTTGTATATGGTACATACGGATGCACATCCAAGTAGTAAACTGTAAAGAAAAGCAATAAATGATTACTTTAAAAGTAAGATTAGGCTGGGCACAGTGGCTCATGTCTGTAATACTAGCACTTTGGGAGGCTGAGGCAGGCGGATCACCTGAGGTCAGGAGTTCAAGACTAGCCTGGCCAACATGGCGAAAACCCATCTCTACTAAAAATACAAAATTTAGCCCGGTGTGGTGGTGCTAAGGTTTTTTCTTTTCTCTTTGAAGCCAGTTAGAATGTGTGTGTGTGTGTGTGTGTGTGCGCGCGCGCACGCATGTGTGTATTAGTGTAGTAACCCTTGGGTTTTTTTTAAAAAACATGTTTTACTATGAAGTGTAACATACAGGAAAGTGATAGCATATGACATGTACAGCTTACAAATGGTTGTAAGAATTAATACACTTTGTAACTGCCACCCATGGTAAAAATAAGTAGGTGGAGAAGGAGGAGAAGAGAATAATTTGACTAGCATGTCAGAAGTCTTGTGGATCTCTTTCCAGTCACAACCCTCTCTCCAAGCTCGATTCTTATTCCCTGAGTAAGTTCTAATCTTACTTTTTTTTTTGAGACAGAGTCTCGCTCTGTCACCCAAGCTAGAGTATAGTGGTGCAATCTCGGTTCACTGCAATCTCTGCCTCCTGGGCTCAAGTGATTCACCTGCCTCAGCCTCCCGAGTAGCTGGGATTACGGGCATGCACCACCACACCGGGCTAATTTTTGTATTTGTAGTAGAGATGGGTTTTCGCCATGTTGGCCAGGCTAGTCTTGAACTCCTGACCTCAGGTGATCCGCCTGCCTCAGCCTCCCAAAGTGCTAGTATTACAGACATGAGCCACTGTGCCCAGCCTAATCTTACTTTTAAAGTAATCATTTATTGCTTTTCTTTACAGTTTACTACTTGAATGTGCATCCATATGTACCATATACAACCATGTAGTTTAGTGTTGTATGTCTGGAAACTTTACGGAATGAGGTCATACTTTATATATTCTTTTGTCTTGTTTCTTTCACTTGTTATCTATGATGTTGAATGTAGACACAGTCTGTTCATTTTCATTGCTATGTAGTATTCCATTATATAAATGACAACTTATTTATGCATTCTACTGTGTTGGACATCTGGGTTGCTTACAGTTTGCATTACATATAATGTTGCTGTGAATATAGTTATGCTATCCCTTAATGCACATAGGCTTGCATTTCTGTTGGACATAGTCCTAGTTAATAAAAAGGAATATGACAGAAGTCAATGAGACTGTCTTTTTCTGAGTGAAAATTTAGTGAGCCAGTAATCTAATGAGGAAAACAGCTATTCTTTTGGTTATTCTAGTGGTAAATGCTGTCTGGATTATAAAGATGACCATTTTCATCCATGTAACTAAAAAGATTATTCAGGATTGTATCTTTGCTTAATATTAATGTCTACAAGTATGTTTCACCAAGAAAATAAATTGCATTTTAATTTTAAACCATATCTGGTATTATTTCTAGAATTTTAAAATTAACAGGATAAAAAGTCCTTAGAGGGCAGGGATTGTATCTTTCATTTTTTAAATGTACTTCACAGTGACCATGGCAATGCTATTAAGATGCTAAGTCTCAACCAAATATGCATTCCCTTGATAAATATACTGTGGAGTAAAATTATTTGTACAAATGGATATGACTTTTCAGATGTCCAGAACTTTAATTTTTCCTTTATTCTAAAAAGGGGGAAAAGATGGATTCCTTTAACTTAAAACTGTTTCTGCTTTGAAAGCCTCTTTCCTGAAAGATAGAAAATAATAGTTTTGATGAATCCATGTAATAGTCTGTTTTCTCCACAATTTTTCTTACAATGCTATTCCTCTATACATGTTCTTAGTATACATAATATTAATGTATTTCTGAAGCCATTAATAATTACAATTTGGGCCTTTTGTTTCCCTTTGGAACCTGGAAGACAAAATAGATAGTATATTAAGATACAAATGTATATTTTCTAATGGACTTGTGCTTCAAAGCCTATGTATTTGAGGGCTTAGCCTGATTTTGCCAGCTAAGGCCAGATCATGGTAAATTGATTTCAGTATCTTTCTGCTTTTATGAGCTTTGTTCTAAAGCTTCACAGGAAGGAAGAATCAAAATAATGTTTGTCACACTATTCTAGCTTAGCTGAAGTCTTGTTCCTGTTTACACTAAATGACCATTGGCCTAATGCAGTTAACATGAGTGCTTTACAACTCATCTGAGAACTATTTCAAGTGTTGAGGAAAAGGCACTTTAATTGAAAAATTACTTATGCAGGATCAGACTGAGCAACAATGCTGTTTTTTGTACAGTCAGCATATTACACATACCATGATCCATTTTGCTCCTTTGTTATAACAAATGTGTTTGAATTCTTTTTTGCAATGAAAGGATTCTTATGGTTTATCTTCCTTGGGGATTGTAACTTTCAAAAGGTGCTCTTAAATATATTACTACTTTATTTAAACTATTCACTTCCCAGATGTGCAGCGCTTTGCACAAAGAATAATTCACTAATGCCCTGAACACAACAAAAGGAAAATGCTCTGCTGGGTTTCCCTTTTTATTTTACTTTCCCGTGGTAGGTTTATGATCTGATGCCCAGCTTCTTTATAGATTCACCTCTCGCAGGACACAATTCTCTTTAATATGTTTTCCATGCTTATAGAAAGAAACACTGTATTAGCAAACACCAGTAGAAATTTCATTTTCACCACGTTGCTTTCTCTGGGTATATATAGAGAAACCCCTTAAAGGGCTTCTTCAGGACAACTGAAAGTTATCTTTTTCATTGATCTCTTCTGTGGTTTTAAAATATTTTATTGTCAACATATTGTTTTTATTAATCTGAATTAAGCATTTCAGAGTCTTTTATGAATTTAAAAGATATTAAAACCAAAGAATTGGAAAAATATCTAAGAAAACTTACTAATTTCCATGGTGGAGTACAGAGTTGGTGTATGTAGGAAGTTATACAGGCAGAGGAGCATTGGAGGAAAAGTGATGTTTAAGGAAGATTACTGTAAACTGGCAGCAGGCAAGAGTCCAGGACATTTACCTTTCCACCAAGTTTTCCCAGCCTGCTCTAGCCATGCTATTATTTTACAAGCTCCTGTACATATTATGTAATATATGAGCAAGAATGGATGGATGGGTCAAAATAAAATGCTTCTATCAGCAAATATAGAATAGTTCCCCTGATAAGACAGCAATGGTTGAAATTCACATGAAATAAAAAGATCTTGGATATGTTTTCTTCCCTGGACTTAGAATTTTAATATGTTAATGTGCACTTGAGGTTCCAAAAAGGGCCTTATATTTCAAGGAACGCTGGTGTTTCAAGCAACAGAGTTTGGGAAACAACAAGTTAAATGATAATCTAATGCATTTAGGTAAGAGGTAAGTGAAAGTTAGAATATATGCTTGAACAACATGTAACGATAATGGCTGTGGAGTCCCAGCTTTGAATATCTTGAAGAATAGACAATTATCAATGTTCCTCCCTCTCAAATGATCCTTCTCAACACAGGTTGTGCTTGATGAGGTAGAACAGAATCTTAGCAGGATTTCGTCAAATGCCTTTTCTTCATCTATTGAGATAATCATGTTTTTCTCTTTTAGTGTGTTACCGTGATGAATTCCATTGATTGATTTTCTAATGTTAAACCAATCCTATATTTCTCGGATGAACCCCACTTGGTTATGATATACTATCCTTTAATCCGTTTAATATATTGTTGTATTTGATATGCTAAAATTTTGTTTAGAATTTTTACATCTATGTTCATAAGGGATACTGGTTTGTAGTTTCCTTTGTTGTAATATCTTTGTATTTTCTGCTCTATTTTTGGAAATGTTTGAGTAAAATTGTTATTATTTATTCATTAAATGTTTGGGAGAATTAACCTTGAAGCCATCTGTGCTTTGAGTTTTCTTTGTGGGAAGATTATAAACTGTGATGTCCATTTCTTTAACGGATACACAGTTCATACCAATACTATCAATTCCAGTCCAACACCACAAAGTCTATTCTAGTTTTCATCCTTTCCATATTTGTAACTCCCTACCCTGACAATGAGAAACCCCTCTCCCATTATCTTTCATGTACTTCCTTATTTGGTTAATGTCTCTATATGTAACCCATCTTCCTTTGCCACTGCTGCCTCTCCAATACAAGTGCCCTCTTCACCTCCCTTGGGGTCTGAAACTCTGCCAAGGGCACCAAGTGCTACTTCCCCTTCTACCCCTCAATGCATGCCCTCCTTACGCTACCCAGGCTGATACCATGTGCCAGACTGCCCCCATTGCATGGTGATATGGTTTGGCACTGTATCCCCACCAAAATATCATGTTGAATTGTAATTCCCAATGTTGGGGGAGAGAACTGGTTGGAGGGGATTGGATCATGGGGACAGATTTCTCCCTTTCTGTTATGATAGTGAGTTCTCACAAGATCTAATGGTTTAAAAGTATGTGGCATTTCCCCCTTCATTCTGTCTCTCTCTCCTGCCACCATGTGAAGATGTGCTTGCTCTCCTTTCATCCTTCTGCCATGATTGGCAGGAGGACTTCTTGAGGCCTCCCTAGCCGTCTCCTGTACAGACTGTGGAACTGTGAGTCAATGAAACCTCTTTTCTTTATAAATTGCCTAGTCTCAGGTAGTTCTTTATAGCAGTGTGAGAATGGACTAATGCAGAAAATTTTTACCCGAGAAGAGGGGTCTTGCTATAAAGATACCTGAATATGTGGAAACAACTTTGGAACTGGAAAATGGGCAGAGGATAGAACAGTTTAGAGGCATCAGAAGAAGACAGGAAGATGAGGGAAAGTTTGGAATGTCCAGGAGAGTTGTTGAGTGATTGTAACTGAAATACTGATAGTGTTATGGACAGTGAAGTCCAGGCTGAGGTGGTCTCAGATGGAAGTTTGGAAAATTTGCAGCCCGACCATGAGGTAGAAAAGAAAAATCCATTTTCCGGGGAGGAATTCAAGGCTGCAGAAATTTGCATAAGTGAAGAAGAGCTGAATGTTAATATCCAAGACAATGGGGAAAATATTTCCAGGGCATTTCAGAGACCTTCACAGCAGCCCTTCCCATCACAGGCCTGGAGGCTTAAGATGGAAAAATGGTTTCATGGGCCAGGTTGAAGGTCCTGTGCAGCCTTAAGACGTGGTGCCCTGCATCCCAGATGCTTCAGCTCTAGCTTTGGCTAAAAGAAGTCAAGGTACAGCTCGGGCCATTGCTTCAGAGGGTGCAAGCCCAAGCCTTGGTGACTTCATGAGCTTGGGCCTGTGGGTGTGCAGAAGACAAGAGTTGAGGTTTGGGAGCCTCTGCCTAGATTTCAGGGGATGTATGGAAATGCCTGGATGCCCAGGCAGAAGTCTTGATATGACTTGGCTCTGTGTCCCCACAAATCTCATCTTGAATTGTAATCCCCACGTGTTGAGGGAGGGAGGTGATTGCATTATGAAGGCAGTTTCCCTCATGCTATTCTCATGAAAGTGAGGGATTCTCATGAGATCTGATGGTTTAAAAAGTGTGGCACTTCCTCACTTGCACTTCTCTCTCCTGCTGTCATGTGAAGAAGGTCCTTGCTTCTCCGTCACTTTCTTATCATGATTGTAAGTTTCTTGAGGCCTCCCAGCCATGTGGACCTGTGAGTCAATTCAACCTCTTTCCCTTATAAATTACCCAGTCTCAGATATTTCTTTATAGCAGTGTGACACATGGACTAATACAAGTCTGCTGCAGGGATGGAGCCTTCATGGAGACCCTCTCCTAGGGCAGTGCCAAGGGGGAAATGTGGGATTGGAGCCCCCACATAGAGTCCCCACTGGGACACTGCTTAGTGGAGCTGTGAGAAGAGGACCACCATCCTCCAGACCCCAGAATCAGATCCATCAACAACTTGCATCATGCACCTGGAGAAGCCACAGGCACTCAATGCTCGTCAGTGAAAGTAGCCACAGGGACTGTACCCTGCAGAGCCACAGGAGCAGAGCTACCCGATGCCTTGGGAGCCCACCCCTTGCATCAGTGTAGCCTGGATGTGAGACATGGAGTCAAAGGAAATCATTTTGGAGCTTTAAGATTTAATTACTGCCCTGCTGGATTTCAGATTTGTGTGGGGCCTGTACCCCCTTTGTGTTGGCCAATTTCTTCCTTTTGAAATGGGAGCATTTAACCAATGCCTGTCTCCCCAGGAAGTAACTAACTTGCTTTTGTTTTTACAGGCTGACAGGCAGAAGGAAATTGCCTTGTCTCAGATGAAACTTTGGACTTGGAATTTTGAGTTAATGCTGGAATGAATTAAAACTTTGGGGACTGTTGGGAAGCCATGATTGTGTTTGGAAATGTGGGAAGGACATGAGATTTGGGAGAGGCCGGGACAGAATGATATAGTTTGTCTCTGTGTACCCACCCAAATCTCATGTTGAATTGTAATTCGCAATGTTGTGGGAGGGATCTGGTGGGAGAGGATTGGATCATGGGGGCAGATTTCCCCCTTGCTGTTCTTATGATAGTGAGTTCTCACAAGATCTGATGGTTTAAAAGTGTGTGACACTTCCCCTTTGCTCTCTCCCTCCTGCTGCCATGTGAAAATGTGCTTGCTTCCTTTTTACGCTTCCACCATGGTTGTAAGTTTCCTGAGGGCTCCCCAGCCATGCTCTTGTACAGCCTGTGGAACTGTGAGTCAATGAAACTTCTTTTCTTTATAAATTACCCAGTCTCAGGTAATCCTTTATAGCAGTGTGAGAATAGACTAATACACATGGACACCCTCCTTACTTTCTCCTCTCTTCCTGCCAACTGAGTCTGTCTTGTTCAATTTAAACTGTTTTATTCAATGTATCCATACATAACTGGCAAGTAATAAATATGTATTCAGTGACTTAAAAACTGCATTTTTAATGGACATGTTCTATATGGAGACTTTGAAGAAGATATTATTGAACTACCTGAGTGTGTATTCCAGCTCTGCTGTTGCGTAACTGTGCAGCCATGGAGAAATTAAATCAACTTTTTAATATTTCCATGTCCTTGTCTGTTAAATGGGATGATAATAAAAACAATGATAAGATAATAGTAATGAAGATAGATTACACATGATGCCTACTATGCACCAGGTACCATACTAAGGACTTGACATATATTAGGTCATATAATCTCCAAAATGGTTTTTTGGAGGACATGCTATTATATTCATATTATAGAAGAGACAGTTGTCATTCGATGTAGGTGCCATTATCTTATTTTTCAGACGAGGAAATAAAGCACAAAGAAATAATTTATTCAAGCTCACATAACTAATAACTGGCATGGTTGTAATCCAGACACTATGCCTCCAGAAAACAATTCTGACACATATGAAAACCCCTTGTACAGTGCTTGCTACACAGTGGGTGCTAGTAAGTAATAATTATGTTAATGGATAAAGTGATTAATTATAATATATCTGAATCACTATTATCAGGTCTATGCCACAAGAAGAATCGTGGCACTGTCCAATTGGAGTGGGGAGGATGATCCATTTTTAGCCTGAACACAAATTGGCAGTAATTTTATTAACTAGTTGGAGGTTAAAGTTCTCTCTATTTATTGCAGGTTGGTAAAGGAGGCATTATTACATAGAAGACACAGACTCAGAAATATGTTATGTACTTAAATCTAAAAGGAAAAGATGGAAAAAAGTTTCTAGTTGATAGAAGATAAGGAAAAGAACTAATGGCACCCTAGAGATACTGTACTAAACAAAAGACATCAAAGCTGAATGAAGTAGCCCACTGGCTTCAAGAGAAAAATAGAAGCTTGAAAAACATCTATCAATCCGGATCAGCATTTAATAAGAGCCAAAAGCCCACAGATCCATTAATGTGATTAATCTGTGAACCTGGAACATGATAGGTGCTCAGTATATGTTTGTTGAATTGATTTGACAATCCTTTAAAAAGCTTAAGTCAAATTGCTAGTTAAAGGCACATGTATAATAAAAGGGAGAACAGGAAAGAAGAAAGCAGCCTCAAAATTTTGGACTTAGTGGACTGGAGAAAGCAGATTTTTAAACTGTTAGTGAGGAAAGCTAAACTCAATTTACATTACAAAATCCCCCAAGACCCAGGTATCTCTGGAAAGCGAGGCTGAAGATGAGGTTAAGGCTTCAATGACAGTGTGTTAATGAAGCAATTATTCTTTTATCCTTTTCCCACTTTGTACAGCAACTGCCCCTGACCCTCTAAGCTCCTAGACAGCTGGCTGTCAAACCAACATGCTGCTGGCAGAAAAACAGAAATCTTATTCGGGGGAGAGAAAGGAACTCAGACCTTGACATTAGGAACTCCTCAAAGAATAACACGTCGACCTTGGGCATCCCCCAAGGGATGGGCCCAGGTAAATTGCATAACAGTGAAGACTGTAGCCAACAAGCTACGTGCACATGCAAAGAGTTTCTAATCAGCTTTCTGGTGGACAACTTTTGGTTTCAGCAAAACAGCCAGAGAATACCAGAAGGGCAAGGAAAACCTCTTGATATGACTGACACCAAACATACTTGGAAGAAATGGAGGCACTTCAGGGAGATGTACACCATCAAGTTCAGAAACAAGAGAAGTCGTAACTTTCATTAAAAAAGAACAAAGTGCTATGTTTAAAAAAAAAAAAATCACAACCAAAAAAAAAAAGCTTTTGGAAGTTAAAATTGCAATAGCAAATATAAAGGGAGTTTAGATAAAATAGGAGATAGATATTGAAGACAGAATTTAGTAAATATTGCAGAAGGTAAAATTATAAAAACACAAATATATGGAAAGTAGGAGAGAAAAAATAAGAAAATTGGAAGACCAATCCAGAAGATTTGATACCTAAATATTAAGAGCGCTAGAAAGAGGAAACAGAGAAAGGCAAGGAAAGTATAAAAAGTAATTTAAGAGGATTCCTCAGAACTGAAAGGCATGTTTACCTAGCACAATGGTCTAAAATAAACCCACATTATTTCATATCATCATGATGTTTCAGAGCATCAGGGATGAAGAGGAAATCCCACAACCTCCAGAGATATGGGGAAAAGAGTTTCATAACAGGATCAAGAATCAGAATAGTACCATATTTCTCAAGACATAGCAGTAGAAGTGATAGGACAATGAAAAAGTGCCTTCAAACTTGTGAAGGAAAATGATTTTTCCAGTTTCAATTCCATGCCAATCCAAAAGTGTGAGGGCAGAATGAAGATCTCTAAAAGTCTATTTCCCTTGCTCTCTTTGTCTAGAAGCTACAGGAGGATGTGCTCCACCAAAACAAGGATTTAAGGGAAGAAAGAGGAAGAACTGGGACCCAAGAAACAGAGACAAGGAGAGTCTCCAGGATGGAGAAAGGAGACCTCAAGGTGACAGCAGTACCTAGAGAACATGCCTGGGATAGAACAGGTCAGAAGACTCCAGGAAGAATTTCTTCAGGAAGATGAAATTGATCAAACATAATTTAAGTATCTCAGAGGCAATTTGCACACTTTGGGAAGGATTTGCATTAAATTACCTACACATTTATTTTTAAAAGTAAGAAAATCTACAAAAAGACTATGATTACCTTCAGAGAATTGTATCACCTTAACCTCTTAGAGGATTGAGAAAATTTCGGGAGAGCTCCAATTTTTGTGAGGGCTAGTCTATTTCCAGTTCACTCTTTATTTCTAGGATTTAGCTTTTAATGATCTCAGTCTAAAACCCGGGGAATATCCTATTCTTTATCCTAGTGGGCACTGAACTCCAATTTTGTCCTGTTGACCATTTGAGTCGATCAAAGCTTTCCTCAGCTATTCAGCCACCTCTTCTAAAATCAGCAGTAACTGAGGTGAATACAGCCTCAAATTTCCAGCGCACCTCTCTGGGTTTCTTCCTTCTTCCTGATCATGATCTTTCTTCACTGTTTTGTTATCTCTCTGATAATTTCAAACAAATTTTAAAAATATTTTGTCTAGTTTTTCAGCTTGTTCTCAGTGAAAGGGTTGGTTCTAATTACAAAGTTTGCCATTTACATCCAAAATGTACTTTAAAAATTTCAAGTTTTGGGGATACAGGTGGTTTTTGTTAAATAAGTAAGTTCTTTATTGGTGATTTCTACAATTTTGGTGCACCTGTCACCTAAGCAGTGTACCCTGTACCCAATATGTAGTCTTTTATCCCTCACCCCACTCCCACTCTTATCCTCAAGTCTCCAAGGTCCATTACATTATCCTTATACCTTTGCATCCTCATAGCTTAACCCCCACTTATAAGTGAGAACATATGATATTTAGTTTTCCATTCCTGAGTTACTTCACCTAGAATAATGCCCTCTAGCTCCATCCAAGTTGCTGCAAATGTCATTATTTTATTCCATTTTATGACTGAGTATGAGTAGTCTCTATACTCCTTTTTTTTCTTT
>NW_012104288.1:672808-720749 GCF_000951045.1 Mandrillus leucophaeus
TTTTTTACGGAGTTTTGCTCTGTCTCCCAGGCTGGAGTGCAGTGGCACAATCTCGGCTCACTGCAACCTCTGTCTCCCAGGTTCAAGCAATTCTCCTGCTTCAGCCTCGAGTAGCTGGGACTACAGGCGTGCACCACCTCGCCCAGTTAATTTTTGTATTTTTAGTAGAGACAAGGTTTCACCATGTTGACCAGGCTAGTCTCGAACTCCTGACCTCAGGTGATCCACCTGCCTTGGCCTCCCAAAGTGCTGGGATTACAGGCATGAGCCACCGTGCCTGGCCTATATGCCACATTTTTTTTTTTAACCAATATTGGTTGATGGGCATTTAGGTTGGTTCCATATTTTTGCAATTGGTGAATTGTGCTGCTATAAACGTGTTTACATGTCTTTTTCATATAATGACTTTTTGGGGGGAGGTCCAAAATATACTTTTCATCTACTAACTCTGTGTATCCCTATATGTAGGAATATATGTAGATGAAATAAAGTTATATAAAAAGGAAAGTAAGGGCTGGGTCCAGTGACTCATGCCTGTAATCCCAGCCTGGGCAACAGAGTGATTGAAAAAAAAAAAAGGTAAGTAAGGACATGACAAAAACAAGATAGATTGTGTGTGGGGAGAAGATGGTTAGATGAAGGTTATTTCCGAGTCTCTAGGTTTCATCTGAGATGTCAGGCCGAGGAAGCTAATTACATTATTTAAATATTTTAGTTAAATATTATAACTAAAAGAAGATCATACATAAACCAGTGATAAGTATATGTCATAAATTAGAATTAATCCAAATATGTGTATCTGTTTCAATAAAAAAGCAAAAACTTATGCAGAAAGGAAATATAGTATATTATGTGGCACAGGTGAGGAGAGCACTTAAGTAATGTGAGTGAACACTGAATGGTGATCTAACTAAAATTGTCCATAGAGCCAAAATTGGAAATTAAAAGTGTGTATTTATGTGGACAAACAGGAAGCAAAAGATAAGCAAATCTTCATCTTCTATATTGGGAAATCAGCAGATACTGGCTAAAATGGAAAAGTCAAGAAATCATGTAATAATCATTTGAAGTAAAAAGGTAAAGGAAGACAATCTGCTACCAAGGTTCAAAATGGTTGCCTGGAGGTATGGTGGTGGAGTTGGGAGTGAGAAATGAAGTTGATATTTATAACAAGATTGTTAAGGTTGTTTGACTCCCTAAACTGCTTATAAAATCGGTAAATTTAGTTAAAATAAAAATTAAAGATAATTTTTAAAAGTTGATATCAGAACTAACTAAAAAGAAATATGTAGTACAAAATAATGAAAGCTCGTATCTGAGTATACTTTGCCTAAAACTTGTCCTACCAATTAATCTATTATTTCAACCAATTGGTTTTCAGCCAATTCCTTCACTCTTTTTCACATGGCAAAAGTATGCTATGCCTGCTTTCAATTGAAAAAGAAAGCTGAAGAAATTTTTAATTTAATTTAAGTTTAGGTTCCAGGATGCATGTGCAGGACATGCAGGTTTGTTACATAGGTAAATGTGTGCCATGGTGGTTTGTTGCACCTATCAACCCATTAGTTAGGTATTAACCCCTGCATGCATTAGCTATTTATCCTGATGCTGTCCACCCCCACCACTAACAGGCCCCAGTGTGTGTTGTTCCCCTCTTGTGTCCATGTGTTCTCCTTGTTCAGCTCCCACTTATAAATGAGAACATGTGATGTTTGGTTTTCTTTTCCTGTGTTAGTTTGCTGAACATAATGGCTTCCAGCTCCATCCATGTCCCTGCAAAGGACATGATCTTGTTCTGTTTTATGACTGCATAGTATTCCATTGTGTATATTTACCACATTTTCTTTCTCCAGTCTATCATTGATGGGCATTTGGATTGATTCCATGTCTTTGCTATTGTGAATAATGCTGCAGTGAACATATACATGCATGTATCTTTACAACAGAATAATTTATATTCCTTTGGGTATATACCCAGTAATGAGATTGCTGGGTCAAATGGTATTTCTGGTTCCAGGTCTTTGAGGAATTGCCACACCATCTTCCACAATGGTTGAACTAATTATATTATCACCAACAGTGTAAAAGCATTCCTATTTTTCCACAGCCTCACCAGTATCTGTTGTTCCTTGTCTTTTTGATAATGGCCATTCTGACTGGTGTGTGATGGTATCTCATCGTGGTTTTGATTTGCATTTCTCTAATGATTAGTGATGTTGAGCTTTTTTTCATGTTTGTTGGATGCATAAATGTCTTCCTTTGAGAAATGTCTGTTCATGTCCTTTGCCCACTTTTTAATGCGGTTGGTTTTTTCTTGTAAATTTGTTTAAGTTCGTTGTAGATTCTGAATATTAGACCTTTGTCAAATGGATAGATTGCAAAAGTTTTCTCCCATTCTGCAGGTTGTCTGTTCAATCTGATGATAGTTTCTTTTGCTGTGCAGAAGCTCTTTAGTTTAATTAGATCATAGTTGTCAAGTTTTGCTTTTGTTGCAACTGCTTTTGATGTTTTCATCCTGAAATCTTTGGCTGTGCCTATGTCCTGAGTGGTGTTGCCTAGATTTTCTTCTAGGGTTTTTATAATTTAGGGTTTTACATTTAAGTCTTTTATTCATTTTGAGTTAATGTTTGGATAAGTGTAAGGAAGGGCTTCAGTTTCAGTCTTCTGCATATGGCTAGCCAGTTCTCCCAGCACTATTTATTAAATAGGGAATCCTTTCCCCATTGCTCATTTTTGTTAGGTTTGTCAAAGATCAGATGGTTGTAGATGTGCAGTCTTATTTCTGAGTTATCTATTCTGTTCCATTGGTCTATGTGTCTGTTTTTGTACCAGTACCATGCTGTTTTGTTTGAAGTTGGGTAGCATGATGCCTCCGGCTTTCTTCTTTTTGCTTAGGAGTGTCTTGGCTATATGGACTCTTTTTTGGTTTCATATGAATTTTAAAGTAGTTTTTTCTAATTCTGTGAAGAATGTCAATGGTAGTTTAATGGGAATTGCATTGAATCTATAAATTACTTTGGGCAGTGTGGCCATTTTCATGATACTGTTTTTTCCTATCCATGAGTATGGAATGTTTTTCCATTTGTTTGTGAGCAGTGGTTTGTAGCTGATTTCCTTGAGCAGTGGTTTGTAGCTCTCCTTGGAGAGGTCCTTCACTTCCCTTGTTAGCTGTATTCTTTTTGTAACAATTGAGAATGGGAGTTCATTCATGTTTGGGCTCTCTACTTGTCTGTTGTTGGCGAATAGGAATGCTTGTGATTTTTGCACACTGATTTTGTATCCTGTGACTTCGCTGCAGTTGATTATCAGTTTAAGAAGCTTTAGGGCTGAGACGAGGAGGTTTTCTAGACACAGAATCATGTTACCTGCCAACAGTTTCACTTCCTCTCTTTGTATTTGAATACCTTTTATCTCTTTCTCCTGCCTGATTGCCCTGGCCAGAACTTCCAATACGATGTTGAGTAGGAGTGGTGAGAGAGGCCATCTTTGTCTTACGCTGTTTTCAAGGTGAATGCTTCCGGCTATTGCCCATTCACTATGATGTTTGCTGTGGGTTTGTCGTAAATGGCTCTTATTATTTTGAGGTATGTTTCATCAATAATTAGTTTATTGAGAGTTTTTAGCATGAAGGGATGTTGAATTTTATCAAAGGCCTTTTCTGCGCCTATTGAGATAATCATGTAGTTTTTGTCTTTAGTTCTGTTTATGTGGTGAATTATGTTTATTGATTTGTGTATGTTGAACCAGCCTTGTATCTTGGGAATGAAGCCAGCTTGATCGCAGTGGATCAGCTTCTTGATGTGCTACTGCATTCAGTTTGCCAGTATTTTATTGAGGGTTTTTGCATCAGTGTTCATTAGGGATATTTGCCTGAAGTTTTCTTTTTTTTTTTTTTTTTTTTTTTTTTTGGTATCTCTGACAGGGTTTGGTATCAGGATCATGCTGTCCTCATAAAATGAGTTTTCAATGGTTTGGAATAGTTTCAGAAAAAATGGTACCAGCTTCTTTTTGTATCTCTGATAGAATTCAGCTGTAAATCTGTCTGGTCCTGGACTTTTTTTCGTTGGTAGACTATTTATTACTGCCTGAACTTCAGAACTCATTATTGGTCTACTCAGGAATTCAGCTTCTTCCTGGCTCCGTCTTGGGAGGGTGTACGTGTCCAGGAATTTCTCCATTTCTTCTAGATTTTCTAGTTTATTTACATAGAGGTGTTTATAGCATTCTCTGATGATTGATGATTGTTTGTATAAGTTTTTATAGTGTCTACTTGATTTTCTTCATTAGTCGAGCTAGCAGTCTATCCATTTTATTAATTTTTTCAAAAAAAACAGCTCCTGGATTTGTTAATTTTTCTAAGGGTTGTTCATGTCTCTCCTTCAGTGCCACTCTGATCTTGGTTATTTCTTGTCTTCTGCTAGCTTTGGGGTTTGTTTGCTCTTGGTTCTCTAGTTCTTTAATTACGACGTTAGGGTGTTAATTTGAGATCTTTGTAGTCTTTTGATGTGGACATTTAGTGCTATAAACTTTCTCCTTAACACTGCTTTAGCCAGTCCCAAAGATTCTGGTAGATTGTCTCCTTATTCTCAGTGGTTTCAAAGAACTTCTTGATTTCTGCTTTAATTTTATTATTTACCCAGGAGTCATTCAGGAGCAGGTAGTTCAATTTCCATGTAATTGTGTGGTTTGGGGTGAGTTTCTTAATCTTGAGTTCTAATTTGATTGTGCTGTGTTCTGAGAAACTGTTTGTTATTATTTCAGTTCTTTCACTTTTGCTGAGTAGTGTCTTACTTCCAATTATGTGATCGATTTTAGAGTAGGTGCCATGTGGCACTGAGAAGAATGCATATTCTCTTGTTTTGGGGTGGAGAGTTCTGTACATATCTATGAGGTCCACTTGATCCAGAGCTGAGTTTAAGACCTGAATATCTTTATTAATTTTCTATCTCAATAATTTGTCTAATGTTGATAAGGGGTGTTAAAGTCTCCCACTATTATCATGTGGGAGTGTAAGTCTCTTTGTATGTCTCTAATAATTTCTTTTGTGAATCTAGGGTCTCCTTTATTGGGTGCATATTTATTTAAAATAGCTCTTCCTATTAAAATGAACCCTTTACCATTATGTAATGCCCTTTTTTGTCTTTTTCAATCTTTGTTGGTCTAAAGTCTGTTTTGTCAGAAACTAAGATTGCAATCCTTGCTTTTTTCTGCTTTCCATTTGGTTGGTAAATTATCCTCTATCCCTTTATTTTGAGCCTATGTGTGTCTTTGCACATGACATGTGTTTCTTCAATACAGCACACTGATGGGACTTGACTCTTTATGCAGCTTGCCATTCTGTGTCTTCTAATTGAGGCACTTAACCCATTTACATTTAAGGTTAATATTGTTATCTGTGAATTTGATCCTGTCATCATGATTCTAGCTATTTTGCAGACTTGTTGATATAGTTCCCTTATAGTGTTATTGGTCTTTGTACTTTGGTGTATTTCTATGGTGGCTGGTAATGGTTTTTCCTTTCCATATTTAGGGCTTCCTTCAGGAGCTCTTGCAGGGCAGGCATGGCGGTGATAAATTCCCTCAGCATTTGGTTGTCTGAAAAGGATTTTATTTCTCCTTCACTTATGAAGCTTAGTTTGGCCAGATATGAAATTCTGGGTTGGAAATTCTTTTCTTTAAGAATTAAGAATTCTTGAATATTAACCCCCAATCTCTTCTGTCTTGTAGGGCTTCTGCTGAGAGGTACACTGTTAGTCTGATGGGCTTCCCTTTGTAGGTGGCCCAGACTTTCTCTCTTGCTGCCCTTAGCATTTTTTTCTTCATTTTAACCTTGGAAAATCTGATGAGTATGTGTCTTGGGATTGATCTTCTCATGGAGTATCTTAATGGGGTTCTCTGGATTTTGTAAATTTGAATGTTAACCTGTCTTGCTAGGTTGGGGAAGCTCTCCTGGATGATATCCTTAATTATGTTTTCCAACTTGGTTTCGTTCTCCCTATCTCTTTCAGGTACCCCAATCAATCATAGGTTCAGTCTTTTTACATAATCTCATAGTTCTCAGAAGTTTCGTTCATTCCTTTTCATTGTTTTTTCTCTAGTCTTGTCTGCCTGTCTTATTTCAACAAGATAGTCTTCAGGTTCTGAAATTCTTTCCTCTGCCTGGTCTATTGGGCTATTGATACTTGCAGTTGCACTGTGAAGTTCTTGTGTTGGGTTTTTCAACTCCATCAGGTCATTTATATTCCACTCTAAACTGGTTATGCTGGCTAACAGCTCCCGTGATGTTTTATCATAGTTCTTAGCTTATTTGCATTGGGTTAGAATATGCCCCGTTAGCTTAACGAAGTTCATTATTACCCATCTTCTGAAGCCTACTTCTGTCAATTCATCCATCTCAGCCTCCTCCTAGTTCTGTGCCCTTGCCAAAGAGGTGTTGCAATCACTTGGAGAAGAAGATGCACTCTGGCTTTTTGAGTTTTCAGCATTTTTTTTTTTGTTGATTCTTTCTCATCTCCGTGAGTTTATCTAGCTTCAATCTTTGAGGTTGCTGACCTTTGAATGGGGTTCTTGTGGGGACTTTTTTTTGTTGATGCTGTTGTTGCTTTCTGTTTGTTTTTCTTTTAACAGTCAGGCCCCTCTTCTGTAGGGCTGCTTCAGTTTGCTGGAAGTCTACTCCAGACCCTCTTTACCTGGGTTCCTCCCACACCTGGAGGTGTCACCAGCGGAGGCTACAGAACAGCAAAGAAGGCTGCCTGCTCCTTCCTCTGGGAGCTCTGTCCCAGAGGGGCACCAACGTGATGCCAGTGGGAATGCTCCTGTATAGGGTGTCTGGCAACTCCGTTGTGGGGGTCTCACCCAGTCAGGAGGCATGGGATCAGAGACCCACTTAACAAAGCACTCTAGCTGCCCCTCAGTGGAGCGGGTGTGCTGCGCTGGGGGAATCCCACTCATCCAGACTGCCCTGACACCTCAGAGACACCGGGGGAAAGACTAAGTCCGCTGATCCGCAGAGACCGTGGCTGCCCCTCCCCTACAAGGGTCTGTCCCAGGGAGATGTGAGTTCTGACTATAAACCCCTGGTCTGAGTAGCTAAAATTCCCACAAGGAGGCCCCACTGGTTGAGGAGGGATGGGTCAGGGTCTGGCCTAGAAAGGCAGTCTGGCCATGATCTGCCACAGCCACTGTGCTATGCTGCGGGAAATTCCTCCTAGGTCCGAACCACTGGATCTCCCCGGCACCCACAGGGGAAAACCAGCAGACTGGAGCTGCAGTGGTGGCTGCTGCCCCTCCCCCTGGGAGCTCGGTCATCTTAGGCAGCAGGAAGCCACAGTGATAATGGCCACCCTTCCCCCTGGGAGCTCAGTTGGTCTTAGGCAGCAAGCAGCTGCAGTGATGACAGCCGGCCAAGCTCCTGGGAACTTGGTAGTCTTAGGCAGCCTCCAGCCAAGATGTCTGCTGCGAACCTGCACATCTCTGTGCTGGGAACCAGGACGCTGGAAGTGTGGGCTCATAAGAGGGGATCTCCTGATCCGTGGGTTGCACAGATCTGTGGAAAATGTGTGGTTTTCCCAGGCCGTGTAGCACAATCACTCACCGCACACCTTGGCCTGGGGTGGGAGCTCCCCTTGCCCTGTGCAGCTCCTCGGTGGACCATCACTCCACCCTGCTTTTCCTTGCTCTCCGTGGGTCGCGCCAACTGCCTAGTTAGTCCCAAAGAGAGAGCCTGGATACCTCAATTGCTGATGCAGGATTCACTTGACATTTTCGTTCTCAGTGGGAGCCTCTGACGGCAGCTGTTTCTGTTTGGCTCTCTTGGCCCCTCCCCCTCCACAGATTTCTATAAAACTAATTGCTATAGTGCACAGTCCTAAAATTCTGAAAAGAGGTTAAACTTTTATTTGGGAATAATATACTGAAAGGACAGGTACGATGTTGTTCTGATTGAAAAAACTGCATAAGAGAATCAAGAACTTACTATTAGGTAAACTGAAAACTAGAAAAATTATTATCTAAATGATGTAACATTGTTAAGCACTGTGACGAGGATTCTAGCAAAACTGCAAAAAATCCTGTTCCACACTTCTGGTATAAATTATCTTTTTGTTCAGGCGTGATGGGGCACTGTGTCTGTTAGCCATAGTCGGCATGCTTTATCTTCTAGTTAATGTATATCAAACCCAGCACTCAAATACAACTGTCCAGATCCTGGACATGACAGTGAAACACTGTTCAGAGCCCATTTTCTTTGGCCATTGATCTCAGATGCACCCTGAAACAAAAGTATTTACAACAATAATAAAAGATGAGTTTGCATGGAACATTTAAACTTTATACTCTTTGGTTTTGCCACCTCTAAAATGAGAATAATCATTTTAGCTTACCTATTAGAGTTGTTCCAAAAAGTACTTAAGATGATTGTGAAAGACAATCACCTTAAAGAAAAAAAGACTACTTGATGGCTACATATTACAATAAGCACAAAAGAAAAGTGGACTTAAGTTGCATATCAGGGTAGGAACAGGATTGTTTCAGCTTTTGAGAGTATCATGAGTAGATGTCATTTAACTGAATGAATGGAATGAACCATGTGTATTATAAAAATAAGCACATACATATTTTATAATCTTGTGATATTTACTTGATATTTGTTATCTACTAGCTCTTTGTAAAATACAAAATGTGTGTATATTTTTGTGTTGACATACACACAAAACTCTAATTCAGGACTTTGGATATAGCCAATGAAACAGCTACTTTCAGCTCCCACAGAAGTAAATGAATATAGAACATATTTTGCCAGTGCCATAAGCAATGAGTCAACAGTCCCTATAACGTTTTTTGGTTACATGTTTTGAGTGACCACATTTTGAGTTACAGGGATTACAGATCTCATGGCCATAAAAAGTAATAACACTCCCACCCCATCAGTTATTGCATTTATATCTAGCTTATTCATTTCTGCCTCCACATTGGGTAACTAGGGAAACAATGATGTCACTGCTCAGTGTGGTACTTAGAAACTTCTTTACTTAGGCTTATGGCTGGGGAAGCCTACAGTCATTTAATGAGTCTCACCTCTACCACTGCAATAAACTCATAGAACTTTTATTTTTCTGAGCTGCTGATAGGGGAAAGATTATAATTCTATCTAATGCATCGTTTTGAGAAAAATATATATTATAAAGCATACTTTTACTGAAAAATCATCTGTGTGTTTGCAACAGGAGTTTTTCTTAATGTACATTGACAACATTGAGGCAATTATGTGACCCAAATTACATGTTCGTTGTGGGACCATGGTCCTTTGAGCAGTCATCCTTCCCCTGGCCCTTCCTGGCACCTAGCTTTTGGTCTGAGAGGCTGGGTTTCCATTTTGCTCTTCTTTATTATAATTTTTCCTACTCTATCATGTTGGTAACAGAAAGTTTTAAAAAATAAACAGTATCTGGATGTAAAAGCCACCTGCCCCCAAAATGGGATAGAAATTAATTATCAGCCTTTCTAGTAAAATAAATGAATGAGCACTCAGTACATCTCAGCCCTCACTTGCTTAATGTACTTGATATAGTTTGGATATTTGTTTCCTCCAAGTCTCATGTTGAAATTTGATCCCCAGTGTTGGAGGTGGGACCTGGTGGGAGGTGTTTGGATCGTGGGGACAGATACCTCATGAATGGCTCAGTTCCATCCTTGTGATAACAAATGAGTTTCCACTGTGTTAGTCTCTGTGAGAACTGATTGTCTAAAAGAGCATGGCACCTCCTTCTCGCTCTCTTTTCTCCTCTCTCACTGTTTGATGCCTGTTCCCCTTCCTCTTCCTCCATGAGTGGAAGCTTCTTGAAACCCTCACTTAAAGCAGATGCTGGCATCATGCTTCTTGTACAGGCTGAAGAACTATGAGCCAAATAAGCCTTTTTCTTTTTTTTTTTTTTTTAATAAATTACTCAGCCTTAGGTATTCCTTTATAGCAATGCAAATGGATTAAGTCAAGGTTTGTGTTCTTAGTTTCCAAAATTATTTCCCTCGTCTTATTTTTTCAAATCTTCTATACCCCCAACTGCCCTCCCTCAGCTTTTGACCTAATAATATAATTTGTTGAGAAAATGGAAGCAACCAGAGATGAAATCCATTATTTCCCCATCATCTTAGCCCCCACACCTACCTATATCCACACCTACCTATATCCACACCTGTCTATACTCTGCCTTCCCTCTGCCTCTATGAATGAAGAGTCCCTATTCTGGGCAAAGGCCAACCCCTACACTTGGGCTCAAGATCCCACCTTCTCTAATTCCCAATTTCCCCTCCCCCTGTTGGGCATGCTTATCATTCTTATGGTCTACTGTCTCCTGGCTTTAAAAAACCTTGCCTTGATCCAAACTACAGAATGGGAGAAAACTTTTGCAATCTACCCATCTGACAAAGGGCTAATATCCAGAATCTACAAGGAACTTAAGCAAATTTACAAGAAAAAAAATCAAATAACCCCATCAAAAAGTCGGCAAAGGATATGAACAGACAATTCTCGAAAGAAGACACTTATGCAGCCAACAGACACATGAAAAAATACTCATCATCACTGGCCATCAGAGAAATGCAAATCAAAACCACAATGAGATACCATCTCACACCAGTTAGAATGGCAATCATTAAAAAGTCAGGAAACAACAGGTGCTGGAGAGGATGTAGAGAAATAGGAACACTTTTACATTGTTGGTGGGAGTGTAAACTAGTTCAACCGTTGTGGAAGACCGTGTGGCGATTCCTCCAGGATCTAGAACTAGAAATACCATTTGACCCAGCCATTCCATTACTGGGTATATACCCAAAGGATTATAAATCATGCTACTATGAAGAAACATGCACACATATGTTTATTGCAGCCCTATTCATAATAGCAAAGACTTGGAACCAACCCAAATGTCCATCAATGATAGACTGGATTAAGAAAATATGGCAAATATACACCATGGAATACTATGCAGCCATTAAAAAAAGGATGAGCTCATGTCCTTTGTAGGGACATGGTTGAAGCCGGGAACCATCATTCTGAGCAAACTATTGCAAGGACAGAAAACCAAACACTGCATGTTCTCACTCATAGGTGGGAATTGAACCATGAGAACACTTGAACACAGGGCAGGGAAAATCACACACTAGGGCCTCTCATGGGGTGGGGGGATGAGGGAGGGATAGCGTTAGGAGAAATACCCAATGTAAATGACGAGTTAGTGGGTGCAGCAAACCAACATGGCACGTGGATATATATGTAACAAACCTGCATGTTGTGCATATGTACCCTAGAACTTAAAGTATATTAAAAAAAAAACCTTGCCTTGATCCTATGTAGGGTCAAGCTATTGACCCATATTTCTCCTCCCCAGTCACTGTCAAGAGTGATATATTTCAAAAGGGAGAGAATACCTGAGAAGTCAAAGGTCCACAAGATTTGTACTGTTGAAAGAATGTCTACCATTTGCTGTCTTCATTTCCCCACTTACTATTCTCTTCAAACTCCTCATATTGAGTGTCTTCTCCACTGGAACTGCTCTTGTCAGGGTTCCCAGTAATCCAATCTAGTCACATCCTGTGGACCTTGGCCTCTTGGGAGCATTCAACACAATTGAATACTATCTTGTTCTTGAAATATTGGTTCCCTCCTAAAACAGAGCCTGAGACAAAGACTTGTAGTCAGATAGTTTATTTGGAGAAAGATTCCAGGGAGCTGAAGTGAGAGATTGTATTAGTCCATTTTCATGCTGCTGATAAAGACAACCTGAGACTGGGCAATTTACAAAAGAAAGAGGTTTAACGGATTTACAGTTCCATGTGGCTGGGGAGGCCTCACAATAATGGTGGAAGGCAAGAAAAAGCAAGTCACACTTTACATGGATGACAGCAGGAAAAGAGAGAGCTTGTGCAGGGAAACTCCTGTTTTTAAAACTATCAGATCTCATGAGACTTATTTACTATCATGAGAAAAGCGGGAATACCCACCCCCATGATTCAGTTATCTCCCACCGGGTCCCTCCCACAACACGTGGAAATTACGGGAGCTACAGGATGAGATTTGGGTGGGGACACAGCCAAACCATATCATTCCACTCCGGGCCCCTCCCAAATCTCACGTCCTCACATTTCAAAACCAATCATGCCTTCCCAACAGTCCCCCAAAGTCTTAACTCATTGCAGCATTAACTCAAAAGTCCACAGTCCAAAGTCTCATCTGAAACAAGGCAAGTCCCTTCCACCTATGATTCTGTAAAATCAAAGGCAAGTTAGTTACTTCGTAGATACAATGGGTGTACAGGCATTGGGGAAACACAACCATTCAGAATGGGAGAAATTGGCCAAAACAAAGGGTCTATAGGCCCCATGCAAGTCCAAAATCCAGTGGGGCAGTCAAACCTTAAAGCTCTAAAATGATCTTCTTTGACTCCATGTCTCACATCCAGGTCACGCTGATGCAAGAGGTGGGTTCCCATGGTCTCGGGCAGCTCTGCCCTGTGGTTTTGCAGGGTACAGCCACCCTCCTGCTGCTTTCATGAGCTGACATTGGGTATCTGTGGCTTTTCCAGGACTACAGTGCAAGCTGTTGGTGGATCTACCATTCTGGGGGCTGGAGGACGGTGGCCCTCTTCTCACAGCTCCACTATGTCGTGCCCCAATAGGGACTTTGTGTGGTGGCTCCAACCCCACATTTCTCTTCTGCACTGCCCTAGCAGAGGTTTTCCATGAGAGCCCCCACTCTGCAGCAAACTTCTGCCTGGGCATCCAGGCATTTCCATACATCCTCTGAAATTTAGGCAGAGGTTCCCAAACCTCAATTATTGACTTCTGTGCACCTGTAGGCTCAACACCATGTGGAAAATGCCAAGGCTTGGGGCTTGCACCCTCTGAAGCCATGCCTCGACCTGTACCTTGCCCCTTTGAGTCATGGCTGGAGTAGCTAGTATGCAGGGCACCAAGTCCCTATGCTGCACACAGCATGGGGACCCTGGGCCTAGCCCATGAAACCGTTTTTTTCTTCCTAGGCCTCTGGGCCTGTGATGGGAGGGACTGCTGCGAAGACCTCTGACATGCCCTGGAGACATTTTCCCCATTGTCTTGGGAATTAGCATTTGACTCCTCATTATTTATGCACATTTCTGCAGCCAGTTTGAGTTTCTCCTCAGAAAATGGAATTTTCTTTTCTATGGCATCGCCAGGCTGCAAATTTTCCAAATTTTTATGCTCCGTGTCCCTTTTAAAACTAAACACTTTTAACAGCACCTGAGTCACCACTTGAATGCTTTGCTGCTTAGAAATTTCTTCTGCCAGATACCCTAAATCATCTCTCTCAAGTTCAAAGTTCCACAAATCTCTAGGGCAGGGGCAGAATGCTGCCAGTCTCTTTGCTAAAACATAACAAGAGTTATGTTCCCAACAAGTTCTTCGTTTCCACCTGAGACTACCTCAGCCTGGATTTCATGGTCCATTTCATTGTCAGCATTTTGGTCAAAGTCATTCAACAAGTCTCTAGGCAGTTCCATACTTTCCCACATTTTCCTGTCTTCTGAGCCCTCCACACTGTTCCAACTTCTGCGTGTTACCCAGTTTCAGAGTCACTTCCACATTTTCAGGTATCTTTCAGCAACACCCCCCTCTACTGGTACCAATTTACTGTATTAGTCCATTTTCATGCTGCTGATGAAGACATACATGAGACTGGGCAATTTACAAAGAAAGTGGTTTAATGGACTTATAGTTCCACATGGCTGGGGAGGCCTCACAATCATGGTAGAAGGCAAGAAAAAGCAAGTCATATCTTACACGGATGGCAGCAGTCAGAGAGAGAGCTTGTGCAGGGAAACTCCCATTTTTAAAACCATCAGATCTCAGGAGACTTATTCACTATCATGAGAACAGCATGGGAAAGACCCACCCCCATGATTCAATTATCTCCCACCATGTCCCTCCTACAACATGTGGGAATTATGGGAGCTACAGGATAAGATTTGGGTGGGGACACAGCCAACCATATCAGAGGTCATAGAGAAGAAGAGAAAGTCAATAAAATGTTGTATTACGGAAGTGGCCACAGTTACAGGTGATTGGTGCAACAAGTGTTTGATTCATGAGACCCTGAAGAGTGTGATAAAATGTGCCATAGAATTGTCTGCCTGGAGGATAGACAGGAGATACAAGCATGTATCTACTGGATCTCATTTCCCACTGCTCAGGGATAGTCCCATAAGTGTTATCTTCCCAGTCTCAGTTCATGCACAAGTGTCAGTAGATTCCTATTTCATGGGTCAGAGAAGCCCAGGGCAAAAAGGGGGAGGTACCTGGTTTCTACCTGAGACAGGCACTGCCCATTTGTACCTGCATGAAACTGTTAGAGCCTTCATGGGACATGTCACTGCAGCAGTGGCTGGAGATCAGCTTCCTGACACCACACTTATCAAGCACATGTAGAAAGCCTTTTGTGCTGACTTCTCTGCTTCACATCCCAATATTGACATTCTCCCATGGCTCTGTGCTGAAGCTGCTGCTTTTGAACATCCAATCACTCTCACATGTGACCTCATTCTGTTCCATAGATGTAAATAGTATCTATTTGACTCCCAAATCTACCCTAATCTCTACTTAGAACTCCAGACTTGAGTATCTACTAATAGTCTGCTTGACAGATGTGCAGATGGAGTCTAAGATGCATCTCAAACTGAACATGGCAAAAACAGATTAGTTGTTTTTCCAACATCACCACCACTGCTGCCACCCAAAACCTTCTCTATCCCCAGTCTTCAGACTGCATCAGCAACCATCAAGTGTTGAAAAGCAAATTTAGAAGTTAGCCCTTATTCCTACATTTCGCTTGTCCCCATATCGGCAAGTCCTGGGAATGCATCCTAGAAGCCATATCTTCCCCTTCTCACCATCTCTGCTACCATTGCCTAGCCCAAGCCATCAGCTCTCACTTGACCCTACGATAGCTTCTTAATGCTCCGTTCTTCCCACAAAGCATTGAGTGACTAAAGAAACACGTTCTAATTACATATTCTCAATGTTTGCTTACAAAGCTGTCTCTCTGTCAAACCTTCAGACTTTTCCATTTACTGAAATAAAACCATTTATGATGTTTCTTAATGAAAGCATGCTAACATTTGCCTATTTCTATTCCCCCATTTTTTATGCTTGAACTATGTTTACATTGTTTAAGCAAACAACTATTACATATCTTTTAACATTTATTTAGTCTTAGTATTTATTTAGTTTTAGTTCTACAAGTAACCATGTATCTAATGCTCATCATCAACCCTTGTGTAATATCTCTGAGTTATTGTCTGAAGTTTATTCTCTAGTACAGCAGTCCCCAACCTTTTTGCTACTAGCGACCAGTTTTGTGAAAGACAATTTTTCCATGAACAGAAGGGATTAGGGGATGGCTTTGGGATGAAACTGTTCCACGTCAGATCATCAGGCATTAGATTCTCATAAGGGACCAAAACCTAGATGCCTCACATGAGCAGTTCACTATACAGTTCATACTCCTATGAGAGATTAATGCCACTGCTGATCGGACAGGAGGCGGAGCTCAGGCAGTAATGCTCGCTCACCTGCTGCTCACCTCTTGCTGTGCAGCCCAGTTCCTAACAGGCCATGGACCAGTCCCAGGGTCTGTGGACCCCCCAGTTGGAGAGCCCTGCTCTAGTAGATTCCTGAAGAATCACTTATGGGAATGACATTCTTTGAGTTGTCACATGTTGATACTAGTCTGTGCTGTTTGTAGTGGAAAATAAGTTTTTGCTAGATTTAAATCTTTGGCTTATATTTTCTTTTCTTGTCTTAAATATGTTATTCCATTTTCTCCTACCACAAAGCATTGCTTTCTAAATGTTTAATTGATTATGTATAATCTAATTTTCTTTTTTGGGGACGAGAGGGTAGATGCCCAAATAATTTTTTCTTTTTATTTAAAGACTATTAAGCTTAAAATGTAGTTTCAAATATTTGTCTGCTTTAGGAATTTTTTTATTTATACTTTTTAGTGTTTGTTCTGTTGCCTTGTTTTTCTTCTTCAAGAATTTCTATTATCCATATACTGGATCTTCTTTGACTGTTTTCAGTGTCTGTCATTTTTTCTCAAACACTTTTTATTTCTTTTTTCTCATTATTTAAAAAATAAACTTCCCCTTTTGCTCTCTATTCTTTTTAAGGTGTTTTATTTTCTTTTTATTTTCATGCTCCTTTTATTTTAGTCTTCATTTCCAAAGTGATTAATTTCTATTTCTTTCTCAAGTTTTGTCACCTCATTTTTCTACTTCTGATTTATGTTGTTCTGTTGTGTTTTATTTTCTTAATATCTTTTAGATCATTTTGAAATAATAGGTTGGCCGGGCACAGTGGCTCACACCTGTAATCCCAGCACTTTGGGAGGCCGAGGCAGGTGGATCATGAGGTCAGGAGATCAAGACTATCCTGACCAACATGGTGAAACCCCATCTCTACTAAAATACAAAACTTAGTGGGCATGGTGGTGGGTACCTGTAATCCCAGCTATTGGGAGGCTGAGGCAGGGTAATTGCTTGAACCTGGAGGTGGAGGTTGCAGTGAGCTGAGATTGTGCCACTGCACTCCAACCTGGGCAACAGAGCAAGACTCCGTCTCAAAAAAAAAAAAAAAAGAAAGAAAGAAAGAAAAAGAAAAGAAAAGAAATAATAGGTTCATGTTTATCTATTTTATGGGCATGTCTTTCTGGAATCCTCTCACTGACTAGGAATGTTTTTCTCCTCCTTATTCTATTTTCTTTTTTTAAAAAAATAACAACATGAAATCTGACTTCAGTACTTCTGCGTTTATTTTTATGTGGCATTAGTTTTCCTTAGCTTTTAGAAAGAGGATTGATTCAAGGAGTTTTTCTGACTTCACAGAGCTACCACTTGTTTTCTTATAGTGTTAACATAACACGGTGGCTTGTGTTCTTAAATTTCCTGGTTTTGCTTCTCTCTCCCACTTTTATCTGGACCATTTCTTTCCATGCTCTCTGTTATCTTGGTTCTTTTGAGGTTTGGTTTACTAACAGCCCTTTTGCTATAGTGTGCGGGCCCTGGCCTGGAAGGGAGCCCTAGCTGATCATTCTCAAAAGTTTATGGACTCTTTAGATTTTACTGTGCACCTTGTAATCACCTCCTATTGGAGTAGATAAAACCCTGTTGGTTTCACCTGCTGTCTTCTAATTCACCTGCTATGCTTTCAGTGAATTCTGAACTCTCCTGCTTTCACATTTGGGAGATGCCCTATAGCTTCTCTCAGCTTCCCTCTGAACAGATGTTAGTATGAGGCAAATCTTGTGGCTATTGGTGGGTTGTCCCCATCCACTTGAATTTGGGGTATCTCCATGAACCAAGTTTGGTTGTAAATGTAGTCCATGGCTTTTGGGTTAAACTGTCTCCTTGTTGTCTGTTTTTATACAGGGATTTGGCTTTCATCACCATTGCCATTATCTGGTAGCATTCTCAAGGAACTAGCCACTTTAAGCAACAAATAATCAGCCAAATTTTCTTTGAGTCCGCTGTCTGGTTATTCTATTTGAAATGATAAAACTACTTCATATGTACTAACATAAACAAATTTTACTTTTATGAAAGTAAAACAAAATGTATGTCTGCTTTTTTACTAGCCCAAACTTGGCTCTGCTTAGAGCCCTATCAAAAATGGTGTCACAAAATGGAGTATAATTCTCCTAATGTAATACTTTTCAGGTGATTCAATCACATAAATGTAAATGTTAGAGAGGTTTATATGGTTCTATTTAGTGCGCTAATATTGTAACTGAAGTTCAGTTTCTGACTTCATACACAAGAGTTAATAAATAGGCACATTTACCTACTGATTAAGTAAAAATAGCTTCCCACACTGATGACTGAACTGACAAAGGCTTTAGGAAATTAAAATTTCCTAAAGTACTTAAAATTTTACTTGACATTCTGCTCACCTTTCCATGTGATCTAATTCTTGACTGCTTTCGCCATTGCTTTAAAATAATATTCACCCAGAACTAGTATTTTTAAAGATAATTTAAGATGTCCTTGTCAGGCCAGTCTGGCAAGTACAGGGTCTTAAGACTATAAGAGATTATGCCTCTAATATTTTTATTGTTGAAGAGATAATATCCAGTAGGATTTATTTTCACTTAGACTTTCAAATATGGGATATTTTCTTGTTCTAAATCAAAGTACAAAATGTCTTTTTTAAAAATAATGAAACCACCATCACTGATGAATGGATAGATTGATTGTTAGATGTAACATAATATGAGGAAGCCAGTATAATATGTAAAACTTTAATGGTAAAATATAGATGATGAGTATGGAGATGTTTACTATAAAATTCTTTCAACTTTTCTGTGTGCTTGAGAATTGTTTTAATAACATATTAGAGAAAATACCACATAAACTTTGAATCTCTGTGAAAGAGAAATGGAAAAAATTCTTGGATTTCATTCTAAAAGTTCCTTATTTAAAACCAAATAAACTTTGTAAGGTTTAGAGGAATTGTATTCTGAAAGTTTTTCCTATGTGTATCTAAGCACATTTTAATAACTTTCATGAACTAAGAGTTTCTCAAAAACAGGTTGTATCTGTTCTTCTTTACAGAAGTTCTCTATCCAAAATAGTTTCAGGAAGGAGGTTTCCGTGATACAGGCTTAAAATAAAAACCGAGTTAAAAAAAAATTTGGCTGGCTGAATATGGTGCCAGAAGATGCTGGTGTAGATAAGGCTTCCTCCCCATGCACTCATGCTCACCACAGGGCTTTTGTTTTTTAGCTGGAATAGGAGGGATATGTTCGGTTGAGGGCATAGGCTGTAAGAATATTTTAAAGGGATGCTGTCAGCTTTGCCACCTGCCCCTAGAAATGGAATTGATCCCTTAGGATTAGAGAAATAAAATCCAGAAATCAGACCTCCTGAAACTCTGGACAAAAACAGACCTGCTCTGGGAACTCCATGACTGAGTGTCCAGAAAGCAAAGAAAAAGGCCATTCTTCCAACTCTGTGTGGAAGTCAGGTGGACTCAGCATCTTGACCATTGCCAGTTTGGAGAACCTCCAATAACCAGCATCCTTAGCATAAACATTGTTGTTCTCCAGGTGCAAACCTTCAGCAGAAACCATTGTGCAGTTCAGTCAACCAGATACCTGAGCAGTGGTAAGGACATCTGCATGGGAGAGGAAAAGGTGGAGGACATAGATGAGGCTGCCATGACAGATTGGTTAGTAGGCGCCTAGGAGGCTCCCTCGGTGGCTTACAGAAACAAATGAGGAATACTCAGAGTTAGTTTCTCCTTTGGGGATAGGTTACTTAAAAGCCTTGCCTGAGATAGGAATTCTTGCCCAAGTGACTGATTTGAGCACTGTTCTTGGGAGAAGTGCATGAGAGAAGCAGGACAGAGAAGGGGAAGAAAGCTACTCAAGAACGAGGTCTCAGCTGGAAGTTAGCTTCCATCGGACCCCACGCACGGATTCTGGAAAGTGGATCACATCACAGAATTGACCTTTTGTACTCCACATCTCAGGCAGTCATTTGCTGATGTTTGCCCTCAGGTCCCAAGTGTGGAGGATTGGAATAGCCTTCCTAATGAAGAGGTTCCTGAGGGCAATTCTTTGACGAAAAGGAAAGTTCCCTTGTTTAAAACCCCAAACTTAGTAGTGAGTGTTTGGTCTCTAAAAGGGAACTGACTGGAGCACCAGGAGGTATCCACTACTGCTGTATTCTTCTTTAGCAGGTGGGAGTTTCAGAGTTATTGTAATTAAGGTAGAAGTGTAAATGTGACCCTCATTTTATAGTCCCAGGCTTGTGAATGCAGGCATATTAATCAAACATTGATCTTAGATTAGCTTTAAGCATGTAGACTAATCGAATTGTTCCCAAGGGAAAAAATTAGGTTAAGTACTTTTTATTTGGGGACATTACCTGATTTATCTGTAACATTTGTAAGCTCCATACTTATGATTAGAGAAAAATGGTTACATTTTACAATATCAAAGAGGTAGCTATAGTGTATAAAGAGGATTTGATTCAGGGTTTGCTCAGAGGGAATTTGATCTTGTTTCTACCATTTCTGTGGCTTCATTCAAGTCTCTGAAACTCTCTGGGCCTTTATTAGATGAGGCACAATGACATTTGCTACAACATTATCAATGTTTTCCTTATTGTGTCTGTGAGGTAATAGGGAGCCATTGAAAGTCTTCAAACAGAAGACAGTTTCCTCAAGTTGGAAAATATCTTTGAGAAAGATGAGCTCAGAAATTCTGTGTGTAACTGCCTGGAGGAATGAGAAGCCTGGTATAATTATTCAGGCTTGAGGTAGTAAGGACTGCTTTACTTCCTTCCCAACCAGACTAGGTTAAAGTTCCCTCCAGAGTTCTCTAAAAGCACCTTGCAATTATGTGTTCAATGTTTATTTTATCCACTAAACTTTACTTTGCATAATGTCAGGAACCATACCTGTCTCATTTATCACTGCATACCCAGAGCTGAGCAAATATGTACTGAATAAATGAAGGATTTGAATAAAATAGAGGAATGCAGTTGAATTCAGTAGATATTGGCCAAGAATAAGTGACAGATCTTGGTATGTGATGAAAGGAAAGAGTCATAGGTAACTTTAAAGCTTTGAGCCCAAGTGGACCGTAAGAAAGCAGTTGGAAAGTTAAGTCTTCTGTTGCTGTAAAACAATTTACTACAACCTACTGAATTTACACAATACACAATTTCCATGGGTCAGGAGTCCTGGCACAGCTAAGCTGGGTCCTCTACTTAGAGTTGCGTGGGCAGGCTGATGTGTTTTGTTCTGTTTTGTTTGAGAAGGAGTCTCGCTCTGTCACCCAGGCCAGAGTGCAGTGGCGCGATCTCGGCTCACTGCAAGTTCTGCCTCCCGGGTTCACACCATTCTCCTGCCTCAGCCTCCCGATTAGCTGGGACTAGAGGCATGTGCCACCACACCTGGCTAATTGTTTTTTATATTTTTAGTAGAGACAGGTTTCACCATGTAAGCCAGGATGGCCTTGATCTCCTGACCTCGTGATCCGCCCATCTCGGCCTCCCAAAGTGCTGGGATTACAGGTGTGAGCCACTAAGCCTGGCCCAGGCTGATGTTCTTACCTGGAGCTTGGCAGCCTTTTCTAGGTTTATTCAAATTATTGGCAGCATTTAGTTCCTTATGATTATAGGACTGAGGCCCTTAGCTCCTAGATGCTGTCCTCTCCATCAGCAGTTCACAGCATGGCCATTTGCTTCTTCAGAGTCAACAGGAGAGTGTCTCTCTTGCTTTGAGTCTCTTCTTTCAGGGAAGGCCTGCACCTGGGTTTAAAGGTCTCAACTGATTAGGCTGGGTCTACCTAGGATAGTTTCCCTTTTAATAAACTCAAAGTCAACTGATTAGGGAGATGAATTACATCTGCTAAGTTCCTTCACCTTTGCCATATTCTGTGAATTAGAAGCAAGTCACAGCTTCTATCCACACTTAAGGGAAGAGGATACACAAAGGTCTGAATACCAGGGGGGCAGAAATCACACACAGAGAGCCATCTTAGAATTCTGCACACCACAATAAGTCAACTCAGTTTTTGTGAGGTTTACATGTTAGTGGAAGACAATAAGCTAGTCATGGGTAAAAGTCAGACTTGTGGATTTGACATAGTAGATGCTATGAGAGAGGGTTCATTACCCAGAGAGGAAAACGAACGGCCAAAAACGCTCTTGGTCTTGGGAAGATGTTTAGTATTTAGGGAAGAAAGAGGACCTAGCAAACTGAATGTAGGAGAGACAGTAATAGTGAAATGTCACATAAGTAAGAAGAAATTTCAAGAGCAGCGTGATTAAGAGAGTCAAATGTAGCAGCAACCAAGGAGGACGCTGGTGCAGTCCACTAGCTTAACTATGCGGTGGCCTTATAGAAAGTTGTTCAGGGCAGTGGTGACGTTAGAGTCAAGGTTGAAGTGAATTAATGGAGCCGGGATGTCAAAACGGTGAAAGAAGGCTTCTGAGATGTCCCATCCCAGTCCAGGGCAGTGCCAGGCTTGACTTCTAGAAGATGAGCCTGTTCCCAGGTCCTTTCATTCTAGCTCCATCTATGTAGCCCTCGGCTGACTTTCATTCTGGGGGGTGTGGGGTGGCAGCACAGTTTGTGTTGGGGCTGTCTCTGGGCTCTTCTGGGAAAGGGAAAATGACACTGTTAGCAGAAAACGCAAGTAATCTACCAACTTGGGGAAATCTGAGGTAGGGAGCCTTTCTGCTCTCTGAATTAAAAACGGACTCTTCTATCTCATCCTGTGAGTTGAATTTTTAATGACTAGTACAAAACCTTACTTGGTTTCTTTCTGGCCAGGCCTTATTTCTTTCAAGCCAGGAGCCCAGCTGTCCTTACTGTTTTGTAGAGATCAAGTAGAATTTGGAGGAAATGAAATAGTAGGAAGGATTAAGCAATTGTTGGACCCCAGACAGACATTCTGAGGCTCTTGAAATACCAGCATTGAAAGGGGGTATCATTAATCAAATGCAGTGTTGCCATATAGAAGCTAAATTTAATTCTAATCTAACAAATCCGTAAATGAAACTCTTTCTCTTTACTCTGTCCCACCTTTCTCCTTTCATTCAGAAGATCAACCTGTGTTTTATTACGAGAGCTATATAGCTAAAAAAAAAATAATAACACATGGAATATTAGGCATCTGATTCTACCAATATGGCAGTAATAATGTCTGGCTTTCTTGTCTCTCACTTTCATTATTTGTTACAAAAATTTACTTCCATCACAGAGTAATTAACATAAGTATTTCACCATCATTTTTTTCTTTATCATTTATCCCATGTTAAAACTTCCTGGATATAAATACTATGTGTAAAAAAATAGGATTAAAGCCTACAGCTTTAAGAGTTTATAATCATCTCTGCAGCCTGCAGTGTGTTCATCTAACATTTTAAATAGATTTTTCCATCATTTAAAACCAATAGACTAAGTGCTATGCACACTGTTGTAAAGTGTATTTCATGCCTCACTGGGCTTTTCTGTCTTTAACTTTCCAATATATGTCATTTGATTAAAATTTTTGACTGGTCAGAATAAGGAGGAATAGACAGAAATTGCTCTTAACAGAATCTCCAGTGTGCCTAGTATTATAATTGAAGCCGAAATGAACATCTTTCTCTGTAGGAAGCTAAAGAAAGTCTTTGTTCCATTTTTACATGGGAGATCATCTGTTATTGTAACCTAGACACCTAAACCCACTCCAGATTCAAAATGTGCCATTTATAAACATGCATGCCAAGTTTCAAATGCCCTTTTTGAATGTTTGCATGTAATTTGAAGCTTGCAACGCCAAAGTAAAATACAGTTTCCATTGTATTGCATCTCCCACACTGCATGTGAGGTGCCTCTTTTCTCTGACATAGCTTGAATAGACGAAGCATAGTTTGACTTTATTCAAAAAGAGGAATGTTTCTCAGTTCAACTGAAATGATTGCTAGGTATATGCTGCCAACTTCATTTTCCCCCTTGCAGAAATGTACATTTTTCCCTATTATAAAATGTACTCATAATAGAAATGAGACGGTTCCCAGGAGTGTGATTATCCAAAGGTAATCTCAACCCAATCTGATTAGAGGCAAGTGGCTCATGCCTCAAAATGCTCCAGGGTATGATTATTTTATGATAACCATACTCTGTATCATGTCTTATTGATTAACTAATAAAGCGTCAGCAATGCTATTTAGAAGAAAAGCTGAGAAACCAGGGGGAAGGTAACTGGTTCTAGAAAGGAAGTGATTCATTCAGAACACACAAACTACCTCTTTTGCAACACCTCTTTACAATTTCAGGTGGTGCGCAAGAGGTCAGCACATGCCTATGTTAGTATCTTTGGTGATAAGCTCATTAATTTGTTAAATATGATGCAGTTAGTTACGTTTAAGTGTACCCTAAATTGCTACTTCTCCCTGTTACTGACTTTGTGAGAGAAGAATGGCATTCCTTTAAAGAATGCTGTACTCTGTTCTCATCATCCGGATGACTTGATCACCCAGGTCCAGAGAGATACAGATAGAACCTGAAAAACACTACCTAGCTTGCCTGTAGTAGCTGTATGCTGGTCAAATCACCTAGCATTAGAGTGAGAAGAGCCTATGACTAGCAGGCAAACATTTTGCAGATACAGTAGCTTAGGGGCTCTTACTAGGAGTGTGTCCCCTGGGACAACATTCAGCCATCCACAATATTCTTATCATTCCCCATAACGATGACTACACATCTATAGAAAAAGGTGGGGTGAGGGAATTGAAGCAACTGCCTTAGGTGACTCAATTGAACAACCTATTTTGTCACAATTACTTTATGTTTTCTTTGTAAATATAAGCTTATGGCCTGAATTACCAAGTTCATTTCTCCAGAATTCCATTTCCTCTTCCTATGTAGACATAGCTGATATATTCAAATTGAGACATATTCCACAAGTAATAGTGCCCAGCTCTAGTTCTTGGTGATGTATCTTTTTGATAAAACTTAACTGTCTGAGAAGTAGAGTTTAGTCAGTTCTATTATAATTGGTCAAGAGTTACCAGGTGCTAGTCAGGAGCTCTTTCCCTCCTCAATTCATTTCTTTGGCTATACATTATTGATGTCATCTGAGCAGAATAACACTTTGAGAAGATATACATAAGGTTAGCTTAATTTATACATGTCTGCTTTAAGTATCCCACTGTTCACAGAGCCAGTGGTATTTTTATCTTCAAAATCCAAACCTGCTAGAATGGAATTTCTGCTAATTTCCCAAAGAACATTTCACCAGAACCTCTATCTTTAAGATCTAAGTTTAGTATTTGCCTCAGAACCCATCTGAACTACTTTCAAAAGACCCTTAAAACTGATCAAACTGATCACATAACACACATCTTCCTATTAGCCCGATGCTGCTTCTCTCCTTTTCTAAAACAGGATTTTACTGCCCATCTCTTTTTTCTTCTGATAGTACCTTCCCCCAACCCCACCATTAGACTTTCTGTTTGTTTGTGTTGTTTGTTTCTGCTGGATAAACACACTTGCTCTAAATTATCTTTGGCACTCTTGCTCAGCAGGACATGAAGACTCTGCCTTCTAGCCTCCAGCAATTAAGGGACCACGGGAACTCTAAAGACTGATGATGGCATTTGTCCTAAGAAGAGTTGTGCAAGAAGAGCTTCCCCTACTCTTCACTGGAGAGTAGAGAAAAGAGCCAACCACTCAGCTGGTTCTGACCTTCTTCTCAGACATTAGTGCCATTTCCTGCTATTTCCATACTTTTCAACATGGATGAGGCATCTAACATTCTCATGTTTTTCTTTCCTGCTTGCACTTACTTCAGGTGTTTGTTTTTTACAATGAGGAGCAGAAATAACTTAGACATAAGAAAACATGAAAGACGTTGTATGCCCTCCTATCTTATCTTTTCATTTCTGTGTCTCTGGCTGTCTTTTTGGGCTGTGTAGTTCGGTAAGCCCCCATTCAAGTCAGAATGGGCTAAGTTATGCCGCAGTAACAAACAACCATACAATTATATTGTTATTAAAATAACAAAGACTTTATTCACACTACAGGTGCATAATGAGAGAATAGGATCCACCCCACATGTCTTCAGTGTAGACCCAGGTTACCAGGAACACTACTGTGCACTATAGCAGAGAGAAAGAGAGCTCTGGAGAGTCTTGGATTGGTCAAGTGCTGTGGCCCAGAAATGATACATATCACCTCTGCTTCCACCTCATTGCCGACATCATGCACATCATCCTTCCAACAAGGATTACACCAAGGCAAACAGACAAGACGCCAGTGGATGCCTGAAACTGCTGATAGTACCAAACCTTATGTTTTTCCCATCTGGCAACTGAGATGGCTACTAACTGGCTGATGAGTGGGCATCTAAAGCATGGAGACACTGGACAAAGAGAGGATTCATATCCCTGGTGGGACAGACTGGGAAGATCAGAGACTTCATTGCAATACTCAGAATGGCTCACAGTTTAAACTTATGAAGTGCTTATTTCTGGGATTTTCCATTTAATTTTTTTTTCATAATTGAGATTTTATTGATTGAGGATCAGTACAGACATTTCAATTTGTACACAATTCTTAACATATGTAATGAAATTCTAAAAAGCCATGTATTGTAATTCTTTTTTAAAGTTATTCCAGTGACTTTCCAACGTAAAATTTGGAAGCAAATTTTCCTTAAGAGGCTATCAAGTACCAGTATCTTCACATGTTGGTCAGCTGTTACATATGGCCCATCAGTTCACAACTGAATAGCATGTACACTACATATTCAAATCTGTAATCTTTCACAGCACAGTAACAAAGTTATCAGGAAAACAGGACTCCCACAACCAAAGATGTTACAGAGTGCACACAATTCTGACAGGGAGCACCATGATCAAGGAGTGGTTTTCTTTAGGAAACAATTCTACTAAAAAACATGAGAATAGAAGTCAAATAAAATGTTTAAGACATTAAATGCAGGACTGACTCCATATTGCCATTTAATATACATTCTAGGATATAAAAACTAACCCCCCATCTATGGAATGTTAAGCTGACACCCGAGACAGTCAAAGCCTCCCATAATTCAATATCCCACACTATTTTCTAGTTGTACCAAAAAATAAACCAGCAAATGATTTCACCTCTTAAAAAAAAGCATTTACACTTAAAAAATGGGATGAGGTGGGATTCCCTCCTTCTTAAAAATGTTTCTAGAGCTACTAAAAAACTTGCATTTACAAAATAGTTGATAAAAATATTCCTCTGGATTGTACAAGAAGGGACACAGGGACCACTGGTAAGACATGGTATATGGTATTAATCAGACTTGGCTTCTTTCTCTCCTGCTTCATCAGAGGCTGGACTCTCCTCAGTTTTCATTTCCCCGTTTTCTGCAGGTGAATCTTCTTTAGTTTCTTGGTTAGCCACTTCGGCCTGTTTTCCCTTTGCTCCCCTTTTCCCTTTTGTTTGCACTTTTTTGTCTGAAGATTTATCCTTCACTGCTGCCTTTTTCAGCTTCACTTCCACTTTTGCAGGAGGTTAAGCTGACAACTGCCCCGATCTCCTCTTGGGCTCTTCCTTGGCGGCCCCTTCGGCGGAGCTGACCTGCGGGGACAAGGAGACCCGCCAATCTCCATTTAATATTTTTAGACCTCGGTTGACTGCCATTTACTATGGGTAACAGCCCTGACAAATGAAACCTCAGGTAAGGGGACTACTGTGCAGGGCTGTGGGCATCTACAGTGGGGGATTGCTGGAAATGCTTGATGAACAGCATGAATGGCGATCACATGCCCTCAACCGAAACAATGGAGACATCTTTTTCTGTCTTACAAAGAAGGCCTTTTGCGTCTTCTCTCCATTACTTAATAAATCCTCACAGTACCTCAAAACCTTGGATTAGGCATATTTTTCTCAAATGTTAAGGCTCAGCGATAAATTCATTAGTTTTCTATTTCTGCATTAGAAAATACCCCAAACATAGTGACTTCAAATAGCTTACATCTATTATCAAAGAGCTTCCCCAGATGGGAAGTCTGGGTATGAGCTAGGTGGGCGTTCTGCTCAAGGTCTCACTTAGCTGGAATCAAGGGTCAGCCAGGGCTGCAAGTCCCTCAGAGGCTTCGCATCCTTTGCTAGTCTCACTGGTCCTTGGCAGAATTCAGTTGCTTTGGGTTGTTGGAGTGAAGTCCCAGCTTCTTGCTGGTCGTTGTTTGGGGACTACTCTGGGTTCTGGGGGTGCCCTCAGATTCTTGCTACATGTCCTGTATTAGCAGTTCACAACATGACTGTCTGCCTTTCCAACATGAGCAGGAAAAATCTCTCTCACTTCAAATATCTGAACTCTTGTAAGGTCTCCCTGATTAGCTTAGGCCCACCCGGCATAATCTGTCTTTGTATTAACTCAAAGTCAACTACTTAGGGCTCTTAATTTCATCTGTTTATACCTTCTGCCATTCATCATAACCTATTGATATAGAGAGTGATATTCCATTATATCCATAAGTGCCTTCACACTCAAGGGAAGGGAATTATTCAGGGCATATACACCAGGGGGCGGGAATCTTGGGGGCCATCTTAATAATTTTGCCAACAGAGACACAGAAAGGCCACTGCAGTTAGAAGCCAGTCTTGAAAGTTGATTGAATTGATGTGTTTAGGACCATCTTACTAGCTGGCTTTATAGAAAATCTTGGAGTGTTCAACTAATTAATTAAAAGACAGAGAGAGAGAGGAGAAAGCTGGTATGAAACGGTTTGATTTGGTGCTGCAGGTAGAGAGGGCCATGAGGGCAGTGAGGAGCCAGGTATGAGTCAGATCAGCTTCCAAGTGCCAAATTTCCAGCGTATGCCCAAGTGCCACGCTGTCTCTTTAACAATGATATATGTGGCATTCTTAGTTGGCCCATGACAGTGTATCTGATTGTATCTCCCTTTTGATTTCTTTTTAAGTTTTACTTCTGAAAACAACACTATTATTTTTGCATGATTCTCTTCTCTCTGGAGTGAACATTTGTTGTTCTGCTTCTTGCCCAACTGCTTAAGATGGCTCATTATTCTATAATATGTGCAGTATTGGCCAGAAGTAATTTTCCTTTTATTTTTGCCCACAAGGTGGAAAATTAAGGATGAAATACAACTTTATTTTTCCTTTTCCCAGAAAAGGTGACAAGGTAGTTTTTTCTGCCTGTTTTTCTATTAGCAGTGAAATATTATTTTGGCTATAACAGTTGACTACTTCATCCTATTTTGGCAAAATAGAATGTAGAGAGACTCTACTTTTTTATCCATTCCAATGTGATAGAGAATTTCAAGAACTGTAGTAGTAAAGAACTACTTTTCTTCTTTTATAGACCTTTTCTTCTGTTTACCTTTCACATCATTTTATGACCAATACCTAAGATGAGCTAATTTGATGAGAAAGTGTAATTTTTTTTTTTTAGCTAAGGAATATTTAAAGAATCCATAGAGTCCTGGAGCAGCCATTCAGTATTTATTCAACACAAATTCTTGAATAAGTACTATGAATATAGCACTGCCCCAGCCACTTGAGACATATAAGAAAGATCTGGTTTCTGCCTCAAAGAGAATAGTTAGTAGGAAAGCACATAAGTTCAGCATCAGACAGACCAGGGTTTGAGTCCTTGTTCTGCTACCCGCTGGATGTAAATCTCATGCATATTCCATATTTCCCTACTTCTCAGTTTCCTGTCTGTAAAATGAGTGTTATGAACTCTGTTTCCTTATATTGTGAATATTAAAAGACTCCAGTAAGATAAAAAATATATTACATCATGACCAAGTTAGGATTATATGAGAAATGGATGAATCATTTAATATTAAAAATTCCATAAATATAATCCACCCATTAACCAATCATTAGAGAAAAACCATATGATCATCTCAGTAGATACAGAAAACACATTTGAAAAAATGATGTGGTTTGGCTTTGTGTCCCCATACAAATCTCATCTCGAGTTGTAATCCCTTTGTGTTAAGGGAGGGACCTGAAGTCCCCATATGCCGAGGGAGGGAAGTGATTGGATTATGGAGGCAGTTTCCCCCATGCTGTTCTCGTGATAGTGAGTTCTCACAAGATGCGACGCTTTTAGAAGTGGCAGTTTTTCCTGTGCTCACACTCACTCTGTCCTGCCCCCTTGTGAAGAAGGTACCTGCTTCCCCTTTTGCCTTCTGCCATGACTGTAAGTTTCCTGAGGCCTCCCCAGCAATTCAGAACTGTGGGTCAATTAAAACTGTTTCCATTATAAATTACCCAGTCTTGGGTATGTCTTTATAGCAGTATGAAAACAAACTAATACAAAAAAACTTCAATATTTAATCATGATTAAAAAGAAAGCTCTCCGCCAACTCTTATGAGCTTCCTTATGAGATAAAGTGCCTACCAAAAACCTGGAGTAAACGTCTTTATTAATGATGAAATGTTAGAAGCATCCATTTAAAATCAGTCCTTAGCTAATAATGGTCATCTGTCATCAGTTCTTCATTTAACATTATACAGGACTTACACAGCAAGACATGAAAAAGAAAGAAAACTGTAAGAACTGAAAAGCAAGAAACATGACTCCTAATATTTATGGAGGATATGACCACCTACAAAAGAACCCAACGCATCCTATATACAAAGAATTAGGGTTTAAAAGAGAGGTTTTTAGGCTGGTTTAATATATGATTAGTATGTAAAAACCAATTTTATTGTATACTCTAGCAACAAACAGTTGGAAAAACATGTATTAAAAGGTTTTTATTTATAAAGAATCTAGAAATTAATATAACAGAGAATTTGTCAGATCAATATGGAAAAATGTATAAAATGCTTTTCAAGTCCTTACCCAGCTTGTATTCCACAGTCAATAATTATAACCACTCAGATTATAGGCATATGCTCAAATCCTTTACATTTTTCCTGCTTTAACATTATGGTCTGACTAAACCGAATTCATAGTTCTATCCAACACTTCCTCTAACCTATATACTTGCACCTGCGCAACTGAATGTGCTGGAATACAATAACACAAACTTGCTGACTGGTTTTACTTTAAATTCAGAATTGCCAATCTCAGTTGAGCCCTACGAAAGCCCTGCAATTATATTATCTTCTTTTGGTTCACCCTTGCTTCCCTTCTCTTAGACAAGTGTCTTCAAAATGGACACATAACCATAGAATCACCATATGATCCAGAAATTTCACTTCTGGGTATATATCCAAAAGAATTAAAAGCAGAGGCTTAAATAAATACATATTTGTATACATCATGTTCACAGAAGCATTATTCAAATTGCCAAAAAGTGGAAACAGCCCAAATATCCATGGATAGATGGAAAAACAAAATCACACACACACACACACACACACACACACACACACGAATATTATTCAGCTTTTAAAAGGAGTGATAGTCTGATACATACTACAGCATGGATGAATGTTGAAGACACTACACTAATGGAAATAAGCCAGTCACAAGAAAACAAATATTGTGTGAGGTACCTAGGATAGTTAGTTTCACAGAGACAAAATGATAAGACTGGTTGCTGATGGCTGGGGATGGAGGAATGGGGAGTTGCTTAATGGGAACAGAGTTTCCATCTGGGATGATGAAAAAGTTCTGGAGATGTGTAGCAGTCATGGGGGCACCACAATGTAAATGCACTTAATGCCACTGAATTGCACTTCAAAATGGCTAAAATGATCAATTTTATGTTTTATATATATGTTTAATTACAATTTTAAACAAATGATACATGAAGAATTTCTAAGAGACACGTTGGCAAGGACGCTTTTAAGGGAGTCACTTTGCAAATTTACACTTTCCCCAAATTACCTTGCCTGAGAACATCTGAAATTTAGGAGTTTCCTTTCACAATTGCTCTTCTCTTTTTACGAAAATAGGAAAAATACATTCTTCTTATCTGTTATGAATCTTAGTATGCTCCATGGCCTAGTCCATAAGGAATTAGATACAGAAACAATCTGAAATATTGGTATTTGTGTTAAAAAAACAAATGAGTATTATTGGGGAATATAACTATTGCAGCTCAGTTTCCTATTCTTTGCTTTTAATTAAACTGAACAAGAACTAATTACATTGTCAGTTGATAGATCATTAAAAATATTTTTTAATAATAGATATAAAAATGTTTGTAAAAATGCTTTTTGGAAATAATATTTGTGATTTCTACTACATAACTCAGAAGAGTTTCAAAAATTCCATAACTTTGCTTTAACAAAAGTCGTTCTCTTCCCAGCTGGTTATATAAATGAAATTACATCTTTTGCAATGATTTAAATTTATAATGAAAAATTTTAGTTGCCACTTAAAAAATATATGAGGAAATATCATTTTTCAAAATTATTTTAGGAGGTATGAAAGCAAAAAAAGTTTGATGATTGCTAAACTAGCGGACTGCTTCACATTATTTCCTCTCTTCGCAAAGCACCAACTTCTCCCAGATTCTGTTAGCTGATGACCTTGCTTTTTGTTGCACTGAGAAAATGGACACAATCAAAAATGAACCTCCTTACCACAAACCACTCATCATATCTACACACCCACAAGCATCTGTACACACACACTCCACCATCTCATCCCTCCTGTTTGTAGAGATGAACTCTCCAAGCTGTTAACCCAACCCAAGCCCTTTCCTTACGCTCCAGGCACCACCCCTCCTTGTTTGTTCTGGGGCATTGCCCAGCAATTCACTTCTCTTCTGCATCATCCAATTTTTGCCTTTATACTGGATCATTCCTATTAATATACAAACGGTGTTATTTCCTCTCATCTTAAAGACAACAAAGCCTGTCTTGATTTACTTTTCCTTCCATTGACCACCCATGTCCTTCATCTCTTTATATGTAATTTTACAATTTATAGCAGAATTCCTTGAAAGAGTTGTCTATTCTCAAGTCTTTAATTCCTCTCTCAGACCCACTTCAGTGAGGTCCCCCTCCCACTACCATTGCTCTTGTCAAGGTCAACAATGACCTGTGCTTTGCTGTGTCCAGTGGTCAGTTCTTAGGCCTCATCTTCCTGGACCTATCCAGGTCCTAGCAGGTGACACATTTAATGCTCTCTCTGTGAAATCATTTTTTTCCTTGGCTTCCCAGACACCATACCTTCCTGACACCATACCTTCCTGGAATTGCTTCTTCTCAGTCTCCTTTGCTGCTTCCTCCGTGCCTATCCAGCTTCTAGAGACTGGACTAATCCAGAGTTTAGTCCCAGACCTCTGCAAGATCTTTTCCATCTGCATGCATTCTCTAGGCATCTCATCCAGTCTCCTGGCTATAAATACCAGCAATACCAGCTTCTCTGCTTGCTCCAGGTAATGCCTCTTTCCCTCCAGATAGATTCTCCACCTTTCTCTACCCTGGTCTCTTCCCGGCAGGTTGGCTGGTATGTACTTTATCTGCAGGCCTCTGTGCCTTCTGGATTCTGGCTGGTTGTAACTAATGGTGAGTGGTTGCAAGATATTAAGGGGAAAGAGAAGAGTGATATTGAGCCTTTTTTCCCTCAGCCTCAACTGTGTGAAGACATTCAACCAAAGATAATGTCTCTCATGGACCTCCTTGGGTTTATTATTATTATTATTATTGTTATTATTATTATTAAATATAGGGTCTCACTCTGTTGCCCAGGCTGGGGTGCAGTGGCATGATTGTAGCTCACTGCATCCCTGACCTCTTAGGCTCAAGTGATCATTCTGCCTCAGCCTCCCTGGTAGCTGGGATTACAGACTTGAGCCACCATGTCTGGGTAAAGTATCCATCTTGATCCAGTTCTCCACCTCCAAGTTCCTGTAACCCCTATCTCCCTTGTTCTTTGATATTTTAAGTAGAGCACTGGTGTTCTACCAGCTCTTGTGTTCCCTGTACCCCCACCTGTAAAAACAGTTCCTTTGTAAATAAACCCTCCTTAAATGTTCCTAATTTGAGTATTCCACCATTTTCTGTGGCAATCCTGAGTGACACATCCAAATGTCTAGCATCATTTGGAGCCTCCCTTCTGAACTCCAGTCTTCTCCATCCAGCAGGCTACAGGACACCACTTCTGAGATGTCTCATAGAAACCTCAAACATCATGTCCAATATTGAGCTCCTTGCATTACCTCCAGCCTGATCTGCCTCCCTTCTTCCCATCTCAGCAAAGGCAACAACATCCTTCCTGTGGTTCAGGCATGTCCCTAGGACTAATCAGTCTTTATCATTTCTCACACCTCACACAGTCCATCAGCAAATCCTGTCAGAGCTGCTATGGTTTGGAGATGTTTTTCTCTTCCAAACCTCATGTTGAAATTTGATCCCCAGTGTTGGAGGTGGGGCCCAATGGAAGACGTTTGGGTCATGGGGATGCATCCCTCCTGAATAGATTAGTGCCCTAATGGAGTTAATACGTTAATAGATTCTAATAGACTTCTTACTCCATTACTTCCCATGGAGCTGGTTGCTAAAGAGCCTGGCACCTCCCCACTCTCTCCTGCCTCCTCACTCACCCTGTGGTCCCTGCACAGACTGGCTCCTCTTGGCCTTCTGCCTCAATTGGAAGCAGCCTGAGGCTCCCACCGGATGCAGATGCCCAATCTTGAATTTTCCAGCCATCAGAATCATGAGTCAAATAAACCTTTTTTCCTTTATAAGTTACCCAGCCTCAGGTATTCCTTTATAACAACACAGTGCTTCTTTTCACTGGCCACTGCTCACCACCTCATTGCCACTATGCTGGTCCAAGCCAACATCAGTCTTCTCTGGATGAAATGGGCAAAAACCTTGAATAAACTTTCAGAGAAGCAGAAACACAAATGACCAATGTTCACAATACGTTTAATCTCATTAATATCAGAAAAATTCAAGTTCAAATTTGTAATGTAAATTGCTAGATTTAAAAAATATCGTAAGTGTCATAAAACAAAGTGTGAGTGAGGATATGGAGCAAATGGAACCCTAACGCCTGCTGGTGGAAATGCCAATTGTACCATCATGGAGAAGACAATTTGGTATTACCCCCAAATGTGAACTTCCCCATGTGTACCAGGAGACCTATTTTGGAATGTTTACAGCAGCATTGTTTATCATAATAACAAAATCAAACAACACCTCTCAAAGAAACACAATTTTGAGAAGCTAGAAAGAACTCAGATGTCCATTGACTGAATCAGTAAATGAACTCATGAATATGAATAAATAAATTATAGTATATTCATACTATATAGTTTATGGCAGTGAAAATGAACGAAGCACAGCTGCACACTGGCTTTCTCTTCGGTCCTCCTGGCCCTTGTCGCTCACGCCATACAGCTCAACTCCAGAGTGGATCCAATAACATGGTCCATCCAGTGCCAGTGTGGGCTTTCAGTGCGGTCCCAGCTCCCTTCCACTTAAACGCCACCTCTGACTCATCCTGCTTCTGGTTTTATCCACCAAATAGTCACTGGACCTCACCTCCAACGCAAGCTGTGTGTGTCTGTGTGTGTGTGTGTGTGTGTGTGTGAGAGAGAGAGAGAGAGAGAAAGAGTGAGAGAGAAAGAGAGAGATGATTCTTGAGGAGAGGAGAGAGAAGATTCCAGAACAGTGTTATGATTCTGTTAGGAAGAGGAAGGAGAGAATGGATGCTGGATATGCCCGCACGCAGCCACTGCCCACCACTGCTGGTTTGTTTCTGTGTCTCCTATCATACTGTAAACTCCTTAAGGGGAGAAACCATGTCAATCATCTCTGCATTCACCTACCACAGTGCCTGGCACATGCCAAACATTCAAGAAATATTGAACAGAAGCATAGCATAAGAGAGACCTAACTGGTCAGACCTATGGAAACAGACCTAACTGAAACAGAAACCAGGTCAAGAGCCTCTTGCCAGAACCAACACGCTCCTTGGGAAAGCTGCTATCGAAAGATAAGGAAATGGGTGGATGACAAATTAGGAAGTAGAGGCAGTTTAAGGGCTACTCTGAGTGGCAAAACAAAAGCATCGTGCTCAGGTACAATGACCGCCCCTGGGGAAGGGAGCTAAGTTGGCAAGGCTGTGACCACCATTGCCTTTTAATGAAATCTTCAGAGGTAACCCCATAGCAAGGTGATATTTTCCTGATCTTAAAAGAAGCACAGCAGGAGTTTTTGTTCTCCAGCCGCCAAGGCGTGGAATACGGTTTGCCATCCAACTGGAACAGCATTTTTGGCATCAGTGCCTTTCGGTAGCTTTTCCCAGCTTGCCCCCCGCATAAGCCAGCCACTGCTGAGGCAGGCTGCGGTGGCACCACGATGCAGATGCACCAGGCCCCCTGGGCTCACCCACTTGCCCCTGTGTTCCAAATCAGCCCAGTGTTAATGCTTCATACCCCCATGGTGATGACTCGTTACAACCCCTGTGTCTGAGAAGGTGCCAGAGAATTCAGAGAAGAGAAGCTCAAAACTGTCCTGACTTACAGTCAAAACACTAAGATCTGGCCAGTGTATGCAAGTATCTCAGGACCGGTATAGGGGGCACTGAATCCAGACTGCACTCTGCTCACCAAGCTTGCGGGTGGGGTGCTTCCTCCATCTGCCTGGAAGATGGGGCTCTTTTCTTCTCCTAGATGCTTCTGCTTGCCAAGCCAGGGCTGCATCTGCCTAGAGGGGCCCTCTCATCTAACTGGTACAGAGGCACAGTGTTCCCTTCCCATCCTGTCCCTAGGACAGATCCAGAAGCCTTGGGCTGATTTGAACTTGCTTTTTATTCCAACAGGAAGTATGCAAGTATGCAAGAACCAGCAGCTTTCTTACTGGCAGTGAGACCATCCGAGATGCTTGTCCTCCTTGATCCTGTTCTCTGCCAACTTCCCATTCCCCTTCCTGCAGATGGGCCGTGATCCTGGCCTATCTTCCCAGCCTTGCTCATGGTTATCTCTGTCTTCCTGGTTGCTGTCTGTCTGCAGAGCATCCTCTGACCCATTGATCACCCTGCTGGTGGGGGCCGTGGCTGCTCTCAACCTGCCCCCTGGCTCCTCGCCAGGCTGATTCCTGGCTCATGGCTTAGCCCTGAACTTCCGCTTGTTTGTGCCTAGGCTCCTGCCTGATTACTGACGCCATCCCTGAATGCTGCTGGCCCGGGCTTTCAGTCTTGACTCTGGGCTTCAGAACTTATAGGCTTGCACTGACAGCAACCTCTGATCTGGACAGGAAAGGGTTGTTTTCCGTGGATGGAGTGTATCTGTCCACCCCAATTAGACATCTTGGAGCAGCCAGGCCCAGCTGGCTGAGCGTGCTATACATGCCCCTGTTTACGGATGGCCTCCTGGACCCTCTTTCTCTTCCAGCACTCGCTCCCCACCCTGTTCTTCTGGTCAGCAACCAGAGGTCATTCCACTGGTGTCTGTAACCCTGTTAATCTTCTAGATTTCAGATGATCTTTCTCAGCATTGTTTAAGCAATTTGCTCACAGACTCCATCATAATATCCTTTATAGCTTTACCCAGCTTCTAAGATTCTCCTAACCTGTGTCTCCCCAAGGAGCCACCCTCTCTCCTCTCCTCCCTCCCTCTCACACACAGCCTGCTTTGGGAGTGGGGTCCAGACACCATTTAGTTCTGGGCAGAAGCAGGATGAGTCAGAAGCCTAGTTTAAGAGGAAGGGAGACAGGCTGCCCTGAAAGTGCGCATTGTTGCTGGAACAAGTTGCTGTTCCCATTCTGGAGCTGAGCTGCACGGTGTGTCTGGACATGAACAACATGGGCCAGCAGGGCGACAGAAAGCCAGGATTGCAGACGAATAAGAGACTAGACATTATGGACTAAATGTGTGTGTTCCTCCCCACAAATCAATATGTTAAAGTCCTAACCCCCCAAGTGATGGTGTTGGAAGATGGGGCCTTTGGGAGGTGATTAGAATTAGATGAGTGTGGGATCCTAATGATGGGAGTGGAGGCCTCATAAGAGGAAGAGTCTCTCTCCTCATGTGTAAGTGTGTGTGTAAGGGTGTGTGAGAGTGCGTGACTGTTTATATGTTTCTGTGGGTGTACATGTGACAGTGTATGAGTGTGTGTACATGGTTGTGAGTGTGTGGGCATGTGTGTGTGAGTGTATGTGAGAGAGTATGTGTGTGTGAGTGTGTGTGTGTGTGTGTATATGTGAGTGTGAGTATGTGTGAGAGTATGTGTGTGTGTGAGTGTATGTGTGTGTGTGTGTGAGTGTGTGTGTGTGCATATGTGAGTGTGAGTGTGTATGTGAGTGTGTGCATATGTGAGTGTGAGTATGTGTGTGCCCCATGCACCAAGGAAAGGCCATGTGAGGACACTGTAAGGAGGAGGCCATTTGCAAACCAAGGAGAAGTTTCCTCAACAGGCACCAACCCTGCTGGTACTTTGATCTTGGACTTTACAGCTTCTAGAACTGTAAGAAAATCAATGCTTAAGCCATCCAGTGTATGGTATTTTGTTACAGCAGCCTGAGCTGACTAAGATACGGGAGGAGATAATCCTGTCAAAAGCCTGGGAGAAAACATTACACTTTGAAAAAGTGAGCTTGGAAGTCATCGTGCCTCCTGCTCCCTTCCCCTGCCCCCAGCCCCACTTCTGCTTGGGATCTTCAAAGAACCCAGTTCCCTTTTCCCCCATAATTCATTCTGTCCACGTACTCATTCCAGCACACTTTTTGACCTTATTTCTATGGCTCAGCTCCAAGGTGCTTGCCTCAGTCCCCTGGGCTGCAGGAGCCCACTCTGTACTGCTCCTTTGCTCCCACCCGACCCTCTCCCAAGAGATAGTTTTGGCATTCAGACAGCTGCCCTGCACCTGGCTCCAGTGAAGCACGAATGCAGTGAGGGCAGCAGTCCTTTCTTTACACTCCACAGCACCTAACGTGATTTGGGACATGTGTCATGACTAATCCATGTTCATTAATTGATTGATGAATAGATTGATTATAAGAACATTTTCCATTACACTTTATAATGTGGTATTTTTCTAAGTGTGCTATAAGGACCTGTTGTACCAGAATCTCATTGAATGTCTTCTAAAATGCAGATCTTGGACCCCACCACACCCCTTGCAAACCAGAATTTGTGAGAAGAGAGCTCTGGCATTTGTGTTGTGGTGGATGAAAGATGGTTACAAATTCTTTGACATTTTCCCCATCTAGAGGTGGGATCTATTTCTCTGCCTCTGAAATGCCTATGGCTTCTCTGATCAATGGAACGAGGCAGTGCCAATTCCAGAGCTAGCATAGGTCTCTGGGAGCCCTGGGCCACGAGAGCAATGTGATGAGACACTAAGACCATGTGGAGACAGAGGAAAACATGACTGAGCTAGCTTTACAATCACCCTCCAATTTTCCAGTCATGTAGGTGAAACTATCTTGGACTCTCCAGACAAGACCACCCACCAGCTGAATACCAGTGGGTGACCCCAGTCAATCGCATGGAACAGAAGAATCACTCAGCTGAGCCCTGCCAGAATTCTTGATCCGCAAAATCCTGAAATGCAATTAAATGGTGGTTGTTTTAAGCCCCTAAATTTTAAGGTGGTTTGTTAAATAGTGATAAACAACAAGAATACGCAGGTGTCACAAATTCTCCAGGTTATTTGTATCCTAGAATGTAGGAGTCATTGCTATAAAAGGATCTGACATTAATGAGTAAAATTTTATGTTAAAGAATAGAAAGGATAATTCATTTCATAATGTGTTGTCTGCATATCTTAGGGGAAGGAAGATGTGGTAAAACGAAATCTCACAATTTATGTTGTTGGTACTCATCTTATTGGACAGCAGGCCGGATCTGCTCATAGCATAAACAAGAGAGGGCCTCCAGCTCTCCTGAACTTTTCTAGACAATCCAATTGCCACAGACAGTGTTAATAAACAGTGTCACCCCAATGGAATAAAATTTAGCTTTGGATTTAAAATGTAGTGAGCCCTGAAAACATTTGGTTTGGACATGTTTCCTTAGTCTATGCTTCCAGGCCAAAACTAAGATGATTTTTTTTTTTCTGGTTTGTCTCTTGGGAGTATATTTTAAGACTAAGCTTGTGGTTTTTTTAAGGTTTTGTAATGAAACCTTTAGGCTTGTGAGTCACATGACTGACCACTTCTTTTGCCGTAGTTTTGGACAAAAATCACGGACCCTACAAGCCCCATTGGGATTAGTGATTTTTGTTTTGATTTCTCAACAAAGCAGTTTGGACAAATCTGAGAGATTTTTCCAGACTCAGCAGAGATCTGTGTGAAACTCAGCATCTTCCTTGGATGCTTCAGCTCAGCTTCCGTGGGTTTGGATGGACCCAGTGCTTAAAATGGAACTCTAAAAGCATAAAACCACATGAGCCAAAAATATTTTCCAAAATGAGTTTAACTAAGCTGAAGCTGCTGGGATGTGTGCCCTCTCTGTGCAGACAAGCAAATGTGTCCCTTGCAACTTGATCCCCAACTTGCCTTCAAGCACATGGCATCTGCAGTGTCACCTGCTGAGTAAAGCTGTCCCTTAGAACTGAACTCAGGCCTCTTTAGACACTCATCAGAGGTGCTAGCGTGTTTCTAAACACTTGATAATTTAAGTTGGGCAAGAAATTCACCTCACCGTTTATTTTTATTTTGTTCATCTGAATAACAAAGTGCCCATATGGTGGTATCACTTGAGGATAGCTGACAAATAAACATTATCATCTTTCGAGCCAGTGGTCCTCAAACAGCAGGCCTGGTAATGGCAGGGCTGCTTCAACACTGCTTGGGGCTCTGGTTACAAATACAGATTCCCAGGCAGCCCCGCCAAATCGGAATTTCTGGGTGGGAGCCCAGGAATCTTTGTTTTTAATGAGTTTCTCAGATGATTGTACACATCCAAGTTTAGGAAACACTTTTGTGTTTAAAAAACACTTCTGCTTCTGGCTGAGATGAAGTTACAGGGACTGAATTTATCCTCCTGCCTGACACAACTGAAAAACTGGGCAAAATGTGTGAAAGAATGGTTTTTAGACCAGGGACATCAAGAGCCAGCGTGGTGATCTCTGCAAGGGGAACAAATGAGGTGGACCATAGGATAGCCCCAGCTCACTGTCTGAGGAGTTTCTGGGCTGCAATGCAGAGCATGGTGACCTCCCTGAGTCCAGGGGATAGAGCTGGGAGTCCTGGAAGCCACAGTGGCTAAAGGAGAGCTGGATACTGCTTGCTGTATGACATAATCTCTTTATCAAAAGAGATGATTAGGCCTGGCGTGGAGGCTCATGCCAGTAATCCCAGCACTTTGGGAGGATGAGGCAAGTGGATTGCTTGAACCCAGAAGTTCGAGACCAGTCTGGGGAACATAGTGAAACCCCATCTCTACAAAAATTAGCAGGGCATGGTGGCATGAGCCTGTAATTCCAGCTGCTCAGGTGACTGAGGTGGAAGGATTGCTTGGGCCTGGGAGGTCGTGGCTGCAGTGAGCCAAGATCATACCATTGCACTGCATCCTGGGTGACAGAGATGATTAGAAGGCAATGGTATTTTGCTCTCCAAATGATTTGTCTTCATTTCATAGAAGAGTCATCCCACGGTAGGGACCTGGCTGCTAAATTACTAGAGGCCTGTTCTTCCAATGTTCTGTGGGAATATTCTGTGGCTTTGGGAGAGGTGTGAGAGGTATGCAGCTGCTAACATGGACTAAGGCCAAGCAAAGAACGAGTTTACTACATGCCCTTGTCTGTGTTTTTAAGATAGAGATATTGACATGTTGAGATGTGCAGAATATTTCTGTGGGAAACATAGTGAAGTGTTGTGTTAGTTACCTCTGAGGAACAGGCCTGACTGCCTGGGATGTAGTGAAAGATTGTTTTTACTGTACACGTTCTGTACTGTTTAAATATCTTACAATGCACATGTATTTCTTTTTCAACAAAAAAGCTAGTTAAAATAAAGTATTAAAATAAATAAATCACCTTAAGGATTTCATTAAATTTTTAATAAAATTTCATTTCATTTCCACAAACTCACTCGTTATATAACTCTAGGAAATATCTACAATGTAAAGCAATTTTTATAATACTCATCTATGTGATGATTTATTCTATATGTCATTCACAATTTAGTTTATCTTTTATTCGTCTGGCATATATATAACACTACACAAAAAATGACAACACATTTCTTCATTATTGTGTTTCAAATTGTTCAAAAGACAGGTTATTGTCTTTGTTGCCTATTCATTTCCAAAATATGAGTTTAAAAGTGTTTAATTGTTTTGGAGATCTGGCCCAGTCCTACACAATGCCCAGCATCAATTATCTGGCTACATACACATTCCTGCTGTCTCTGAAATCTACAAAATTACTCTATTTGAGACTCTTAAGCGTCAGAAAAATAAGGTATTTCTAAGGCTTTCTTTGTCTCTATGTTTAGGTGTATATACGATAAAGAAAAGCTTCTGGGTGGAATAAATGTCCATGCCTCAGGCCATGGCCAGCACCCCAACGTGCTAACGCAGAGACCCAGGGTGAGGGCAGCTCTTCCTCAGGGTACACTGTACCGCACTTGCCACTGTGTTTTGTGTTCTTTTCTTAAAGTCAGCATACACATGTTTTTGTTGTTTAGCAAAAAAGATGAGCTCTATGAATTATCTAAAACTTTTAGATTTTGGAAGTTTAAAGAGTTAAGGGCCTGAAGAATAGGTTTAATCAAAGAACCAAAGTCAAATAAAATGATTCTGGGAATCTAAATAACAGAAATCATTTCCATTCTTCCAAGCTGCTGATATCCCATCATGTCTTCTCTATGCATGGATTCCCACCACTAGGACAAAAAAAGCAAGTTCCTTTTCTCCTAAATTCTTTCTCAAAAACAGTGGGAAAGGGAGGAAAATATGGATATGCTTGTGTTTGCTTGTATCGGCATGAATCCTGGGATGATACACGAGAAGCTAATGATGTGCTGACCTTCAGGGAGAGAGGGTGGGGAAGGGGCCGGGCCAGAGCAGATGGGGACAGACTTCTCAACATACACATTTGTATATTGTGTTGATATTGCCACATGTTAATACATCACCTAGTTTTATTTTTATTTCTTAAAGACAAGTTCTGTCGCCTAGGTTCTAGTGCAGTGGCTCAATCCATAGCTCACTGCAGCCTCAAACTCCTGGCTCAAGCGATCCTCCCACCTTAGCCTCCCAAACAGCTAGGACTACAGTCATGTACCACCGTGCTTGGCTAAATTTTTTATTTTTTGTAGAGACAGGGTCTCTCTATATAGCCCAGGCTGATCTCAAATTCCTGGCCTCAAGCAATCCTCCTACCTCAGCCTCCGAAAGTGCTGGGATTACAGGCATGACTCATTGTGCCATTTTAAAAATTAAAGTTAAAAAATATTTCTCAAAGTTTATCTCTTTTCATAAAACCTTTATATAATAAGCCTGTGCCTGGGTCGAATGGATCGAAGTTGCACAAACTGACTAAAAACAACAGGAAGCTGGAGCCTAACCCTGTCTCCCTCCTGTAGTTATCAATTTGAGTGAAAAGGGATCTCAAGAAATTGTCATTTCTTATGCAGCCAACAGACACATGAAAAAATGCTCATGATCACAGGTCATCAGAGAAATGCAAATCAAAACCACAATGAGATACCATCTCACACCAGTTAGAATGGCAATCATTAAAAAGTCAGGAAACAACAGGTGCTGGATAGGATGTGGAGAAATAGGAACACTTTTACACTGTTGGTGGGACTGTAAACTAGTTCAACCATTGTGGAAGACAGTGTGGTGATTCCTCAAGGATCTAGAACTAGAAATACATTTGCCCCAGCCATCCCATTACTGGGTATATACCCAAAGGATTATAAGTCATGCTGCTATAAAGACACATGCACACGTATGTTTATTGTGGCACTATTCACAATAGCAAAGACTTGGAACCAACCCAAATGTCCATCAATGATAGACTGAATTAAGAAAATGTGGCACATATACACCATGGAATACTATGCAGCCATAAAAAAGGATGAGTTCATCTCCTTTGTAGGGACACGGATGAAGCTGGAAACCATCATTCTGAGCAAACTATTGCAAGGACAGAAAACCAAACACTGCGTGTTCTCGCTCATAGGTGGGAACTGAACAATGAGAACACTTGGACACAGGAAGGGGAACATCACACACTGGGGCCTGTTGTGGGTGGAGGGAGAGGGGAGGGATGGCATTAGGAGAAATACCTAACGTAAATGACAAGTTAATGGGTGCAGCACACCAACATGGCACATGTATACATATGTAAAAAACCTGCACGTTGTGCACATGTACCCTAGAACTTAAAGTATAATAAATAAATAAATATCAGACACCAATTAAAAAAAAAGAAATTGCCAAATTGACTGATTTCTTTTGGCTGCCACTTTTCACAGTCTTATGTCAGATGAATCTCTAGGTTCTTAGAACATTTTGAAAACTAAGAGAGAAAATTCTACTTTGTGTAGCTTTTCCTTCACAGGCATTTTGGGCACTTCACTACAGAATAACCTGCGTACATATTAGGAAAACAGAGGTGAACTAAACAAAGAGGAGCTAAAAAGTCTAAGCGATTTTGTGTGTGTGTGTGTGTGTGTGTGTGTGTGCAGGGGCTGGGGAACATTGGGGAGAGGGTAAAGAAGGACTAGAGGTATTTCCCAGTGTAAACATTAGAGGTTTAATTTTTGCAAAGCAGCTTTTCTGGTGAAATATTGCTGACTGTATTTGGAAGTTGATAATATAATTCAGTTCTCCTCTGGGCATTGTGGGTACCCTATTATTTTCTTGGTTGAAATGCTTTCTCCCCACCCCAGACTAGTAGAGAAAAACTGAATAATTTCATATTGGACACTTTCCTTTTGGGGAATAATTTAAGCACTACCATATGTCTTCTTATTTTGTCCTTCTACTGTCTCTCATGAACCGCTGGGCTTTGAAAATGCACATAGAAAACAAACACAAAGAAACACTGGAGAAGTGTGTGTGTGTGTGTGTGTGTGTGTGTGTTTAAAATCACTCTGGTGATTCCTCAATCACTGGGCCATGGTAATTATCCAGGAAGGGGTTTGAAGATATGCTCCACTGAAGGGGAGTGATAACAACCTTTAGAAACTGCTCAAGCCCTAGGAGCTAAAATCAGCCTGATGGTGGCTGCACAAGATGGGAAGAAATCATCATTGAAACTAGACCCAAGGAAGAGCGCATGAAGTATGTTTGCCATCAGCCACCAGCATCAGAACACTTCAGGCCCAGGTAGCAGGCGTTTTACCTGCGATGAATGGCTTGCTCTGAGGCACTCCTGTTGAGTTGGTGTCTCTTTCCCAGTATTGTGTGGTGTTATCGCGCCACGTTCACAATGGGCTGTCAGATTTGCCAGAGCAGAGGCCTATTTCTGAAGCATCCTAATCAGCCTAGAAATAATAGTCCAGTTACCTGATTTTTTACACAGTTCTTTACCTTTTCCCAGCACCAAGGAGTTGTGTAGCTAACATTATTCACATCAAACAACTGTGGAGGTTAAAGTTATCTCAGATTTGGAGCCATATAATTTACTTGAAAGGTGCAGTGATTTTTAAAGTACGTTTAAAGGACTCAGCAAACCGATTATTCAGAAGGCCTCTGGTCTCTGAAAGCTGATTAAATCATATAAATTATCAAGACACTTATTTCAAAGATACTGAGAAAATCAGAGTGTTTTTGGAAGGTGCCTGCGGCCCCAGCATGCCTTCACATCCTCTGAAGAAGAAGGGTCCCCGTCTCCTCAGCTGAATCAGGATGGGCTGGTGACAGTGAAGGATGGTAGAAGTGTCGCTGGCGTGACTTCCAGTGCTGGGCTAGAAAAGGCCACGCTGCTTCTGCTTTGCTGTCTTTGGCCGCTTACTCTGGGGGAAGCCAGTCAGCATGAAAGAAGCCCAGCTCCATCGAGAAAGCGACATTGGGAAGCCCTTCTGGTCACAGCCCCACTGGGCCTCCAGAACAGCCGGCATCCCCTGCCAGCCATGTGGATGGGCATTTCGGGCACGCAGCCCGTGTGAGCCATCAGGTGATTGCAGTCTCGTCAATATCTGACAACAGCTTCATGAAAAACCACATGTGGCAAGGGAGCAGCCCAGCCCTTCTTGAGTTCATGACCCGTAAAATCATCTTTTTAAAAAATTAACCAATTGGTTTTTGGTTTACACCACTCCATTTTGGGGTCACTTGTCCCACAGTGCCAATGGCAAAGAACTTTCTCTCCTTAGATCTTCTGATCATTCCAGCTGCTCACTTTCACTTCTGGGTCTTTATATCATGGGTGCTTTTATCCATTTTTCCTTGGGTTTATCTTTTCACACTCCACACATAAACACACAGACACATACACAGCTGCACATGGACAGCCACCCGCATGTACACAAAATCCATCACTTGGCTCAGTTTTACTCCCTGGGTCACTTAGTTCTACCCTCATTTTTCAGCTGAGAAGACCTTGGTCTAGAGATTAAGTTTCTCACCCAAGGTCACTTGGCTAAGTAGTGGCACAGCTGCAAGCACACCCAGGTCTTCTGATGCCTAGTCCAGTCTTTTTCTCATTTAATTACTTTAATTTCCCACTGACCTCATAAAATATAATGGATCAGTTCTTTTCGAGTTCAGAGACCATAAACTCTGAAAGTGCCAAACAAGATCCTGGGTGCAGTCCCTCCTTTGGCCCCCTAAGAGTGTCCAGTGGACCCCAGGTAGCTGCCTGCAGGTCTCTGTCTGATTGGGGAGAGGAGGTGAGTGAAGAAAGGAAAAAGGGAAGTGCCAGGGGGACCTAGCCTACTCCCTGCCTTCTTCCTCCTAGGCCTGCATTCTGAAGGCACCACACTAATTATGGTTAGAGTGCAGGCGGGGATTCCCGAATGTGATGGAAAAATGCCAAACTCCTCCTTCAAGCTTCTATGTTGGACACTTCTAAAAGCAAAAGTATTTTAAAATGGCACATTGCATATTTTGGAATCAAGCTTTAAAAAGATGAGTGATTGGGACAAAAGACTGAGAAATTCTCTGGTAACCAGGACTGGGGCTGCTTCACTGTGGGCAGTGTGTGTCTGTGTGCTTTATCTGCTGCTCAAAGGCCTAGGCAGGCTGTCATTAATACATTCTCAGCCGCCCACTGCCCCAGAGTTGCCCCAATTTTTCTAAGCCCTACAGCATTGCCATTCCGTGTGTCTGGTGAGCGAATGAGAGCCAATGAATAAGAAGGCCACCCCCACTCTGTAATGCTAGATTTCTGTTCCCTTCAACTATCCTGCCCACAGTCAGATCTCCCTCCTCCACCCCCCACCTACCACCATTCTCCTACACCAAAGAATGAAGGATGATTACAAGTCTTTTACAGGAGGTGTGGTTTAGTTCAATATGTACTGTTGGTTCTGCAAATATGCTGGTGGGAGGTTGACTATGCATGTTATGTGCCATATGCCACCCTGTTGGCTGGCATGCAGTGGGAAGCCTGAAAAGCAAGGGCACAGAAATGGATATTCTTTCTGCTTTTGAAGCACAGGCTTTAATAATAATAATTTTAAAAACAAGAGTTTTTGAGAAAAAAATTCACATAACTACCGTTGTGTTAATTCTTCACGGATTCCTTACACTGAGCACAATTTGCCTCTCAAAAAAGCAGCAGCAGATTAAATCAACCTCTTCAGATCCATAAAGTCATGTTCAACTAGATATACCTCACTTTGTGTGCTCGATATATTCTGGAAAAGTTATGTGTAAATTGAATTTTGCAAATCTTGTCATATTTCAGATAATTCTCAAGGTGCTTTCAATTTAAATTGGTTCCATTTTGTAAAGCAAATAATAACTTTGTAATGCAAATAGTTACTCCCTAGCTTATTTGTTTTGTAAGTTTGGGCTCTTGTATTTACACGTTTTTTTTTTCTAAAACAAGGTACATCTATAGATAAGAGTAGACAGTAGGACTTTAATTTATAAGTAATACAATGTAAAAATATAACATATAAACAAAAATCATTTTAGAAATGTGATCTAGCAATTTAGATATTTGCTTTTTAGAACTTTAATGTAAGAACTTGCGCCTGTCCCAAACGTAGACCTTGTAGCATCACAGAGAAGTGCACAGTAGACTTTTCTTAAGGCAGTCTGGCAACACATAGCAAAATATGGAATCTAATTGTGAAAAGATAAACGTACCAAAAAGCTCATTGCAGCATTGTTTACAATAACAAAATATTGGAAGGAACCTAAACATAATCAATAGAGAGATCTTTTAAATAAAAATATTATTTTAGGCCAGGAGCAGTGGCTTATGCTTGCAACCCCAGCACTTTGGGAGGCCAAGGTAGGCAGATCACTTGAGGTCAAGAGTTCGAGACCAGCCTGGCCAACATGGTACAGCCTGGTCTCCACTAAAAATACAAAAATTAGGCCAGTGTGATGGCACACAC
>NW_012104288.1:722459-724867 GCF_000951045.1 Mandrillus leucophaeus
ACTCTGTCTCAAAAAAATAAATAAATAAAAATAAAAACAAACATAAATTTTTTTTGAATGCACCATTGAGCTGATAGAAGAGTAAAAAATATCAGAGGCAAATAAAACGAAAGCAGGAATCCTGAAAGGTGGGAGTGCTTACCTGAATGTAGCCTTTTCCATGGAGGCATCTGTAAGATCCTTGCTGACAATGATCTTAGGTTTTGATGTTGGCATGGGGTGAAAGGGACAGGAGAACAACCCCAGGGCCCAACCAAGGTGAAGTCTAATACGAGATCCCCATGTAAATCTAGGTCCTCAAAAGGAAGCACTTTCAGTGTGAAGGTGAATAAGAGGTAAGTCCACTCCACAGATAGAGACAGCAAGGAAACTTCCTTGTCTTCACCATTGTGCTGAGTGAAAAGGAAAAAAAATCTTCCCTGAAAATGTATAACCACAAGCAAACCTGCACAGGAACTTGAGGTCCAAAATGTATACTATCTGTGAGGACCAAAAAACCCTCAAGCTGAAATGCTTATTTTAAGCTGATTTCAAGTTTCAGTTGCTTTCAGGTACATGGCAGAAACAAACACAATCTTCTCTGGAGGAATCCACCTTCAAATCAGGCCTCAAAAAATTCCCACAATTGAGCACCAAAGGTTGTGGTCTGACCTTCAAAACTCATAAGACACACAAGCAATTAAGACACCATGGAGGATAGCCAAGAAACCAAATAGAAGGATCAAACCAACAATGACATTAGATATTATAATTACCATGACACATAAAATATGTGAGTTTTTTTCATAATCATGTTATTTTATTTTATTTTTTAAGTTCCAGGATACATGTGCAAGATGTGCAGACTTGTTACATAGGTAAACGTGTGCCATCGTGGTTTGCTACACCTATCAACCCATCACCTATGTATTAAGCCCCACATGCATTAGCTATTTATCCTGATGCTCTCCCTCTCCCAGCACCCTCCAATAGGCCGCAGTGTGTGTTGTTCCTCTCCCTGTGTCCATGTGTTCTCATTGTTCAGCTCCCACTTATAAGTGAGAACATGCGGTGTTTGGTTTTTTGTTCCTGTGTTAGTTTGCTGAGGATAATGGCTTCTAGCTTCATCCATGTCCTTGCAAAGAACATGATCGCATTCCTTTTTATGGTTGCATAGTATTCTATGGTGTATACGTACCACATTTCCTTTATCCAGTCTATTATTGATAGGCATTTATGTTGGTTCCATGTCTGGTATTGTGAATAGTGCTGCAGTAAACACACAGATGCATATACCTTTTAATAGAATGATTTCTATTCCTTTGGGTATATACCCAGTAATGGAATTGCTGGGTCAAATGGTATTTCTGGTTCTAGGTCTTTGAGGAATCACCACACTGTCTTCCACAATGGCTGAACTAATGTATATTTGCAACAACAGTATAGAAAGCGTTCCCATTTCTCCATAGCCTTGCCAGCATCTGTTGTTCCTTTCCTTTTTATATTTTATTTATTTATTTATTTATTTATCGAGACAGCGTTTCGCTGTGTTGCCCAGGTTGGAGTGTAGTGGCACAATCTCAACTCACTGCAACCTCTGTCTTCTGAATTCAAGCGATTCTCCTGCCTCAGCTTACCAAGTAGCTAGGACCACAGGCATGCGCCACTGTGCCCAGCTAATTTTTGTATTTCTAGTAGACACAGGGTTTCACCATGTTGGCCAGGCTGGTCTTGAACTCCTGACCTCAAGTGATCTGCTCGTCTCAGCCTCCCAAAGTGTTGAGATTACAGGCATCAGCCACTGCAGCTGGCCTCTTGACTTTTTAATACTTGCCATTCTGACTGGTGTGAGATAGTATCTCATTGTTGTTTTGAGTTTCTCTAATGATCAGTGATATTGAGGTTTTTTTCATGTTTGTTGGATGCATAAATGTCTTCTTTTGTGAAGTGTCTGCTCATGTTTTTTGCCCACTTTTCAATGGGGTAGTTTTCTTTTTCTTGTAAATTTGTTTAAGTTCCTTGTAGATTCTGGATATTAGACCTTTGTCAGATGGATAGATTGCAAACATTTTCTCCCGTTCTATAGGTTGTGTCTGTTCACTCTGATGATGGTTTCTTTTGCTGTGCAGCAGCTCTTTAGTTTAATTAAATCATATTTGTCAATTTTTGCTTTTGTTGCAATTGCTTTGATGTTTTCATCATGAAACCTTTGCCCATGCCTATGTCCCAAATGAAATATGTGAGTTTAATTGGCAAAAATAATAATAGAGGGGATTAAAATTATATAAGGAGAAAGGACTAAAAATAATCATCTTACAAATTTCAAAACAAATAGAATTTATAAAAATAAAAAAGTTGTAATTGAAATAAAAATTCTAATAGACTGGTTAAACAGATTAGGCACAGTCAAAAAGAATAAGAAGAAGGAG
>NW_012104288.1:727602-728961 GCF_000951045.1 Mandrillus leucophaeus
CCACTGCACTCCAGCCTGGGTGACAGAATGAGACTCTGTCCCAAAAAGCAAACAAACAAACAAAAACAAACAGAACCAAACACATTATTTTACTCTCATGCAATAAAATATTATGCTGCTGTTTAAAAGGGTAAGGTGATAAAGAACCACAATGAGATAATCATTTTTTTGCCTACCAGATTGGCATTTGAAAGTTTGATCATCTACTAGTGAATGTGAAATAATGAGGTCAGGAGTGGTATGAACAAGCACCACAAAACACTCACTGTGTGGTTTTCACTGGGAGCTGTTGGTAGGGTTGGGTACCATCACGTTTGCTCATCCACAAATATTCAGGAGACTGAGATGCCATACTCAATGTGATATGAACTTGAAATATTTACTTACAAAATCCTCAAAAGTCAGTTTTATATATTTTAAGAGATTCAAAAAGAGACGTTAAAGAATCATGTAATTTAATGAGCAAATATTAAAGTTTAATCTTCCTGAGATGTTTTTATTGGAAACATCATTTACTGGTTTTTTAAGAGGAAAATAGGTATCCAGCTCTTCCAGAGCAGGTTCTACATAAGATTATTTTATATATTTTCAAGTTGGGTAGTGCTTTTACTACACTTGAGTAGTGGTTTTACTGCATTTATAATACTCAATGTTACCCACTTTGGAGTCTTTTTCAATCTATACTTCCTTTCTAGATTTACTTAGTTGAAATAAGTTAAGAATTACTTGACACTTCAGTTTATGGAAATAAGCTATTATTTTAGATGTGATCCTAAAGACACTTTTGATTACCAACATTAAATTTTTTCCATGTATAGTACAGAAAAATGGGGGCAAAGAATGCTTACCAATAATCTCACTGTCCTAACTTAATGTTCTTTGTTTGTTTGTTTATTTTCTTCCAAGAGTACTTCTTAGAATTGTTATTTTTTAAAATATGAAACAATTCAAACAACAAGTAACATAATAGGACTCCTGTTCACTTCAATATGGCAATAGATACTCTGAACAGCCCTCCACTGAAAACAACTAAAAATGCTAAATAAAATGTCAGAATTCAAAATTATTTTTGGCCAGGTGTGGTGGCTCATGCTTGCAATCCCAGCACTTCGGGAGGCCGAGGCGGGTGGATCACTTGAGGTCAGGAGTTCAGGACTAGCATGGTCAACATGGTGAAACTTCGTCTCTACTAAAATTACAAAAATTAGCCAGGTATGGTGGAGGGTGCCTGTAATCTCAGCTTCTCAGGAGGCTGAGGCTGGAGAATCGCTTGAATCCGGGAAGCAGATGTTGCAGTGAGCCAAGATAGGGCCACTGCACTCAAGCCTGGGCAATGGAGTGAGATCCTGTCTCAAAAAA
>NW_012104288.1:733208-769839 GCF_000951045.1 Mandrillus leucophaeus
AAAAAAAAAAAAAAAAAAATTAAAAAACTGATAAAAATTATTCATAAGGTTGAACAGAGAAGCAACAGAAAAGTATAAAAGGGAAACCAAGAGAGTTTATAAAATCTTACATAGATCTAATAGGAGTTTTGGAGAAAAGACTCAACTTCGATAGTAATCAGGGAAGGTTTCTTGTGAAAAAAAAAAGAATATAGAAGTGATTGGATGACTTAAGCAAAAAATTGGGAACTATTTTAAAATGTATTTACCAGTGTGACCCCTTGTCTTTGTTGCAGGACCCTAACTCTGAGGTTATTTTACATGTAACTGGAAATCCACAGAGAAGAATTGGCATATGCAATCAAAATATATCATAATATGTATAGCTAAAGCCTGGATAGAGGTATTGAAGAGAAGCTTATCCTATAGCTATGAAGTCTGATATTTGTCTTCTTTATGATTCTATATAATTAGCTGCATCTAAGGGAACAAGAAAACAGTGTCTCCTGAATCTGCATATCCATACACTTGAATACACTTCCAAATAAGCCCATTCAAAGCAGTTTTAAAACAGTAATTTTGCAGTATCAGATCTTGTTTTTAATTAAAGTTTAACTTCCACCCTCCCTTGTATTGCACTGAAGGATTAGGCCAGGCCACATCACATCTGGCTGGGCCTGTGATGTCTCAGGGATTTAGGAATGACAAGCTGTATTAGAACTGCGGTCGCGTGCAGTCATCCTGAAATCAGAAGCTGAGTGTTCCCTTCCCAGCGGCGCTGGGTTTGGGGTAAACAGGTCATCAAAGGCAACACTATCTCTGCTCTCTCCTTTTTCCAGAATCTTGCTTCATGAAAATTCAGAACCTGAATCTTGTGGACTTTTCTAATGAGTAACCTATCTTCAAAGCCAAGTGATTTATTTCTTAATGTTGGCTATGAAGAGGGCAAGGGAAGAAAGAGGCTGGGACCAGTGTGAGAGAGAATCAGAACAAGACAGAAGGGCACTGCAAGTTCACCAGCAGGAGAGGCTGCCCTTGCACCCCGGCCAAGAGGTCCGTGGAAAAGCAAGGTCATGGGCCTTGTCTATCGGAGTTCCCGCTAATAAGCTGAAAAATATGCAAACTAGCGAGTTCACACAGAAGTTCAGACATTCTTGGGGCATTACTGAGAATTATTTTGAAAACATACAATAAGATTATTGAGGGGCTGATTTGTCAGTGAGCTGCAGCAGAGGCTCTGGGAATGTGGGAGCCTTTCCTGAAGCCGCCGTGGGGGCCACGGGTTGTGGAGAGACACTTGTCTCCCTGGGAACAGGGCTGTCTGTGTATGGTCCGTCAGACTGGCTGGGCAGCTGTCTTCCTCTTTTCAATGACTGCTGCCACTGAGGCCACCTCCGGCAAATCTCTTGAGGTCATGCCTTGGTTCCCTGAAGCCCTGGCATCTTGAAGCCCTGGGCTTTTGCCTCTTCCAGGGACAATGTGCTGGAAAACAGCAAGAAGAAAAGCTGTTATCCCAAAAGACTGATCTGGGAGAGACAGACACCTAGAGATAGACACTAAATGGGACTGGGATAATAGCATGTGGAAGTGTTTTGAAAAATTCCAAGTGCGACATAAATCAAAGCTAATACTATTTCTGTATAACAGCATGGCTTAATGGATCCACAAACTGTAAGCACTGGGCCATGGACAAGCTGGTCCTTAAGAATAGAACTAATAGTACCACCTTTCCTCACTGCGCCTAATCCATAATTCAGCCTTGTGGAAATTCAACTAGACTTTGCGGTGTACCATACATATTTGGTACCATGCAAATAGAGTCAGACACTTAACATCAGTTATGGTCAGCTAAGACGTGAGGGAATAGAAAGTGGCATCTAATCGTTCACATTAATATGCATTACAATTTTCAAAGCACTTTTGCTTTGTAGCCTCACAACTGTGTGAAATAGGTAGGAGTTGTCATCTCTATTTTCCAGGCAAGGAAACCAAGACTCACCCAGGTGTCACAGTTCACCCCAGGTCACAGGGCTGATGAACAGGTCCCTCACAACTGTGTAGTCAGTGGCCTCTAGGATACTCTGCAGAAACATGGCAGGATAGCACTCTAAATCCAGGAATTTAACCAGCTGAACTGCAGGCAGAGCAGTAGACACTTGAGGCCCTTTCCTTTTCTGGGGCTCTCAATATTGCTGAAAAGCTGAAGTGTGCCCGGGGAGAAGGTGTGTGTGACTCACCTAAATTACACCTCACCTGCTATACCTTCTCTTTCAGAGCCACGTGTGCTCGACAAAGGAGAGCTTGCTCCAGAAATTGCAACCTGGTAATATTTAGCACATTCAGCACTTTCCATCTAGATGTTATCTCATTAACCTTCCTGGTGTCCCAGGGAGGCATGTGCTACATGCAATGTTGCTGAGCCTCTATCGCTCTAGGAAAAGGTAGTCCATTCTCCAGTCACCCCAGGATGAAGGCCTTTGGCTCAGCAGCTATTTTGCCATGTCCTAGGTGCTTTTAAAGGAAATAACTTGGGTGCAGGTGGCAAATGCTTTCTATTGCTATTTTCTGAATGCAGGAATTTAGAAGTCAATTATTGCTATAAAAAGGGGGCATTTGCTTCTCTATAATGATACTGAGTATTATATAAATACTTTCTTTATGTCTGGCATTTAACCCTTATAACAATGTGGGAAGTAGGTATTTTTACCTTTATTTTATAAGAAACAGGCTCTTAGAGATGAAATACCTTGCTCAAAGACACACTGGTATTAGGTGGCAGCATAGGGTTTGTTACAAGGTCTGGGTGACTTCTAAGCCAAGACTTGAGGTGCCAGCATCCTACTTACAGGATTGTTCTATGCTGTGACTTCATGAGCTAAGGGAGGGAATGAGGACTCAAATAACCAGAGCCTCACTGGTACCACCTAAATCCACAGGTTTCCCCACTGCCCGCTGCAAGCCTCAAAGCAGGTAGGGGGCAGGGGGTGTAAAGGGAAGGGATGGACAGCCTGGGACCCCAGACTCTGCTTCCCTAAGGTTGCTCATCCATTGTGGAGAAGGTCTTTTGAATGCCTCTAATGTGGAGAGGTGTTTCAAGGCTCTCTGTGCTGTCAGGGCAGGGAGCGTGTGCCCTTGTGTTGCAGACAATCAGGTGGGGCATGGTGGGATTCTCAGAAACAAGGCTAAAGAAAAAGAGAGGACAGGAGCTGGAGAATCCACGCTAAAGAAGAGGAGCAGGGGGCTGGAGGGGGACAGCTCACGCTGTTCAGTAAATACTGCAATAGAAACGTGCCTGATGTGGCTGAAAGAGGACTTGCTGATTTGTGAAAGAGTGCTACGTTTCAATGTGGAGACTGCATTTTAAGAGCTGTCCTGCAAATTTTAGAAGGAAAAGAAATGTCCCAGGGGCAATCTCAATCAAATGAAGTGGTGTATACATAATCAAATCAACAAGAATGGAACTTTTCAGAGGTTTTCAGATGCCTTTATTGCATTTACATTCGCCTCTGGGATTAATGAGAAAGTCTTGCTAATAATAGTTTTTATATAAAATTGGTTGTAACATAAATTAAAAAGAAAAAATTTGGTTGTAAGAGGAGAGGTAGTCATTACTCAGGTTAATGATGACCCAGTACCATAATTTCACAGCTAGTAAAATCAACTTGCAGTAGCATTTGAGTCGTTCCTTTAATCTGGGTCTTGGACACGGGAACCAGTGGCTGTGAAACAGAGCTGCTCCACACCGGGCTGCTTGGTGACTTGCATACTGTGTATAGAGTTTTTACATGGTCAGAGAGACTGACCATATCCAATGCTCATTTTTACATTCTTCCATGGAAAAGTGGATTCAGATTAGGATCAGCCCTACTAATAAGCACCCCAGACATAATCAGCCACCTTCCCTGAGGCTACATTTCTCATGCAATGTCCTTGTTCTGGGTATGTGACTAATCACAAAACTCTGATAAAGTAGTGTGTGTTTAACGTAAATTATAAACTGGATGTTGGGCTGACATGTTGGCCTGATAGAGCTAAAACAGGTATTTCCAGCTTTGTCAGATCAAACTTATCACCTAATGGATACTTTCGGAAGTCTGTAGCTGATTCCTCATCTACTTAAGTTTCAGTAGCTTCTCTTCCCCAGATGAGCATAAGATTACAAACTTCAAGTAGCCATTTGGTTACTCCCATTGCCGTTAAGTAGGTGAATCATAAACTGCTCAAGGACTTACACTTGCCCTTTCTTGTCCTCTTCCAAAGGGACACAATCTCACTCTCAGTAGCCCATGTCATTATTTGATCATTCTTACAGGCAAATTCTCCCTTAAATCTGGCCAGAGTCTCTCCTGCTTTAATTCCATTTCCTCTTTCACTTAGGTCTTGAGAAGTCTTGTAGAATAACAGTTTGACACCCCTCCCATAAAACTCTCCAGGAGCTTGGAAACAGCAACAAAGTTCTTTCATAGGCTTCTCTACCATAAGGTAAAACTTCTGATGCCTTTGTTTTATTTTTTATTTTATTTTATTTTATTTTTTTTGAGACAGGGTCTCATTCTGTTACCCAAGCTGAGTGTAGTGGCATGATTTTCTCTTTCATCAACTTCAGATAAGCCATAAGCATACCGCAGCCTCCACCTCCCCAGTTCAAGCAATCCTCCCACTTTAGCCTTCCAAGTAGCTGGTACTACAGACACATGCCACCACGCCAGGCTATTTTATTTTTTTATTTATTAAAAAAGATTTTTTTTTTTGGTAGAGACGGAGTCTAGCTACATTGCCTAGGCTACTGTCCGACTCCTGGACTCAAGTGATCCTCCCTGCTCAGCTTCCCAAAGTGCGGGGATTACAAGCAGGAACCACTGCACCCAGCAACCTGATTCCTTTTAACTTTCTAGTTTCATTCTGTTCCTCCTAGTAGAGGACGCCTGAATCCTCTCTGGTTTCCCCCACCTTTATTAAAGTGTATAGGATTCAACTAGAGATTAATTGTCTCTCAAAATGAAAGTCTCAGGCAGAGTGGCTCCAGCCCAAGCAAACAACCAAGGCTCTTTCTACAGTCTCTAGTAGGCTGGGGATGTCCCCCACTCATGTTGCAAGATGTCTGTCTGCAACAGTTCCAGACATCCCATGCAATACTACAATGCCCCGTGAAAAGAGAGGATCTCCTCCTATGAGTCTCTCTGTACTATAAGAAAAGTCTTTTCCCAAAGCTCCCTAGGTGGCTTACAGTCAGACCTCCTTGGCTAAGATTGGGCCACAGGCCAAAAGCATGAGTCTGCCAAGACTGCCTGGACTAATAACCCTTCATGTCCCCACCCAGCCTGGCAAGGGGAGTTGTTTCCTGAGCACATGGCCTTCAAACAAAATCAAGGCTCCACAAGCAAGGTGGAGAAGGGGGAGAAGGGAAGGTGTGGCTAAGTGGCAATCAGCTGTCTTTGTCATAGGTGAGCAAAAACGGGGTACAAATGATTCTCCTTACCGTTCAAAATAGTAACAATAACACAACAAAACAAGTAATTACTGAGAGCCCACTAAGTATCAGGTATTGTGAGATCTAGCAGGTTCACAAAGATGAACAAGATGTGGCCTTCGACCTACAGAGTTAGCGATCAAGTTGGGGAGAAGATACATCCCATATAATTCCAAAACTGTATAGTATGTGATAAAAGAGGCATGCATAGAGTGCTCTGGAAGCACAGAGAACAGAGGCTGGCTGGACTGACTGCAAGTGCTGAGAATGAGTTAGCTCAAGAAAAACAAGACTTGGGAAGAACTATGAGTTATGTGACTTCTGATTTTCTAATCTTTGTGTAGTATTTTATGGTTTGTTTGTTTGTTTTGAGACGGAGTCTCACTCTGTAGCCCAGGCTGGAGTGCAGTGGTGTGATCTCATCTCACTGCAAGCTCTGCCTCCCAGGTTCACGCCATTCTCCTGCCTCAGCCTCCCAAGTAGCTGGGACCACAGGCGCCCGCCACCACGCCTGGCTAATTTTTTGTATTTTTAGTAGAGATGGGGTTTCACTGTGTTAGCCAGGATGGTCTCGATCCCTGACCTCGTGATCTGCCCGCCTTGGCCTCCCGAAGTGCTGGGATTATAGGCAGTATTTTATGTTTTATTATTATGGCTCATCTAAAGTTGATGAAATAGAAAATCCTTTCAAGCCTTGAGGGTGGTGTGAATTTCAAGGGTCATTTCCCATGAGTTCATTTTTTCATATTTTGTGTCTGGATGAAATCCATTTTATGATGAGTGAATTCCATGTTTAAACAAGGAAGCCACTCATCCAGTAGGAAAATGTGTGAAGGAGAAAATGAATGCAGTCTTGATCATCATGATGTCACTGGCTCTGTAAATGGGCTTGTTTTTAAGTATTATGAGAAAACTTCAGTAATTTGGACTGAGGAAGAATCAGAATGAGTGAAAGTCATTTGGAATTATTAAAACACAGTTTTTATTACTTTGATTTAGGTCTAGCTTAAGTTTAAAACTGGATAACAGAGTTGCTAATGAGGAATGTGTATTAAATAGGTAAGAATGATTTCCTTAGCAAATTTACCATCTCCCTAAAAGTGTTCCTCAGATGGTAAGGGACACTAGAAAACCAGTTATTCTGTTCTCCTGTGTCTTTCCTGTTTCAAGTTTTTACAAGATTTACACCTCACTAGGAAAATCTGCTTTAACAAACATAAACTTTAGTCTGGTCTCTGTGGAGTTTATTAGAGTATTATGAAAACGTAAAAAGTAATTGCTTTTTAAAATCTTAGATACAGAACTGGAGTTCTGTGTCCATGCTCTCATATAAGAATACAAACCTTTTTTTATAAATCAATAAGAAAAAGATAAACATTGCAATGGACACACAGGCAAAAGTCATGAACAGGCAATTCAGGGCAACAAATCATATAAAACAGATTTCTTAATAATCAAATAAATGAAAGTTAAAACAAAGTTATCACCTATCAAATTGGCAAAGGATTTTGTAGAACATAAATAAAGTGCTTGTGCCCACGGCTGACGAGAGTATGGAGGAATGAACACCAAAGTTTTATTCTGTATACAGAGATGTATATATAAGGATGTTTGTTCTAGCACAAAAGTTTAAAATAAAATGTCCATTAATAGAGAACTGGTTAAATAATGGTGTAGTCACGTAAGGGAATACTACACATCTGTTAAAAAGAATTAGGTATGTCTCCATTCTTTAAAATTTTAAAATGTATTACATAAACCAAGGGACAGAGCAGAATAAAAGTTATCCATGTGTACATATTCAGAGATATTAGTAATTATGTTTTCTGGAAGGACATATGATAAACTAGTACAGGAATTACAGTGATTACTTCAAGAAAAGAACTAGAAGTAAATGATGGAAGATTTCTACTTTTTATTTTATACCTTTGTGTATGATTTGATTCTGTGCCAAGGGCTGCTTTATTTTAAAACATAAAATGTGTTTTTATAAAAAATATAAATAGATTACATCTTTGTAGTTAGTTGACATGGAAAATATCTACAATATAAGAAGAGAAAGAGTTGGTGCAGAATGACCAGAATGTTATGTCACTCCATTATGTTAATGATTTCATTTGTATACAAACATAGATGTAGACCAATATAGTGTTTGTATTAAAAAACCTGAAGGGCTGGGTGTGGTGGCTTACGCTTGTAATCCCAGCACGTTGGGAGGCCAAGGCAGGTGGCTCATTTGAGGTCAGGAGCTCAAGACCAGCCTGGCTAACATAGTGAAACCCTGTCTCTACTGAAAATACAACTATTAACCTGGCATGGTGGCATGTGCCTGTAATTCCAGCTATTCAGGAGACAAGAATGGCTTGGACCCAGGAGGCGGAGATTTTAGTGAGCCGAGATCGAGCCACTGCACTCCAGCCTGGGTGACAGAGCCAGACTCTGTCTCAAAACAAAACAAAATGAAACAAAACAAAACAAGAAAAGCCTGGAAGGATATATCTAAACTATCAATGCGGCTGACCCTTAGACAGAGGTGGAAAAGTGTTGACATTGCAGAAACATTTACTTTCTCTGTACTCATTAATTTTGTATAGTGGCCCGGGCACTGTGGCTCATGCCTGTAATCCCAGCACTTTGGGAGACTGAGGCAGGTGGATCGCTTGAGCTCAGGAGTTTGAGGCCATCCTGGACAACATGGTGAAACCCTGTTTGAATTAAAAAAAAAAAAAAATACTGAGCTAATTTTGTACACCGCTAGTAAATTATCAGAAAGGAAAACATAAATTTTTCTGACTGGGAGGAAAACTCAGAAGAAAGACTACACAGCCCTCAGGCGCCCGCTTCCATTTGCATGAAGCACTCCTGTCTGCCCTATGCAAAAACAAGGGTTGGTCTCCATCTCTCACCTGGCTCTTCCAGGCTTACTCTCACTCATTTCCCTTTTAAATCCCACCTGCAGGGAGGTCTTTATAGTTCAGAGTGCGATAGGTGAGAAATCTCTCCTAGGATCCAGTTTACCTACTTGAGTCTTACCCAACTAGAAAAACTGGAAAATAAAAATCAAAAACAGAATGTTCAAACAGGACGCTGAAAACTAACCTAACCTGTAAATGAAATCAGCACCTTTTAGAGCACCATGGATTGGTAACAGGAGACAGCAGCCAGCTGAAATGAAAGGAACCATGAGCTGCAGAAGCAGGCCCTGGCACTCCCAGGGACCATCTGTGAGGTTCCTCCACTCTTTGAGCCTCCTCACTTTTCTCATTTGCTCATTATATCTATTTCTCTTAACTGTAGAGGCTGCTATGAGAATCTGTGGGGGCAGAAGGTATGCTATGAAAATGAAAGATGATTAACCAATGCGTAAGCCCTGGAGGGTAAGGCTTAAATCATGGGTTCGTTATGAATATTGCCTAGGAAATCAGGAGAACCCAAGATGTTCATTAACCCTAATATGCTCTGACATTATTAAGAAACTGCTATGACAACCCAATTCTAAAAATTCTTTTCAATTATTTTTCATATCAAGATCTCAAAAACCCCTAAATGTCACTTTAAGGTTTTCATCATGACTGTACAATAATAGGTGTAAATGCTACTGGGCAACCAGTATTATCCCTATTGACATATTAATATATGTTCTAGCATCTCCCCTCCTTCACAGATAATGAAAAGTTGTTGGGTTTTGTTGTTGTTGTTACTGTTGAGAGCCACTATTACAGTAAAAATTAAATAAAATAAATTTTTTAAAGGCAGCTCAGATGTGTCCCAGTGCTGAAATCTCAGTTAAATCAGTTACATCTCAGTATAAATCAGATTCCCAGTTTGCTGGGGAAACCAGAAGAAGAGGCTTCAGCAGATACACACAAGGGGAAGTGGCCGAACAGCAGTTCCTAAAGCTCAGGCCACTATTAACCTCTCAAGCAGTTATTCTTTGCCATTTGTTTGAATCTCATTCGTTATTACTCTAGTTACAGAACATTCCTTGTGCCGATTCACAAAACAAGATAATTTTTTGTAAGTTGAGAAAATATTTAAATGACAAGGTAGACGATGGTTATTTGCAGAATTGTGTTCCCCCCCCCAAAAGATATATTGAAGTCCCAACTCCCATTCCTCAGAATGTTGTCTTATTTGGAAACAGGGTCTTTGCACATTTAACCGAGTTCAAGTGACGTCATTAGGGTGGGCCCTAATCCAGTAAGACTGGTGTCCTTATGAAAAAGCGAAATTTGTATACAAAGACAGGCCCACACAGAGGGAAGAAGATACAAAGAAACAGGAAGAAGGCCATGTGAAGATGGAGGATTGGAGGGAGGCAGCTAAGCCCAGGAGCCCCTGAGGCTGCAGGAAGCTGGGAGGGGGGCGTCTAATGGCCCCCTCCCCAGCACCTTCAGCGGGAGCATGGCCGTGACAACATCTTCATTTTGGACCTCTGACCTCCAGAACTGTGAGACAATACATTTGTATCATATAGGTCTGCACCCATTTTGTGAGACTTTTCTTATGGCAGTCCTAGGGAACTAATACATCTACTCAAGTCATAGTTCTTAACAATGGTCAGAAAGTGGAGTAAGAGTAAAATCTCAGCTTATTTCAGTGCGGGATGTTTGTGTGATGACACACATAACAGGAGCTCATGGCTTCTCCATTGCAGGGGTGGGTTTTTACTGAAAACACTCAGCCTGGAGGTGGTTCCCTTCCTGCAGAGTGCAGAGAGCCGGTTAAACCCCTCCTTCAGCGGCAGGGCAGAGGGGAGAGGCCCAGAGCCCTGCCCATGACAGCAGGGAGGGTGCTATCCTAACCTAGACCATTGCTTGGCTCTGTGCAGGAGCTAACACTGTGCACGGCGGCTCAAGCCCTATCTGTTCCCCAGTAGACACAAAGACAGTAACACAGCTCCTCGAAGGGGATGAGAGTTCTAAGCCCAGCAGCCAGGCAATGACCCTTCTACGCCAGCCCTGGAAGGTACGAATCAGAGGCCAGCGACGTCTCAGACCAACAGAAACAGAAAAACTCAAGAATACCATTAACTGGACCCCATCTCGTCGTGGATTTTTTTTCTTGTGTTTTATTTTTGTTTCTTCTTTTTGTTTTATTTCAAAGCTTCTTTAGAGAGTAAAAACGAGCACTAAAACTAGAGTCCCAGCACATAATTTTTGCTTATGCTTGTGGGAATATAATTTATTCGTAACTCTGTGTGTATCATTCTATTATATGGAATCAGTTTGTAGCTCATCCTTTTGTTGGAAGCGAGGAAATAAAAACAAAAATAAGCAGATATTGTTGAAGAGAGGACCCACGTGGACCAAGAAGTCCCCACATGACGGCAGCCCTGAGTGGGCAGAGCCTGAGGCCTGGAAGCTGCCTTCGCAGGAAGGTGCGGTCCTTACACAGACCCACCCTCAATCAGAGCAGGGTCAGACACAAGCGTCATGACGGAGCTTTTGTTGTCCTTCCTTCAGTAGCTCCTAAGACCCAGCTCCGCTCCCTTTCATCTAAAGAATAAGCCAGGGTAGGAGGGGAGGGATAACTGACATCACACAGGATGCTCGAAAATAATGTTACAAAGTTGAGGTAATTTCCCCTGTTCATGTCACCTTAGAAAAAGGCCTTCTTTTGTCAAAATTAAAACCATTTACAAAAGTGCAGGTTTGTTGTTGTTTTGAAGAATGTGAATAGCTAGGTGTTTTCCCTGGGACTCAGTTTCAAAATCAACAAACGGACACCTGCCTGAAGAAGGAAAAAACGGAGTCAGCGATGTCATCATCCTTCCTCAGCAGCACTCCAGGTGAGAGGAGCCGCTCCTGGGTCCCACTGTCCCCAAACGGGAACTGCAAGGTGCTTCAGAAGCTGCCCAGGCATGGGAGGGAAAGGAGGAAAGGTCAAGTTGTTTGTACATTTGGTCTTCTTACTATGACTGGGCTGGTAAAATTGTTTTTCTGAGAGCTCCTTGTTCATCTGGCTTTTAAATACTTATTATGCTTGTTTTTTTTTGTTTTTTTTTTTGTTTGTTTTTTTTTTCTGAAGGGGGAGAGAGAAGCAAAATTTCCACAGTGTGAACTGTCACGGATTTTTCCTGGGCAGTACAGAGTGGCAGCAAGGTGGTTCTAAAATGTGTGATTTATTTATAAACATATCTGGAAATATTTTTAAAATAAAAAAATGCCAAAGGTGAGGCTAGGTCATAGGCAACCATGAGAAGTAAGATGTTTGTTCTGGAGGTCGGTGTTAGCACTCTCCCACGAGTAGTTTTAGAGCAATCTAGGGTCAAGTGGAAACATTCTGACTATACTGTCCTGCAGTTTTGTTTCAAGAGCATCTGGATCCCAGTTTCAGGGAAGCTGATTTGAGTTGTTCTGTGCTTGAAATACAACCTTGTTCTGTAGAGTTCCCAAGACAAACGCTGAGTGGGTAGTATTTAAAGAACAGCTTGGCAGTCCCTGTGCCCTGAGCCCTCACCTTCATTTCCTCCTTCTCCCTTCCTTTGTGCTGTGTCTTTCCCTTGCAAGGCACACGCAGACAGAGGAGGAGGCCAGCAGAGGATGGGGAAGTCGTTAACGCGGCTAGCACGCCCTTCCCAGGTTCACTCTGCCACCTTTCTATTCTTTGCAGTCTATTCTCATTACTCCATTCTAGTTGGGAGTGTTTCTTCAGTTGCTTTAAGTAGGGGTGGGGAGAGGATGTTTGGTCAAAGGGCATGGGGATGGGAACAGGAGAATCGAGGAGAGGAAGTAAGGGGCCAGAGATAAAGAAATAAGAGCTAGGAGGAGGGAAGTAAATAGAAGCAAAGATGACGAATAATACCAGGTACACAATAGATAGGGAGCGAAATGAAAAAGGAGCGACACATAGAGGTTGTGCTGCAGAAAGGAACAATTCAAAAATAGAAAAATGTGAGAAACCTGAAAACAAACAAACTTGGAAGCCCATACAGGAAAGCAAAGAACCAAATGGAAGTAAGAAACAGAACCCCAAACAGGAAGGATGTCTGAATGAGAAATGTGATTGAGAGAAGGAACAGAGGAGCCTTTGTGGTGTGTTTGTAGATTAGAGGGAAAACGACAGAACAGAGAGAATCCAAGAGTGTTTATTCCTTGCACCTGGCAAACAAAAAATTCATTTTAATCATTTTAATCATGGAAGAAGTATCTCTAAGAGCACTGGGCCTTCATGCTACTGGCCTCTCTCTCACTCATCTCCATCCCTTAGGATTCTTTTAAAAGCGTAAGGAAACCCAGCACAAGGAAAACCAAATTTCCACCCAGATGCTATTTATCTGAAGTTTATTTTATAGAGGTGAGTCCTCATGATCCTTAGAGTTCAAGCTGGGTTACCTGTCCCCGGTGGTGAATGATGTGCAGCTTTTTGGTCCCTATAAATCCCAGGTAAATGACAAAGATATCTCAGTCCCTTAAAAACACGGGTAAAAAATGAAATCATTATTTGCATGATTCTCATTTCCGAAGCCTGTCTTACCATTAATAAGTTAGAGGTTGCCTTGTAAGTTTAAATAATTTAGGAAATGGAGTAATAAAAAAAATGTAAGTAAAGCATAAGCCAATAAATATAACACATACCCAGGAGAAGTAAAGATTAGTTATTTCATTACTGCAAATTGCTGTTACTAAACATTATGATAGATTACCAAAAAGATGCCTCTTCACCCCCTTCTATAATTTTAGGTTATTAACTTTATTCACATACAAGTGATTCTTTCCTTCTATGCCTCTCTTGCCCTGTTTCTCTAATGAGGAAATAGGAAAAAAAAATGCAGTAGATAAAATGCTTAAATTGAGGCTGAGGCAAATGAAAAAAGATATCAGAAACAAATAACATTATCAGCTTTTAGCTCCATAATAAGCTCTTGTTTATTTAGACCCTATTAATTTGGAATTTATAATAACTTGATTGGGACCTGGGCAGAAATTTTCCTTCCATTTAGCAAACCCTGTCTTGCTAAGTAGTGCAGAAGAATGATGTAAATGAGATTACAGGAGGAATATTTGAAATACATCTTTGAGCACTTCAGGCAATCCCTTATATATGAATAATTAATATAAGAATACATATCATTCTTATCCAATAATTATCTGGCAATTCAGAAGGAATTTGTTCGGTCACCCTGCAGAGTAACAAGGTGTGTGTTTGTCACTAAATAGCTCTATGACCATAGGCAAGGCACTTAACTTTTTCAGCCCTTATTTTTCTTACCTAAAATTGGATTGATAATATCAACTCTGACTAGTTTGAGAGGTTGTTATGATCATGAAATGAGAGAATGGATGGAAATCCATTTTGAAATCCATAAGGGATTAGGAAAATCTGTATTATGTAAATGAGTTTAAAATTCATACTTTCTACTAATTCAATCCAACCCTCCCTCTGATGGTCTACACCAGTGAGGTTTTTATGTTTTATACAGCTGTTACATAATGACATGTTTAGCACCTTCAGCCATCACTGAATTTCCCTTTTGTTAGGGAAACTGCCTAATGAATTTGTGTGTGTGTGTGTGTGTGTGTGTGTGTGTGTGTGTGTGTGTGACACTACTCCTCCTCCGGCCTCTAACAGATCTTTGGAGTCATTCTTTGTGTTCTGAGTACACTAAATATACTTAACATGACATAACTGGAGAAAGTTACTGTACTTGAAAGAGTCTAAGCTTTGAGTCTGACAGTCTTGGGTTCAAATTCAAGATCTTCCACACAGATGAGTTAGCTGAAACAATTATTTCTCTGAGCCCCAGTTTTTTAATACAATTTTTTATGAAGCCTAAAAGAGATAATGTACATAGCACAGTGTCTGGCACAGAGTCGGCACTTCAAAATGATGACGATTATATGAAAGATAAGTTATCTTGAGCTGATATTTGCATTGGATAAAATATCTAAGACTCTCCCCTTGAAATCTCTGGCCCCTATTATAGTTTGGTTCCCAAATTACAAAGCCAAATAGAAAGTCACCCTTACAATATCCAGTCTTTTTACACATAGATAACCTGTATTGTTTTTGGTATGTCGCAAAGTATTAAAATAATGTCTTCTCAATTCTAAGACTCCTGTTTTTTCACATTTGGATGCTTTGGAAATCAGAATGAATTTTATAATCATTGTCAAAATGAACATGTCAACTGCTAGGTAGAAGAGTTGCTAAGAGGAATTGTCATTTGCTTGTAATAGGTGAAATCAGCCAAAGCTTTCAGAATAAAGGGTTTTCAAAGCCGGGAGATGTTGGTGTTTATGCTTCATAAACAGATGTTTATGCAAAACATCTGTCTGTCAAGTGCTTTCAACGAAGCTATTGAACTCCCTGTAAGATGTAATCAGTTAAGGGGAAAAAAATTGAGATCCCAGATCAAGAGTGCTAAAGAGGTCAAACTCCCAGGCACTTTTATCAGTGTCACCACCTCTTCTTTGCAGCAACCGCCAATGTCCTGGTGATTCCAAGGAATCTTTAGAGTGTAGTTAAGATGAAGTAATTACATTAATAAAGGGCATGCTGTTTGTTGCCAAAAAATGTGTATATTTAATGTAGCATTTCTTTTTTTTAAATATCTGATGATATGGTTTGGCTGTGCCCCCACCCAAATCTCATCTTGAATTATAGTTCCCATAATCCCCAAGTGTTGTGGGAGGGACCTCATGGGAGGTGATTAGATTATTGGGCAGGAGGTTTCCCCCATACTGTTGTCATGATAGTGAGTGAGTTCTTATGAGATCTGATGGTTTTATAAGGGACTTTTTCCCCACTTTGCTCTGCACTTCTCTCTCCTGCTGCCATGTGAGGAAGGACGTGTTTGTTTCCCCTTCTGCCATGAACGTAAGTTCCTTGAGGCCTCCCTAGCCACATGGATCTGTGAGTCAATTAAACCTGTTTCCTTTGTAAATTACCCAGTCTTGGGTGTTTCTTCATGGCAGTGTGAGAACAGACTAATTCATCTGAATAAAACAGTATTTTAATTCAATAAATTAATCTCCTTTCTTCTAATTGACAGACTCAGCAGAGAAAGTGTCTAGCTTTTAAAAATCATCTAAAAACAGGTTAAATATAATTATATTTATACTTAAGACATCTGCTGATTGCTGAATGTGTGTTATACTTTAGTAAAACATTAAAAAATTAGAGATGTGTATTTGTGTATTTAGCTTGAATAGCTGAAGATTTGTCAAAATATACACAGTTACAGCTTTCAAACTAATAGGTGTACCATTTATAGAACACACTTTCTCGATCAAGTCTTGGGCACTTTACACTTGTTATTTAATATTAATAATAGCAGCTAATATTTATTAAGCATTTACTACGTGCCAAATATTTTCAAGGGGTATTTCATCTCCTTTAACCTTTAAAAGACTAATTGAGGTGAGTATTATTATTGCTGACTATATGAGATGGGTAAGTTTTACAAAGATGGAAATTCATATATAAGGCACATATAAGTTAGTTATTTCATGAAATCACACAGCTAGAAAGCGGTTGGGGAAAAACTAGAATCCAGAAACTTGCATTTATGTATTTCTTCACAGTCACCCTAAAAAGTACATGACGGGTCATACTGTCCTTATTTCACAGACGAGCACCCTGAACCTCAGAGAGGTTAAGTGATTTGGCCGTATCACACAGCTTGCAAGTGGGAGAGCCAGGATTCTTAACTGAGCCTGTCTCCAAATAGACAATGTAATGCCTTTTTTGGAGATCATTTTCTTCAAACATGGGTTTCTTAATATCACCTCCAAATAAGCCAAAGAGTGAGAACCCAGGGGTGGGGAAAAGTGGGGGAGACAGGAGAGCAGAAGAAGCAACTCTCAGAACTTCCAGGGAGCTGTCACTGATGTCTTTAACCCAGGCAGTCCAGAAACTACAATTTTCCTCCTTTTTTAGTTACTATGACTATGGATGTAGTTGCCAATGAAATTTAATTCACATTCATTGGGATATTAAGTCACAAATTTTCTCTAACTCAGAAGTATATTTTCCTTTCTCCCCCTTTCCTTTCTGGTTAGCCCCAATACATCTGCTCCCCTTAAGAAAACAAAAGAGCAATAGTGGACTTTAGGAAGCATACTCCTCAAACATAGGAACCCGCACAGGCAGCCACTGTTGTCTTGTTTAAAGAAGGGGGTGGCTGAGTCCTGCCCCTCAGTGCCAACCTGGAAGGTTAGGCTTCTTTTAGCTTCCTCTATGTCTTGTTATTTGTACATTAGTACCACCCTTTTAGTTTCCAACTACACACACACACACACACACACACACACACACACACAAAAAAAAAATGCTAGCTTCAACAATAATTAATTTGAGGCCATTTTAATTGGCTGCACTTTTCCTTATTAGGAACTGAAAATTATGATTGGGGTCAGTTCCACTGTCTATGAAAGAAAAGCTTCATTCTTCATTCATCCTCACTCTCCAGGCCCCCTCCAAGACAGTCACAATATTGGCTTAGGAACTTACAGTAGAGGAGACGGCATTGAAATTCAGGGTACTATTTTGGTATTTTTAGCATTTTGAAAACCATCTACTACATTGTAGCTTGAGAAATTTTGAAAGGCTTCTCTAAAAGTTGGCTTCTAGAGACAAAGAGAAAAATAGATATGAAACAATTTTACAAAATTGCTGATTTTTTGGAGAAGTTAACAGACTACAGTAATTTTTATCAGTAGAAGTATATTCTCATTTCCACTTGTTTCACTCTATAAATGTCTCAGGAAATAGTTTATGTTGTAAAGAAAGGTGGTACTCTAATGTCAGCATCTACCTAAGCAATACAAGTTAAAATAGAAAGAAGGAAGGAAGGAAAGAAGGAAGGAAGGAAGGAAGGAAGAAAGGAAAGAAGGGAGAAAGAGAGAGAAGAAAGAAAGAACAGAAAGAAAGAAAGAAAGAAAAAAAGAAAGAAAGAAAGAAAGAAAGAAAGAAAGAAAGAAAGAAAGAAAGAAAGAAAAGAAAAGAAAAGAAAGAAAGAAAGAAAGAAAGAAAGAAAGAAGAAAGGAAAGAAGGGAGAAAGAGAGAGAAGAAAGAAAGAACAGAAAGAGAAAAGAAAGAAAGAAAGAAAGAAAGAAAGAAAGAGAAAGGAAGAGAAAGGAAGGAAGGGAGAAAGAAGAAAGAAAGAAAGAGAAAGAAAGAAGAAAGAAGGAAAGAAGAAAGGGAAAGAAAGAAGAAAGAAGATTCAGTTAGACCTCTCATTAATCTTTATGAAAAAACAAGGTTAAAAAAAATTGCCACAGTTCATGGTTTTTGAATGTTTGAATGTTTTAAACAGTGGGTTACTGGGTGTGTCATTTTTTTCTTTGTGTTCAATTTCCTTTTTAGCTGTAACATAGTGACATGTTTACCACCTTCAGCCATCAAGGCAGCTGAAAAATAAAATAATCTGCCCCTCTGAATTTTAGTTTTGGGTCTGTACCCCAGTACCTGTCAATGTCAAATCTCCACAGATGCCAGATTCCAAGCTTGAGCCTCCATTCACAAACAAAGGAGTTGGGCAGGAGGTGGGGACAAGAAATTAAAAAAAAAAATTAAACCAGTGGAGTCTAAAAGCAATGGTTATGAAAGTTGAGTTGGAAAATGCTAGACTGACCAATGCATTTGAGTATCAGGAGTGGTAATGTTAATGCCCCCTTCAATAATGATTTCTATAGTTTAAGCCATCACCTACCCATGGACACTCCATGATCTGATCACTAGATAAAAGAGAGGCTCAGCTGGTCTAAGGTAAGGGCCCTGTTTAATAAGGCAAGGTGGGTCTGTTTTTGTCTAGAATCCCTAGACAGGCCTCTTTTTCAGGAAAAGAAGAATCTGCAAAGTATCAAGAAACATGAAGCTACTTGCTGAGTCTGTAAGATCTTCTTTAGCCACAGCTACATTCATGCAGTGGGACTCTACATGGATGCATAGAGTGATAGCCTTAGACAGTACTAGGTTCCGATGCCTGCCTTGCCACTTTCTAGCCCTGTAATTTAAAGAAAGTTACTTAAATCACCTAAGCCTCCCTTTTGTCATCTGCAAAGTGGGGATAATAATGGTCACTACCTATCAGATATGGTAAGGGCCAAATGTCACATGTGCACCTGGCATGTCTCATGTGCTAATAAATGCTTGAAATGTGTTTCTGTCCTCTCACTTCTTAGGTCATTTTTAACTGTATGATTTGTATGTTGTGATAAGATCATTTACAAAACAGCTCACATCTCTTTGACGTTTCATATGTAACAGAAGCTCCAAGTTCTGCCCTGAGATAAGGTACTTTCTTGGCTTCCTATTGAGGAGTTTAGGGTATAACATGGCTTCAGGCCCTGAACCTTCTCTGTGGAACTGTGGGAAATGCCACAGGTGGGAGCCACTTACCTGCTGAGAACAAGGATGCCAAAGCCCCACCCTGCTTCCTTACCCTCCGGCCCTCTGGCCCTTTGGCCCAGGACTAGGTGCAGACCAGGAGAGTGACTGGCAGGGGGCAGTCCCAGTGGTGACAGTCGGTGTGACAAGGTGCCCAGCTTGGGGCAGGTAGGCATCAAGAACTGCATCCAGAATGACCAAGTACAGTAGACCAGAGATGGGCTGGTCCACTCCAGGTCTGGAAGGCCACCATGTAGATCAAGTAGAGGACACTTGTGCCCACAAGTAAACACCAAGATCCAGCAAGGAGGCTCCAAAATCCCTTCCCCAGAGCAGCCGAGTGTCGAGGTCTGAGCTGACTCAGAGCTTCAGGGAGCTTCACCCACTGCCAGGGACTGTTTCTATCCAGATATCTGCTTCTCCCCACCATCTCACAGGCCGACAATGCAGACTCCGAGAATGGGGATTTCCTTCCTTCCCCTTCTGCCTTGCAGGCCTCATGGAGCTGTAAACTTCTTGGAGAAAGAAATCACAGGCCAAGGCTGCAGACATCATTTCAACTAAGAGCTGTTCATACAAAAAGAACCTACAGGGCTCTGTCTGCAGTTCCTCTGCAGAAATGGAGGACCCTGGTGGGTGCCCTGGAGGCCCAGCCCTCTTCAACCTTTTCCTCTTGTCCCCTTCAACCTTCTCCATTTTTAAAAATCAATAGGGAAAAGACTAATGACCCGAAAGAAAAATGGGCCAGGCCATCAGCAGGCAGTTCACAAAAAGAGAAAGAGAGAGAGAGAGAGAGAGACCAAATTGGCTGCTAAATATTTTTAAAATTCTCTTCCTCTCAATTTAAAAAATCCAAAGTAAAGTAAGATTTCATTTTCCACTTGTCAGGCTGAGTAAAATAAAAAAGATATTTACTAATACATTGCATTGTTTATGATCAGGAAGAGCATAACACAATGTAAATAGCTATAATCTCTTCAGAGGGAAATTTCAAGGCTACATATTTTTCCTGTGTATACACTCTTACCTGTGAGCCAAGAAATACGCACAAAGAACCAGTTAAAGAAAGCATGATTCATAATGGGGTAGATTTATTTGTACTCATGTGACACTATCTCCAAGACACGATATTCAGTGAAAAAGAGTGGGTCAGAGCAGGGCATAAAATACCTCTGAAAGAAGATACAAGAACCAACAGGTCACGGTGGTTGCCTCCAGAGAGAGGGCTGGAGGGCTGGGCCGCTAGGGTGGAGCACAGACTTCCATTTCACTATACTCTTTTGGATTTGTTTTAAAACCATAGGTATGTATTTCTACTTTAATTAAAAATATACTACATTTTTAAAGAAAACCTTCTCCATTCTTTTCTATCCTGTCCTGTAAACTTCTTCCTTAGTCTCTTTTCTTCTCTCTCTCTCTTTTTTTTTTTTTTTGTTTGTTTTTGGAGACAGGGTCATCTTACTCTATCGCCCAGGCTAGAGTGCAGTGGCACAATTGTAGCTCACTGCAGCCTTGACCTCCTGGGTTCAAGCAATCCTCCCACCTCAAACTCCAGAGTAGCTAGGACTTCAGATGTGTGCCACCATGCCCAGATAATTTTTTAATTTTTTCATGGAGTCAAGGTCTCACTATTTAGTCCAATTTGGTCTCAAACTCCTGGTATCAAGCAATCGCTCCAGCCTTAGCTTCCTATAGTGCTGAGATTACAGGCATGAGCCACTGCATCTGGCCTCCCCTCCATTCTTTTTTTTTTTTGAGACAAGGTCTTGCTCTGTTGCCCAGGCTGGAGTACAGTGATGTGTGCAGCCTTGATCTCCTGGTCTCAAACAATCCTCTTGCCTCAGCCTCACAAGTAGCTGGGACTACAGGCGTCTACCACCACACCTGGCTGAATTTTTTTTTTTTTTTTTTTTTTTTTGTGGAGATGGGGTTTCAGCACATTGCCCAGGCTGGTCTTGAACTCCTGAGCTCAAGAGATCCACCCATCTCAGTCTCCCAAAGTGCTGGAATTATAGGCAGAAGCCACTGAACCTGGCCTCTACCTCTCATTCCTGACAGATTATCTTGCCTTCCACTAACATAGAAAATCAAAACATCCGTGAGAACATCTTCAACTCAGTGCACAGCCAAGACCATACTCTAACTGCACCACATCCATCCTTTCCACTTTATTTTCTTTTCCCAGTGCCTGGATGCCATCCCCAGTAGGACTTTGTCCCTCTTTGGTAAACCCTCACCCCCAATCTTTCTTCTGGATTTTTTCATTGATATTCAAATTCACCAGTCTCCCAGTTCCTAAACCACCTCTCAGCTGCTGCTCCTGGACCCTTTAGTCCCTTTTGTGGTTAATCTTCTCAAAAGAATTGTCTACATTGCCTATTACTTGCTCCTCTTCCTTTGCTCATTCTGCAGTCTGGCTTCTGACTCCATCCCCACCCATCTTATACCTCCAAAATCATGTGTGACCTCCATATTACTATTATAAAATCACTGGACACCTCTTCTTGAACACTCTCTTCCACTCCTATAACTAGCTTCGGTTACCACGTCTATATTTTTAGTGCAGATTCATCAGCTAACTTACTCACTCTACACTGGTCATCTGCTTTAGATGCCCCATAGACACATCAGCCTCAGTACCTGTGTTCTCTCTTTCAGTGAATGCTGCTGTCATCCAAGCCAGAGACTTAGGAGTCTTTCTCTCATCTTCCCCCTCCCCTGCTCTCTATAGCCAGCCTTCCAATTGTCATTTGAATCTGCCTTCTCAGCTACTATCCTAGTCCTTGCTACCAGTTTCTCTGTGTCATTACAACAGCTGATCTCTCTGCCTCCAGCCTTCCCCTCCCCCGTCAATTCTCTACACTCTTTGCTTTGACCCTTTCAATGGCTTCCCCTACCCTCAGGATAAATCCCATGTTCCTTGACATGGATACAAGACCCTGCATGACCTTGTCTTATTCACCAACCATCTTTTGCATTCTAAGATGCAGCCCTACTGCTTTCATTCTTTAAATACTCTATATTCTTCTATACTCTGAATCTTACAATGCACTGATCCTTCTGCCTAGAAAGCTCTTTTCTTTTTCTCTTCTCCTGGATAGTTTCTTCTCATTCTTCAGGTCTCAGCGTTCATCTCTCTTCCTCCAGAAACCCTGGTTTGATGAGCTTCACCCTGGGTTAGATGTTTCTCCCATAGCATCTTGTGCTTCCTCTTTCATAACTATTATTGTCCTGTAATGAATTGCTTCTTTACTTCTGATTCCTCCACAAGATTGAAGTTTAAAATGGAGCTTATGGCTGGGTGCTATGGCTCACGCCTGTAATCCCCAGCGCTTTGGGAGGCCAAGGTGGGCAGATCGCTTGAGCTCAGGAGTTCAAAACCAGTCTGGGGAACATGGAAAAAACCTGTCTCTACAAAGAATGCAAAAACGTTAGCCAAGGATGGTGGTGTGGGCCTGTAGTCCCAGCTACTTGGGAGGCTGAGGTGGGAGGATCACTTGAGCCTGGGAGGTGGAAGTTACAGTGAACCCAGATTGTGCCACTATACTCCAGCCTAGGCGGCAGAGACAGACCCTGTATTTAAAAAAGAAAAAAAAAAAAAAAAAGAAAGAAAAGAAAAAGGAGCATAGCCCTCCTCGTACATCACTCTGGCACATAGTAAATGCCAAATAATCACTGTATGAACTGATGAATGCACAACCAACCTCCATTTCACAGTGCATTTTAACAAAGAAACATACACAGAGCCTTGCTGCCTTTGTGGAATCACCAAGGGAAAATAGCTCAGCCAAAGGTACTCTACATAGTTAGAATTCTAATTCTGACTAACTTGTTAGGGTTCTCCCTCTGGTGATATATTGTAGAATTTAAAACATGTTTGCAATAATGCATGCCTTCATCTTCCTTTTAAAAACTGTGGGGGGGGCGATGTATGTGTGCATGTCCATGTGAGTGTGTCAGACAATGGGTTTGCCAAATAGGCCTTTGTAGTCCAGTAGTTTGAACTATTTGATTCCTAATAGAAATCTATGAGAAGATTGTTCTATAGCAAGTTTTCCAGAAAATTATCTCCAGGCAAGAATGTAGCAACTGGGTATTTTAAAATGTATTTTTGTAGCAACTATTGACAAAGTACAGCCTGTATTGCTTAAGAAATTTTAACATGTAGACACCTAAAGCGCATTGTTGAAATAAAATGATACATACATTCCAAGGGTCAAGGCTGACCAATGTCAGATTTAAGAATGTCGGTTGGTAGAAGTGGAGGAATTTGGAAACTAGAAAACATGGCTATTTGCTCAGGTTAATGCTGAAATGGGTAGAGGGAGAATCAATGAGCATGTGAATCCAAGCAATCCTCAGACAGAATTTGTAGCAATGCACCACAGTGAAAGTAAAACCTTTAGAAACTAAAAGAATTAAACATCAAGCTGAAAAAATAAATAAAGCAGGAACAAAATTGGCATAGGTCTGGTTTTTTAAAAGAAGAGAACCAAAGCAGGCAGTTCTTAGCTGATCTCCTGGAATTCCTAGTAAAAGAAAGAAAGAAAATAAGGGTGCCCACACTGGATTATCACATCTGTTTACGCTTCAGGCCCTGAGCTGCACCCCCACCTGGCTCTCCTTCCTTCCTCTCCTACCTGGCTCTCCCTCCCGCCTCCCCCACTTGGCTGTCCCTCTCCCCTGCCCCACTGCTGGTCTGGGTGTTGTCAGTTCTTCCCATTTAATATGGGTCTGTCCATGCCACCACCCTGGTGCAAGCCCCCACTGTCTGCTGCCCAGCCTGTGGGCAGGAAGGAGCCCCTGGGATGTAGTAACTAAGCTCCAGGCTCTAACCAGGGACCACCAGAATCACATCATGGTTCTAGCACTTACAAGCCAACCAGCGCTGGTCCAGCGACTCTGTGTCTTAATCCCCTTTTCGGTAACAGGAGAGGGATGATCGTCCCTGGCCCACAGGGCTGTGTGAGGACTGAAGGAGACGATGTGTATAAAGATCACAGAGCAGTACGTGGTCCACAGTAACATGCTCCGTACACACCAGCTACTGTTATTTCTTATTGTTTCCTTGCTCCCTTTCTTGCCTCCTTTCAATCCATTTTCCTGCAGTGATCACTTTCAAATAAACTCTGATCATGACACCTTCCTGCTGAAAACACTTGCAAAAGTTGCCCATGATTTTTAGGAACAGCCTAAATCCGTAAAAAGGCTTCCAGAACTGGAGGTAGCCTGGGCCTTACCTCCCTCTCCAGCCCCATCTTGCACCCTCTCTCCTTTGTTCTCAGAGTTCCAGATGCCTGGCCGTCTTTCAGTTCTTCAAACTAGAGGAGCTTCCCTCCACCTCAGGGCTTTACACAAGCTGCTTCCTCTGCCCAGAACGCCGACTCATCCTTCCCGTCTCGGTGTGAGCCTCATCACTTCCTCAGGGAGATCTTGCCCAGCCTCCCACACTAGGTCAAAGCAGGCTGTGACACCAATCATACTTCTCCTTCAATGGCATTCCTCAGGGTCGCCATCTAACACATTTGTGTGGTTACTAGATCAACACCACTCTCACTGCTACAGTGAAAACTCTGTGAAGGCAGGGAGCATGACTATTTTTTATTTATTCCAACCTTCAGAGCCTAGAGTAGTTCCTGAAATGCAACAAGGTAGGTGCTTAGTTAATACCTTTGAAATAAGGAAGGAGCTGGGTGAGGTGAGGTGGCTCACACCTGTTACCCCAGCACTTTGGAAGCCGTGGTGGGAGGATCATTTGAGGCCAGAAGTTTGAGACCAGCCTGGGCAATGTAGCAAGACTCCATCTCTACAAAGAATTTTATTTTTATTTATTTATTTTTGAGACAGGGTCTGGCTCTGTCGTCCAGACTGGAGTGCAGTGGCACAATCACAGCTCACTGTAGCCTCAACCTCCCAGGATCAAGCAAGCCTCCCACCTCAGTCTCCCAAGGAGGTAGGACTCTGAGTATGCACCACCACGCCCAGCTAATTTTTTTTATTATTTTTTGTAGGGACAAGGTGTCCCTATATTGCCCAGGCTAGTCTTGAACTCCTGGACTCAAGCGATCCTGTTGACTTAGCCTCCCAAAGTGCTGGGATTACAGGTGTAAGCCACTGCACCTGGCCTGCTCTAAAACATTTAAAAATTTCCTAGGCATGGTGGTGCATGTCTCTAGTCCTAGAGGATCGCTTGAGGCCAGGAGGTCGAGGCTGTACTGAGCTGTCATCGCACCACTGCACTCCAGCCTGGGTGACAGAGTGAGACCTTGTCTCAAAGAAAAGAAAAGACAAAGAAAAGATACAAGGGAGGGAAGAAAAGAAGGAGAGGGAAGAAAAATGCATGCTGGTACCCTTGCCTGTTCAGGAGGCCACACTGCCCTGAGGATTTCTGTCAGTCTCCAGGAACCATCTCATTCCATAAGCCTCATGTGCTTTTCTCACTTTCTACTGCCTTTGATTCATTAAGGTGTTGATTCTCAATTCAATTCCAGTGTTTGTTCTTAGGAAAAATGGTCCTTACATTGGCATGATGGTGTGACCTCTGAATGCATTTTATGGCTTTTTTTGTGTGTGTGTTTGTTTTGTACAGACATTTTGTGATTTCAAGAAAGGAAAAAGTGATAGGTATGAAATTGCAGGGAAAGAAAATTCCACCAACCCAAATCCAAAAGGGAATTCCTTGCCCAGCACAGCACAGCAGCTCACTCTCTGGTATTTCTGCCCCACACTGAGGAGAGACCCACAGGAGGAGCTCCAGCACAAGCCGATGGCAATGGAAGGAAAACAATAGGAGGAGAGAACAGCCTCCCACATCCACCATTTCAACCTCTCAGAGAAAGCACTGAAAGTGAAAGGAGCATGAATAAAAGAAGCCATTTCTCTGAACTAAAAGCAGAGGAGAGGGCTCTTCCCCCTGCTGCACATGAGTGAACAAAGATGGGCTCCAGAGGAACCAGAAGAGAAAGAATGCCAGCGCTGAGAGGAACTTTTTCCCTTAATCCAACTCCATTCTTGCATGAGGGAGGCAATGAAAGGCCAGAGAAGTGAAGGGATTTACAGAGGACACACAGAGGCGAGCTAGAGAAAAGGAAGTGGGGTTTATTGAGTGACTACTGCTTTCAGCTCCTCCCTGTAGTTTAGGTATTTTGCCCTGATTGAATCTTATGTAACTATATGAAGTAGATTTCATTACCACATTTTACAGAAAAAACAAACAAACATGGATACTCTAAAAGGCCCAGGACGAAGATATAAAGCTGTCCAATGGAAACACGCTGTGGCTGACACTGCAAAGAATCCCCACTTAGCCACATCCTTGGTCTTGTGCAAGCCAGAGCCCTGCACCTGAAGGCCCTTATCTGGAGGGCGACCGCAGACTCTGCCTTGCCTGAGTCAGACCTGGTTTACACCTGTTGTTCTCAGTAATAGCACCTCCTCTCTCAAAAGTGCCTTATTTGAGGTTGGATGTGGTGACTCACACCCGTAATCCCAGCACTTTGGGAGGCCAAAGTGGGAGGATCGCTTGAGCCCAGGAGTTTGAGACCAGCCTGCACAACTCAGTGAGACCTCATCTCTACTAAAAAAAAAATTTAAATGTAAAAGGTGCCCCATCTGGGATAACGATTTTTTTGTATGATCACCCTACTGTCTATAAAATGGGGATATGGGGATATTAATGTTACCTAGGTCATAGAGCAGTTGCCAGGACTCAATGAGATGTTGCACAGAAAATGCATGGCATCTAGTCAGTGCTCGATAAATGTTAGCTGTTATGATTATTATTAGGGTGGCATCTAGAGAGGGGGCAGCAAGGAGTGAAGCCCGGCTTCCCACTTGACATTCCCACCTTGGTCTCTGTGAATGATGCTCCCAGGAGCTGTGCAGTGCCAGCCTTTGTGGCTTCAGACTGACCCAGCATGGGCAGCACTAGCTACTCTAGATTAGAGACCATATGGGGGCACCACACTTGCCACTTCTACCTCTGCACCAATCAGATGCACCACCTGCTCCTTCTTCAGTTCCATTGTTGGGACTGAATCTTTTTTCTTTTACTGAAAAGTTTAGAGCCCAGATTTCTTAAAGAGGAAGAGTGTCAAGCAGAGAATCCTGCAGAGCATCCCTACCCCCAGCCCCAGCCCATGCTAATTAAGTAAGTGACTTAAGGAAGTTGCCTCCTCTTAGAAATTAAGAGGTGGATGTGAGTATTTTCCTCTGTCCTCCTTAAATGCTCTTGATTACAGTAATAAAAATGCTGAGCTCTATTGCCTCCTATTGGAGTGAAGGCTGCTGGAAACTCCTCATTCCCTGAAGATCCTAATTGTCGATGCTAGTGCATCTAAACAGGTGTTCTTTAGATTGCTTTTGCTAATGCCTTTTCACTGCAAAGATCAATTTAAATGTTGCTTTGAGCTAATTAGTTATTGCTTCTGTGTTCATCCAAATGTATATATTTGATTCTGTGTGCTGGATGTGGCATTACCCTCAAAGTCTCTAAGCCTATACAGGGTAGGTAATTTTTAACTTAGTTATTTGTCCTCTTCTATATTTTATACAAATATGCATATATTTCTTTTATTATTTAAAATGCCATCAGGTGTTGTGGCTCATGCTTGTAATCCTAACATTTTGGGAAGCTGAGGTGGGTGGATTGCTTGAGCCCAGGAGTTCGAGAGCAGCCTGGGCAACATGGCGAGACCACGTCTCTACCAAAAAGAATACAAAAATTAGCTGGGCATGGTGGTGCCCGCCTGTAGTGCCAGCTACTTGGGAGGCTGGGGTGGGAGGATCACTTGAGCCCAGGAGGTTAAGACTGCAGTAAGCCTAGACTGTGCCACTGCATTCCAGCCTGTGTGACAGAGCCAAACTCTGTCTCAAAAAAAAGAAAGAAAAAGAGAAAGAAAAAAAAAAGAAAAAAAGAAAAGGAAAACAAAATGAAATGCCTAGTTTAAACCTATATTAGAACGTCCAGCGTCATCTTTGGATGTCCTCTATCACTAAGCATGGTGTGTTATATAGAGTATGTGTTGAATGACTATATATGAAACAGATAAACTAATACCCTAACTTAAATGGCAAACAGATTAGATTTGTTGTCTCTAGGTGTTTTCGTTAGGGAATCCTTTAAATGTTGCCTAAACTTTCTGTGTCTATTCTGTTCTCTTTGCCTAGAATTTCCTCCATTTCATCTCTATTTGTGGAAATCTTGCCATTCATTCAAGATTCTCTTCAAATGCCAGTTTCTCCATGAAACCCAGCTTGCAGTCTTCAACCAGGTATCATGGAGTCATTCTTAGAACAAAGGATCTGGAAAGGGCCACGTCTAGTTTTCCAGATTCCACATTAATCCAGGTCTCTGTTACCTTATCTGGTGGGTGTGCGGAGAACGTGAACTGACTAAAATGAGACAGAGGGTATACTCTGCTGAACCAAGTATGTTACCTAACTGATAGAAAGTGCTTAATGAACGATAAGTTTATAGTTTTGAAGAAGGATGTTTAAAAAATAGGGTACACCTGAACCTATTAATAAAAGTAGTTTATGTGGCTCTTCGCATTACAGACATTTTGTACAGACATTTTGTGATTTCAAGAAAGGAAAAAGTGATAGGTATGAAATTGCAGGGAAAGAAAATTCCACCAACCCAAATCCAAAAGGGAATTCCTTGCCCAGCACAGCACAGCAGCTCACTCTCTGGTTTTTCTGCCCCACACTGAGGAGAGACCCACAGGAGGAGCCTGTTTTGGGGGAGCTTTAGAACCTAGAAATTGTTTGTTCGGACTCTCCTTTTAGAGTCTTAGGATCTTGTCTAAGGTCACCTGGCTGAGGAGCAGAGTCCAGCCAACAGGTCTCTTGAGTGCTGTTCCAGACATTTCTTCAGGCATAATTTAACATGTATCAGTTTATCCTTGAGTGTAAAGTACACTTCATGATTGAATGAGGGTAACTGGCTATTCATACTTCCCCACCCCCTTTCTTTTACTGCCTGTTTCTAAGCAGCAAAGTTGTGGTTCAGTGACTTCTGTCTGTATAATATGAAAACAGGGCACTCAGCCAATTTTGATGAGCTAACTATTTCCCTAAATTATCATGCCTAAGCAAAGGGCCCTCAACTCTGCTGTTCAACACTTATCATTGTATTTGGGGGATGAGTTGTACACAGGCATATCATCAGATAGCTGGGATATTCTATTTCAGGTTGTCAAGCAGTGAAAAATTGTCGTTCTTAGAAATGACTGGCAATCCCTCTGCCTCATTTCTGCTATATTGAGTTAGGTAAAGAAAAAAAAAAAAAGACTTCAGTCTTTTTACAGATTTCTTGCTGAAAACACATGACAGAACTGTACATTTTCACTACAAATTGATAGAAAAATGAGCACTTCCAAATGCCTGAAAAACTTGGCAAAGGTCCCAATTAACAGAATGTGGCTAACACCTCAAAAAATAAAGCAAAATAAATGTTGCAGTGGGCATGAATGTTGCTTCAAGTGCTGGGTTGTTGGCTGGTTGCCTGGGGAGAGTGGGGCCAGGGCTTGCCAGCTGGCTGAGCCACATGCCTATAAAGGATGCGGTCAGCTTACACCTTGGCAAACTACGATTTTGATGGAAATCTTAGAGGTCAGCAGACGTTCTCCCTAGTAAAGTTATGTTGGCTCAGGTCATTGTTTTTATTTGAGTGAAGAAAATATCTTGATGGCCATAATTCATAGGACCAAGTCATTACCCTGATCTAAACCAGAGTTCGTTACTGGATCTGAATAGGTAGATACACCCTAAAGAAGGCACAGGATGTAATTGAAGGTGGGACTTTCATCTAATCCCCAAGTTCAACCAGTCATGCCACTGAAGCACACCAACTGGCTGGTGAGCAAGCACATATCTGCCCAAAAGTCCCACTCAACAGCCATTGTTTTCAAACTCTGAGCTCCAAAGCTACCACTATCCTATTCTCTGATGCTCATTCATACTCTGCTTTGTGTAGTTGTTGTTTTGTTTCTTTTTCATAGATCTGAAGGCAGTATCTCCAAAATAGCCAGCTTAGTGCTTTTTAGTGAAGGAAAGAACTGCAGAGAGAGATTCTAGATTTCAGAGTCCATACTGAAAATTATAGCCATTAATATTTTTAATTGACAAAATACCCATCAGTCTCCCAATGCATTTGTTGTTGTTGTTTTTAAATGGTCTAAATTGATTCTAATATTTATTCTTCTAAATATTAGAATCAATATTGGTATGGAAAATAGCCAAAATAATACTGTGAATAAATTTAAAAGACAACTATAGATTGGAAAAACATTTGCAATACTGTGTATGTAACCAGCAAAGGGTCAATATCCTTACTACATAAAAGTGGACAAAGAAAATGATATAAGAACTTACAGAGGAAGAAATAACTATTTCACATGCAAAAGCATTTTCAACCTTACTAGTAATCAAAAACTACAAATGACAGCCAAATGCCTCTAACCTGTCATATAAGGAAAAATCAGAGTTGTCCTGAGTGGTTATTTGACACTTTGATACACTACCCATGACAATGCAAAATGATACCACCTTTTGGGGGAACAAATTGTCTTTCTCTCTCTTTCTCTCTCTCTCTCTCTCTCTGTATCTATCTATCTATATAGATTCAGGATCACTATATATATGTGTGTGTGTGTGTTTGTATATATATAGAGAGAGACTGTCATATAATACATATATATGACCTCTATGTGTGCAGATATATATATACTGCAGAATATATATATGTGTGTATATATATGTATGTGTGTGTGTATATATGTGTGTGTGTGTGTATATCTATATATATATTCCGCAGAAACCCATCCCAAGGGAACAATCAGATGAGTGTGTAATGGTTTATGTGCAAGCAAATTGGAAAGAGCCTAAATCTTGGCCAACAGAGGACTAATCAAATGAGGTAAACTACATCCATATTATCATGCAGCCATTGTATTTGTAAGAGTATGATCATTTTTTGGAAAAATGTACATATATACATATATATGTTTACATATTTTTATATATATACACATATACCTATGCACATATATGTTTACATCTTCATGATAGCTATGATTTATGCCCTCGAGAGTGGTTTTCATATGAATGGATTGATTGAACTTAGTTTTCTGATAATAAATATGAGGGTTTTGTTCAAACGTGCTTAATGTTTTTTAGAGACTGGTCTCGGTCTATTGCCCAGGCTAGAGCGCAGTGGTGCAATCACAGCTCACAGCAACCTGGAACTCCATGGCTCACACAATCCTCCCATCTCAGGCTCCTGAATAGATGGGAGCGTGTGCCACCATTCCTGACTAATTTTTGTTTTGTTTTGTTTTGGAGAGACAAGGGTCTCCCTATATTGCCTAGGCTGGTTTTGAATTCCTAGCCTCAGGCAATCCTCCTGCCTTGGCCTCCCAAACTCCTAGGATTATGAACGTGAGCCACCATGCCCAGCCCAAACATAGGTATAAAATTTTTAACCGTAAAGACTTAATGGAGCTGACGTATTTGGATATGAGGAATAGAACAGAGGACTTGAAAGAGAACTCTTATTGATGCTTACATGAATACTGCAATAATGAATGCATTGTTTTTTCTTTGCCAGATATCAGCCTAGTTAAGGTCTTTAGATTTAAATATTAGTCAGTTTGAGAAATGGATATACACATACTAATAAGGAAGCTGAATTAGATGAAAACTAACAAGTTTTCCATGCTTTAGACTGACTGCATTACAAGCATACACAAGTGACCCTTGACTGATTTACCCCTCAGTTGGATATTGAGAGATCATTAGAATTCTAGAACTGATTGTATAATTTCAGATATATGGAAGAGGGAAAACTGATGAAGTGAAGAATAGTAAGAGAGCAGGTTAAAAGGAAACTGTAAAGAAGTAAGAAAAAAATACTTTTTTAATGCTATAAAGTTAGTTGGTAGAGGATAGTTTAAAATTATTAAAGTTGAATATAGTAAATCAAATTACCATTAATATTTGTGAGCACGTGGTTGTGAAAAGATGGATGAAATGACTAGCTAACTGTCTTTTTAATAAGACTATTGGTAATAGAATCAGTTGTGGTTCATTATTAACTGCATTAACAGAAAATTAGCCTACATGAGCGCTTAAAAATATGAGGTTGTTTTAATAGACCGTGGTCCCTTATCAACACATGTAAAACTTAAAGGTTTATAAACCATTTCCCTTCCCAGAACTAAACTAGATTAGATGATCAATTAATGGCTAAAATGTTATTATATCTCTTTTTAATATTTCTTGTTAAAAACTTAAATATTCCTGATTCAACTTGTGCTTCTATTTGCCTAATATAATTTGGTCATAATTGGTTTCATTTTGATTGTCTTTACATTTGGGGTACTTATTATCTTTTCTCTCATCCACTGGGAATGCCAAGCACCAATTTTTGCTACTTAGCAAGTCAGTGAGGAGCTTCCCACTGAGTGCCTTAATTATTGTTAATTGAATATTGTAAATGATTTTTCAGGATAACCATCCTGGCAATTCACATAGCATTTTTCTCAGTTAGCAAAAGTTAAAGCACCAAGTGTCCCTTCTACCCCTTACCGTACAGTCATCAAAACCAGTATCAGCAGTAACCAGTTCCTGCACAAACGAGTCTTCTCTTTTCAAATGTCACATCATGTATATGCTTCATATGGCATTTAGAACATGGTGGCTGCTCAATGAATATTAAACGACAGCTGTCCTTTTATATAGAAGGAGTCGCAGTTCCAGTCTGAGAGGGAACATTCAATTTCACTTTCCAGAGCTCTCAGGGTTCATCTCATGTAGCATGGCATGCCTGGTACCCCAGGGTAGCACTCACCCATTGTCAGGCTCCAGGACCAAGCTTTCTAGAACTTTTTACTGCTCTATCATCAAAAGGAAGCAAAAAAGTAGTAAATAAAGAGCTTCAGAAGATCTGAGAGTACTGGAAATGCTACAGGCAAAAAACTGGAGTGACTGAGCCAGCCTTCTTAAGTACTTCTTGCCTTACAATACACAATAAAAAAGAAATGAGAAATGTATGATCTGCCTTTTCAGCTTTCCAACTATGTCTCCAACTTTGGAGGGGGCTGGGGGCTAAGGCTTCAGAGGAATGAAGTTGTGTTGGAGGTTGGTTTCAGCCACATAAAATTTTGCCTTCTTAATAATTTGTTTTCTGGCCCAGTCAATGAAATTTCAACCACTGCTATGAAATCAAGACCAGAAGAAGCCTTGAGACATAATTTAGCATCTTCTTCCCTATCAAGGCAGCCCACAGATGAACACAGAAAGAAGAGAATCTGTCTCTTTTGAGAGACAGACTTCCACAGGGTGGGCTTATAACCTCTTCTATAAATGACATTTTCTGCCTGGACTTTCCTCTTATATGTAGCCACTTGCTATTAAGTTTGACAGGTCTTAGATTTAGAAACAAATTCAAGGCCCACTGTCTTAGTCCCTTCCCACTGTTTTAACAATATACCTTAGACTAGATAATTTGTAAACAACAGAAATTTATGGCTCACAGTTCTAGAGGCTGGGAAGTCCAAGATCAAGGCACTAGCAGAGTCAGTATCTGGTGAGGGCTGCACTCTCTGCTTCAAAGATGGTTCCTCCTTGCTGCATCCTTATGTGGTGGAAGGGGAGAACAAGCTGCCTTAGTCCTCTTTTATAAGGGCACTAATCCCATTTATGAGGGCTCTGTCCTTATGGCCCAATCACCTCCTAAAGGCCTCACTGCTTAATACTGTTTCAATGGGGATCAGGTTTTAACATATGAATTTGGGGAGTGGTGGGGCATACAAACATTTAGACAATAGCACCTACTTTTAGCAATTTTCTAATGTTGAGTGTTATAGACTACTTGGTACTAATTTTGTCCCTGTGAAATAGGGACAAATTCTCTTTTTTTTCCCCATTTGCCTACATTTCTCAACTATTTGGTCCTTTTATATTGTACATAGTTGTGTAAGTCATCTCAAATCTTTTGTTGTAGAGATAGGTAAGAATTAATACATGATTGAATGAATAAAAAAATAAAACATGCCCTCAGGCTGCAGTTTAAGGGCATTTTTGCTGGTTCTGAAGGAAAGCTGGTCCTCATTAGTAATCAGAGCCTGCCTGTGCCTCAGCCCTTTCTGATGAGCAATGCTCTCACCACACCCTTTTGCCTCCCACCCATCATCTGCTTTGGTGAATTGGACTGGTGGTGGGCACCTGACCTAAGGGCCACCGTTGCATTGGCCAGACAATGGTCTAAAATGCAATCTGACTCCAGTAGGTGAACTGGGCCAATCAGAGTCATGCTCCTGAGAGCTTAAGTCCACCAAGAATATGCTAGGTTGTAGCACTGAGCTGAAACTGAAGGGTCTTGGTTGGAGAGGGGCCCAAGAGGCTATAATGAATGCCATGTGTAAGCTGGTTATGAGGGAGCAGAAGCCATGAGGAAGCCAAGAAACTGGTCAGAAAGGAGAGAAGGATGAGTCAGGGTGGCCCCAGAGAGAGATGGGAGAACAGCCAGACCCAGAGCTGCCATTGTTTCTGGAGGTTTCCATATCTGCCCAGTCCAGAGCTTCTCCTGGTAAATCTCCCATTTTTCCAAGGTGACCTGAGAGAGTCTATATTGTTTGCAGTCAGGAGTCTTGCTCTGTGTCAAAATATTTTCTTTTCTTCCTGTTTTCTCTCAATTATAAAGTTTTTACCTGCTCACTTAGGGCTTTTCTGTTTTTCCAATAAGATATAAAAATTATTGTCTCGTAGAATGATGTTTGGGAACAGAGGTTTAGTAGAAACCAAACAGAAAAGAATAATTATTCCCATCTACTTGTCTCCAAATAAATACTGGATTAAAAATTCTAAATATTTATGGAAGGAGATTCCCTAACTTTCTTCAATGTCTTGTTTAATCTTCTCACAAGTAGGAGAACTTATCTGCCCTGAGGCTGCACTGTCTAATATTTGCAGATACTGAGCTTTTCCCTCTCCTTTTCTACTTGCTTTGGGTAGAATATCTGGCTTTTGACTTCAGTGCAATTCTTGGGCAAGTGATTTCCTTCTCTGGGGCTCAGTGCCATAGACTGGAGACCTATTTGTCTGGGAGGAATGGGAGGGGACTATCAGCCTGTTTTAATATATTAGGTAGCTGAATTTTAAACTTTGCACATGGTCAAACTGACACCCAGTGCCAGAGAGATCCAGAATTTTTGGTCATTCCATCTCCTACAAGGGAAGACTGGTGACTAGCATGACGAAAATGTAGATCTCATGAGAGTTTTGCCATCATGACATGTCTTACATCACCATATTAGCCACTCTCTCTCATTTATTGGCGTTCACTTGAGCTTTTAGAAATATGTAAACATATAAACCCTTAGAAATATGTAACATTCCTACGTTTTCATTACTTTCACATTCTTTGGGCCTAGGATACCCACCTGCTACACAGAGTTCATAACTTTAAATAATTCATGAATTTGTCAGTGTCTAGTTTCTTTTGTAATCATCCTAATGACAAAATTCACTATACAGCAAATCAAATCAGCTGTGCATCATCCAATTTGATCATCAGCTGAAAATATCAGAACTTTTCCCTTTGAATATATGTGGATGCTGATGTTTCAAGAAATATAATTCAGAATCACTATGTGATATACTTGGACTATAGGTAATGCCTATTAATGGTGGCTAGATTTGCCAGCTCATTCTTAGCTTTATGAACAGTTAAGGCTTGCTCTGCTGAGGAGTTCGTGGTGTTAATATCTCACTTACTTTCCATAGGAGAACCCTAGTTGCTTAATGGTACTGGTGTATGGAAACATTCTGGATATTCATGCCTCTAAGTGTCCCATGGTGTTTTCATTCTTTTTAGCTGAAATATCCTCCCTTTTCTGTGCACCTTTCAAGACCCAGCTTACATCTCCCCTCCTTCCTGAATTCTTTTCTGACCTTTCCAGCCCCCCATGATCTCCAGTTCTTTCAAATTTCGACAGCCTTAGCCATCCATACCAGCTTACCTCTTTATGACAAGCTGCAGTGGATAGCTTCCTGCTGTTTAGCAGGTCATCCCCTCAGCCAAATCACATCCTTTGAAATGGGCAGAGACCATGGCCTTTACCATGGCTTTATACTCTACACACCTTGCATGACCACATTCATCTTGATTCGAAAAAATATTGTTTGGTTGATTCACTTCAATTCTATTTTCTTTGCACGTGGAAAAGCAATATGAGGCCCAGTCACCATCACTTCTGTAGGAAAAGCTAGAGGGGCCACAAACCTTTCAATAGTTCTGTAAAAGAACCCTTATTCACCCAGAAACTATATTGCAGTAGGGCAGCCTGGAGAGAGGGCAGGCAGACTCCCAATTCTTCCTAACCTTGCTTCATTAAGTCATTCTAAGGGAATGTCCAAATGCTCTGACACGTTCATATTCAAATGAAAGTATAAAACCCCCTCCAAAATAAAACCAAAATGATTTTTTTCCATTATCCTCTAGTGTGGCCAAGTGAGCACTGAACACAGTGAAATTGCCTAATATTGATACTGTGGTGTTGTTATCGCTCCTCTCCTTCCTAGCTCACAGGAGGAAATTGCAGTGACATTTAAAAAGTGCTCTATCATGATTTGAGTTGAATTATAACTAGAAGACCTTCTTATTCTCAATTTTTACATATTCGGAATGTCAAAGATGCAAAATTACTTTTACCATGCCGTTCAACGGCTCCATGATTTTTGACAATTAAGGTTACTGCGGCATTGCTTACAACCAGTAGGCTTGAGTTTGTAAAGCAAGCCCTATTAAGACTGGCTAATTTAAAAAAAAAAAAAAAAAAAAAA
>NW_012104288.1:769889-777051 GCF_000951045.1 Mandrillus leucophaeus
AAAAAAAAAAAAAAAAAAGGGCAAATTCCTCCTGACAGGTGACCTGCTACACATCGGCTTCTTCGGCCCTAAGAGGTGCCTTGAAGTTGGTCACAGTTTCCTCTTCTGTAAAATGAAAGCTGTCAAGTTCTATCTTGCAGATTTAGTGCATATTTGAAAAAAAAAAAAAAAAAAAAAAGACTGGCTAATTTCCCCTAAGCCCCACGACTGCAAATTAGGTTGCTGCCACCAGGGTTTTCACATGACTCAACTGTTCTCCAAGCTCTCTCTGCTGAGGCAAAGCATTTAGCACACAATGCAGTCAATACCTTCAAATGAGATAATGAGTGTGAATGGGCTTGGAAGTGTCCCCCTCACTGCAGGGGACCTAGCTCTGACAGCTATGATCAGAGAATAGCAAAGACTGTTGTAGTCCTCAGCCAGCCTGAAGGACTCCAAGGCAGAGGAAAAGAACTCTAAGACCATTCATTTCTATATTACTGCCCCTATGGCTATTCCACATAGTGGTCCAGGAGGCAGGGCAGAAAACCTGGAAGTGGGGGGCCCCAGGAAGTAGTCACCTCCAAGTAGGGAGCACAGCAAATGCTCAAGTCCCAGCTGCAGTTCCTGCCCAGGGTGGGCATCAATGAGGACAGGCTGGAGAAATGCAAATTCTGGACTGGCTTGGTCACTGCTGTTTTGTTCTGGTGAACTCTCCTTTGAAGGCCTCTTGCACCACCGGCTCTGGGGCACATCTGCAATTGTTAAGACAGCACAATTCAGAACTGCCTTACACCAAACTGCAGGAGCAGAAAAATGAGAAGAACTGATGAAAGGGAATCAGAAGCCTTGGATGACCTCTACATGCAATGGGACACCACAGCTGGCTCGTGAGAACCAGATATTGCTTCCCAACTCTATGTTCAGCGATGTTAGGTTGATACCCTGAGATCATTCTTTATTGGGATAGTTACACCATAGAAGTTGGCAAAGAATAAAAATCAGTGTTGTGGGTTTTCACCCCCCAGAGAGCCACCACTACATATCTGCCACATTAGCCATAAGAGTCTGGGTTAATTTTTTAACTTCCCCAAATCTTACATGATACTTATTTCACAGGGCTACTGGTGTAAATAAGATAATTAGTTTGGAATTTCTCTGTAAGATGACAGTTTGTACTAGTTGAAATAAAAGTTAAAGTTTTAATATTTATAAAAGTAAAACATATAATAATCATCTTTTTTTCTTAAAGCATTTTTTTCAAAATTTTTTTTATTTTCATAGGTTTTTGGGGAACAGATGGTATTTGGTTACCTGAGTAAGTTCTTTAGTGGTGATTTGTGAGATTTTGGTGCACCCATCACCTGAGTTGTATATGCTGAACCCAATTTGTAGCCTTTTATCCCTCACCCGCCCTCCCACCCTTTCTCCCTGAGTACCCAAAGTCCATTGTATCATTCTTATGCCTTTGCATTCTCATAGCTTAGCTCACACTTATGAGTGAAAACATACGAAAAACATACAATAACAATCGTTAATTATAAGCTTCTGATATGACGTAGGACAAGATTTTAGAAAGTGTAACACTTAGGAAGCAGCGTATTTGTGTAAGTTAAAGCTTTACATACAAGTTACAATACTCTTAACTCAAATTGGTTTCAACAATGAAGTGAGTTCATTGTCACCTAGACTAAAAAGGCCAAATAGAGTGCTAGCTTAATACAGCCAGCTGAATTCAGAGTCAAGGCTTAATCTAGCAGCTCAGACAGTGTCATCGTAGAGTGGATGACTGTGTGTCCCTGTTTGCCCAGAACAGTTCTGTTTATGCCTACTGTTCCGGCATCCTGTCTGGTTTAGCTTTGTCCTGCCCTTTTTCATTCTCAGAATTGTCCTGGTTTAGAAGATAAATGATATGTTTACTTAACCCAGGTTTGCTTTCTCTGCCCAGTTGTTTTGTGTTGGCAAGCTTCACCCGCAGGCATCACATGATACATTTTCCCCACCCACTCCCTGTAGCTCCAGCCTCTTTCCATATTGGTAGCAAAGTATCTGTAGCAGCCCCAGACCTCACACCCTTACAACAGCCAATCTAGTGGGACTGAAAATCTCTTCCAACGGTTCCCATCCAAGTGCTGGGTTTCACTGTCTCTCACTGGTCCAGTTTAGGTCATGTGGCCATTTCATCCAAGAAAATTGATGGACCTAGTCAATCATGCTCATGTCGAGAGTGAGTTTAAAATAATTCTACACAAATCACAGAGTTGAGTATTAGGAAGGGGTGAATCTCCCCAAGGAAGAGTCAATGATCACTGGCAGTAGAAGAAGTGAATGAAACCCAGGAGATAAGGAGAGTGCTCCAGGCCAAGGCAGAACAGTGACAGTGCTGGAGGAGGAACCAGTTGACCTGGCTTGTAGCCTTTCCACTAACTGGTGTTGGGATGGTGGACAAGCCTTTGCATGCCTTGGGCCTCAGTTTCCTGATGGCTAAAGTGGAAAGGTAGACTAGAGGACTCCGAAGGTTCCAGTTTGCTCTGAATGTTTCAGTTTCATGTATGGCTATGTTCTCTCATTAGTCTTCAGGGTTATCAATCACAGGTTTATTTTCTTACCTGATTTTCTCAGTAGGACTAAATAGAACTCTCCTTGGCTTTGTTTCTAATGCTAGAAACCTTCCAACTCTGGTAGAGATTTGAAATATGCCATTGCTCCTATTAACTAAGTCATATTCTTTAACCAGCCAACTTTCCCCAACAGTTTACAACTTCTGTCAGACACAGGGAAGATTTGCTTTTGATTTTTTCCTTGTGAACAAAACAAGTCATAAAAAAAAATGTATATCATGGTTTCCTTGCAGTTGCATTTCATCCTGGATTTCTTAAATCAAGAAATTGACTAACATAATGGCTGAATGAATAAGACACGGCAGCAATGAATGACTGTCTTTAGCAAACTGAGAGGGAGTCTCATTATTTAAGTGTTCCTGGTTATATTAAGTGGAGCAAAAGGCTTGGAATCAAAAGTGAGAGAAATAGGCAGCCAAGTCAAAAATGCCACCAAGCTGTAAATAAAATATGAAACTAGCTTAGAAAGGGAGCATTATTTCGAAGTCCAACACTGATATATGGTCCATAATTGTGGGATGTTTGTAAAAGGTGACATGACACCTGTCAATTATCCACAGCAGCCAGGAAATGTAGATTACATGAATAATTCACCAACCCAGTGCCCTTTGTTGTTAAGCTGTCTCAGCCCAGTTCCATAAAATAACTGCTGATATGAAAGAAGAAAAAAATATGTTTAAGTTGCAAAAGCCTTATGTTACACGCGGAAACGTTTTCAAGGCAGCTTCATCATATGACTATGTTCCAGTTAGCACCGTTGGCTAAATAATTAACATGTGAGCCTTTATCAGGTGTAACAAAGGAGGGGGCTAGGACTCTGGAAACTTTATATGTTCCCTTTGTGGTGGGTGGGAGGTGGGGGTGTCGCATAAGAGAATCTTCAGTATCAGAAACACATCACTATATATATATCATAATTTTCTCACCCTCCCAAACAGCACACAATCTTTTAAAGAGGCTAAGTCTGTGTTTTTGTTTTGGAATCACGGAATTACAGAATAATCAATTTCATAGGTCACTTAGAGATCACCTAGTCCAGTGGGTTTTATAAGCCAACAGAAATTTTTCTTCTGAGAAGGTTTTATGTGAAAATATAAAATATAAGACAGATGAAGGTGGAGTCGTTTTTGTTGCCCTTGGGGTGGTGGTGAGCAGGATTATAGAGGATGGCAGGAAAGTGCCTGGTCAGCAGCCCCTACTCTGCACCCCACTCCCCACCCTTTCCCAAGCACCTACAAGGATCCAACTGTGCCATTTTGTAGATGAGAAAACTGAGGCTCCTTGAAGTGGCAAAGGGGCTCTCTGAAGTCCCAGAACGAGGCGAGGCAGAGCTGGGACTGGAAGCAGGACTGCTGATTTCCATGCAACACACATACATGTGTATCACTGTAAGTACAGCTTGTCTACACAGCCATGCGAGCCGCCAGGATTTGGAGAAATACCAGTTCTGCAGCTCCCAGGACCGCACAAGAGAGCATGCAACATGAAAACAACTGACTCTTTCATTTGTAGCCTGGGCCCAGGCAGCCTGATACCTATACCCACCCCGCTCTTTCCCCACACCCTTGCTGGCTACAGGGCCAGGGTCAGAGGTCATGGGCCAGGTGGAAGGTGGGAACTTGGAATGCCCAGGGGACTGGGCAGGCAGCCACAGGTAACCAGAGCCAGCCATCTAATCCATCTGCTTCCCTGGGCTGTTGTGAGAAAAAGCCTCATTGGAGAGACCTACCAAAGTGGCTGCTTCCAGGAGCAAATCCAGCCACACTGTGGAGAAAGATTTTCTTGCCCCTACAAGGTGGTTCATTCCTTGTAACTTCCTTCCTTCAAAATGAAGTTTCCAGCAGACAAAGAGAACAAAAAAGAGATCTGTTTCACATGGTTTACAAGGAAAAGAACACCTTGTAGATAAAGTACAGCCTTTCCCATTTTTCAGAAGCAAATGAGAGTTTCTTTCTCATTTGAGGCTTATTTGCAGCCAAGGTTTGGCTTTGTTTTTGAAAGTTTGGAGAAGGTTACATTCCTGTGTATACCCACTGGGTGCAGGTGCTTTGGCATAGGTTTTCTCTAATATTTGCTGTTTTTCTCCAACTGTCCCAACTGGTAGTTTACAGTATTTCAGCTCTTTCAGAGGCGAACTTACAGGGAAATGCATGAAAAGGGAACTGAGTTTCTGATTCAGGTGAAAGGCAATTGTAATTTCAAGGCTCTCTGCATGTATCTCTTCGCAATCAGTCATTACTTTTAAAATGAACAACATTATATTTAGTCATATGCAGAAATAATAACAAACTGCTGGTTTCATTGTGAAGATCTGAAGTTGAAAACTTCATGTTTTAACGTTGACCATTCCAACGAGCATAAAACAGGAGACACTGAACATCTTGACATTACAGCTGCACTGAGACTGATTCTCCAGTGCGTATGTCACAGGATCCCTTTGACAGCGTGGCTGAGGGGGTTTCTTTCAACAAGTGGAGGTAATTATTAAAAGAATCAATGATTACCTAAGCCAATTAATGCCTTTTCTAATAATGCTGAAATGTCTCCCAAGAATAGTCTGGAAAACTCTTTCAGAGTAACAGATTGGTGGAGCTGGAGCGGTAGAGTGTGAGTCCTGGCAAACGGATGGATGTCGCTGAACCTTGGCTTTCTTATTTGTAATTTGAGTGCCATGCTGATAGCAGCAGTCCCCACTTCACAGGAAAGCTGGGCACATTAGGGCTACCTTGTCTGCCTGGAAAAACCCTTGACCAGTTGGGTCGTAGCCTGGGTTCCCAGAAAGCTGGGGCCAAGGCAAAGGCCTACCTGTTCTGTATTGTGGATGTGACCCCCAGGAGCTGGATGAGAGACAGGGAGCCAAGCAGGGAAGGAAGCAGAGCCTGTTCCACGCCATATTGGCAAGTCGGCTACTACTTAGGGTTGTCATGTTTAGCAAATACAACCACCAAACACCCAGTTAACTTTGAATTTTGGATACATGACAAAGAATTTTTCACTCTTCATATGGACCAGACAGTATTTGGGGCATACTAATACTTAAAAATCATTTGTTTTTTGTCTGATATCTGAAGTTAACAGGGCATCCTGGATTTTATCTGGCAACCCTGCCAGGGCAACTTGTGATGGGTTGCCGGACCTTGTGGGACTGTCTGAGATGCCGAGCGAAATCAGTCTTGGGATCCATCCATTTGTTCTAGGACATTAACTTCTCAAAGCACTTGTGGATTGCTCATGGCAGGGCGATGAGTGGGCTCCTGTTCCACTCTGCAATGCCCAGTGAGAAGCCTGCGGTGAGGCATTGTCAAGTTGCTCCAGTGTGAGGTTGATCAGAGGCAGGCGCGAGACAGCAGAGGGTGTGTAAGAAGCATCCACAAGTAGTGAAGTGTAGCGATTGAGAGCACAGATCTTAGATCCACAGTGCTTGTGTTCAAATCCCAGCTCTGCTGCTTATTAAGGCAGATCATCAAAAGTTTCCAGGTCTCAGTTTCCTCATTTTTAAAATGGGCATCATAATAATGCTCGCATAGTAGGATTGTGATGAGGATTATAAACACATATATATCTCTTAGAATGGTCCTTGGGACATTCTAAGTGTTTGCAGTTATTATTCTGAGAGTAGTAGATATCAACCACTGTAACTTGGCAGGCTGGTGTATCTTGAACACCTGACAACTAAGTGTGCTGCCAGATTTTGATCAATGTCTAGAATATATTTTTCCCATAAAGGAGGCTAAACATTATCATCACCTTGTGGGTTTGGTTGTTCTTCAGCACTAAGAAGAATTATATTGCTCCCTAGCTGCAGTCTTTCATGTAATCAAGAGGAAAAGCTTTTCATGCCCCATTGAACATGTGGTCTTCCTTTGGAACCAGCTCGATGTCGTGAACTTCCCACATCTCCCTCTCAGCCAGTCCCACAGCTGCCTCTAAGCCAGTACCCTCTGTCCTGAGCCAAAAGGTTGCTTAGCTTGACACTCTTGGCTAACATTGAGGTGACCATATGTATCCGCAGTTGTAGCAAAAATATGTCTTACATATTGATCAGAAGACAAAACCATATATATCTCCATATACCAACATTAACAGCAAGTTTCTTCAGTTCTCTGAAACTTGCTCCATTGGCCCAGTGTTCTTAATTTGTTAATTTATCAAGAAATTATAAAATTTGAAAGTGGGCCTCAAACACAAAATTGCTGAAAAATGCTGGCTTAAACAGCCACTTAAGCAGCGCTCCTTTCACAAAGTTGTCCTCCCACTGTTTGTAGGGTTAGGAGCTGACCCCTCCATGCTCTTGTAAAACCAGTAACAGACTTAAGTCATAACCCTGATTGCCAGCCACCAAATGGCTTACTTGCAGGTCTGTTTCCCTGAGACTGTTGAGCTCTTTAAGGTCGGGGCTGCATATACTCACCCTTGTGTCTGTAACCCATAGCCCATACTCGGCACCGGGTGGCCAGCAGGGCTGGTCCCTCTGAGAAATACAGTAAGCATAGTGCCTGGGCTCACAGTGCTTTTTAGGGGCCCAAGAAAATGTTTTCCTTTGTTTTGTTTTCGTGTGTGTG
>NW_012104288.1:778160-795382 GCF_000951045.1 Mandrillus leucophaeus
AGGCTGAGGCGGGTGGATCACGAGGTCAGGAGATCAAAACTAACCTGGCTAACACAGTGAAACCCTGTCTCTACTAAAAAAATATGAAAAAATTAGCCGGGCGTGGTGGCGGGTGCCTGTAGTCCCAGCTACGGGGGACGCTGAGACAGGAGAAGGGTGTGAACCCAGGAGGCAAGAGCTTGCAGTGAGCCGAGATTGTACCACTGCACTCCAGCCTGGGCGACAGAGTAAGACTCCGTCTCAAATAAAAAAGAAAAAAAGAAAAGAAAAGAAAAGAAAATGAACTGTTAAGACAGAAGAAAATGTTTCAATTTTTCCTCACATTAGAAAAAATGAAATTTTTAGGACCCACAAAATCTATGAAGCTATTTTAATTTTTCTAATGGAGGAAGGGGCCCAAGAAGGCAAAGGTCCTAGGACCCACAAAAGTCACAGTGTGGTCCTGGCGTTGAACGAATAAGTAAACAAACAAATGAGTATGTAATAGCTGTTAAAAATGCACTGCAAATGATAAAGTACCATGAAAACATGGCTGGTTAGTAAAAGCTGACAATTTTATTGCTGTTTTAGACTTATCCTGCCCTTTAGGACATTATACTCTAAGGAGTTTACTTTTTTTTTAATTGAAAACTTTTCTTAGTCATATCTATATTTTCTTCCTCTGACATAAAATCTTCCAGTGACTTTTTGTGAAGATATTTGGGTGTTGATAGGAAGACGGCAGTGAATGCACAGAATATGAAGTCTCCACTAACCAGAAGAGACATCCTGATATTCCAGTATCCCACACTTAAAATGAACCCACTGCATGAAAAGCTCAATTCCTACAGAAGGTAGACCAAGGGGACTGTTTTTGTTTTGTTTTGTTTTGTTTTTGTTTTTGTTTTCTTTTCTTTTTCGTCGTCTTTTTTTTTTTTTTTTTTTTTTTTTTTTTTAAATAAGACAGAGTCTTGCTCTGTTGCCCAGGCTGGAGTGCAGTGGCACGCTCTCTGAGTGCAGTGGCACAGCCTCGGCTCACTGCAACCTCTGCCTCCCGGGTTCAAGCTATTCTCCTGCCTCAGCCTCCCAAGTAGTAGCTGGGATATAGGTGTGAACCACCATGACGGGCTTTTTTTTTCTTCAGAGTCTTATTCTGTCACCCAGCTGGAGTGCAGTGGCACCATCTCGGCAGAGATGGGGTTTCACCATGTTGGCCAGGCTGGTTTTGAACTCCTGACCTCAGGTGATCCACGTGCCTCGGCCTCCCAAAGTGCAGGGATTACAGGCATGAGCCACTGTGCCCAGCTGGGGACTATTATTTTTACAAAAAAAAAAAAAAAAAAAAAGGGATCTATAAGCCTTAACTCTCATGTATGTATTATTAACACTCTCCAGCCATGGTTCTCCTCTGAAAAAAAAAAAAAGAATTCAAGCATTTCTGAGGGGATCTGGGGCTATAGTCCATCCTTTGAGTTGGTTGATGACAGATGAATCTCAGCACCTTCTGTTTTGGAAAATACAAATGCTGGAGTTGCTCCAGCTCATGAGATCTTCCAAGGGATTCTGAGGCTGTTCTGACCTGGACAGTGCTCGAGGAGATGATACCCTAGGCTTCCTCACTTCACCAAAGAGAATCCAGGCACATCCTTTTCTTGCAGTCTTGAAGGGCCTAACTGTATAAGAAAGAATCTTCACTCCCTGAAATGGTTATCAGTAGAATTCTTTAAAATACGAGTTCTCGTAGTACATTAAAACATGAGAGTACAAAATGACAACAAGTGGTGGACTTAAGGAAAGGATTTATTTTTCCTTTTCTTCCTCTTCTGTGTTTTCTGCATGTGGCTAGAGTGGTCTTACACAAATACATGAACAAGATAACTTATGGAGCCCCAAGCCCTGCTCAAAGCATGCTATATATGTTATTTCCTTTAAGGAGAGAAATTAAATGTGATTTCCAAACGTTTTGTGGAGTAATTGAGGAAGACATTGTTGTCTACCTACAACATTGGGACGAAAACACAGTGAGCTATAATAGAAAACCTGCCACGTTATTTCCTTCCTGTTTCAGTTCTTGACTTGTATGTTCTAGGCCAGGCTTCCCCATGGTGTGGTTTTCATTTGGTGCAGAGTAGAGAAGAGTGCTTGTGAAAACACACTGTGTAGAGAATGCACGAACAGGCTTCCTGGAAGTGAGCAGCCAGAGTGGACAGCGAGAGTAGCAAAGGGTAACTACCACCTTGTGACTGTCCCCAGGCAAGCTGCATTCTAGGCATCTTCTATCATGAGCAAATGTCATGATGGCCAACTTTTGGGGAAAGCTCCTGTGTGCTAGGTATTATTCCAGGTGATTTTATGTTTATTCGCTGATTTAATCTTCCCAGTACACTAATATAGTAGGTCCTATTATTATCACTTTAGAAGTGAGGATACTTGGTTAGAGAGAAGGTCAGTATCTTGGTCAAGATCATCGAACTAGTAAGGCATATACAAGCTTGGAACCCTGGAAGCGAAACCCCAGGGTTATGGAGCATAATATAAGGCTCACAGCCATTCTAAGAAGTAGAGTTTTTCATTATCCCCATTTGACTTGTGGAGAACATGAGATTTAGACTAGATAAGTAACTTTCTCAAGGTTATCTCGTTAGTAAATAGCAGTACTGAGAAGTTTACCCAAGCAGCAGGCCACTGAGTCAATGTGTTGAATCATTTCAACACACAGAGTCTCCACATTCAGAATGGTGCCTCCAGCCTGTTTGCTGAAAATGGATGTAATAGTGACAGAGAGCCTGGAGAGCAGAGAAAGGAGAGGAAATGATGCATGTGGGACAGGGCCGGGAGGAGAGAAGAGGCTTTGTGGAAGACAGGAGAAAGGGAAAGGGGAACGGTGCTATGCTTTGTGGAGCAATAGTGGAGATAGTGCAGCTTTCCAGGACACAAGGAGAGAAAACAAATCAGAAAATGGGTAAGTCAGAGAGATTTAACAGAAGCTTGGGGCTAGGGGAGAAGGCACTGAAAGTGGAAAGAAAGAGAAGGTGAACAAATGATAGAGGCTACAGTACAAATGTCTGGGCGAGTCCAAACCACCAGCTTACAGAAGGCCAGTGTTGGGTGGGTGAGGTGAGAGCTCACCATGCACCCAGATATCCTGCGGTTGTGTGCAGAAGACCACACACTGCAGCACTAGGCAGCCCTGTCTTCATGAGGGTCACACACATGTGAGGATTGTAAGATGAGGCCCTTGGGGCTCTGTTCACAACAAAAACATTGTATGAGCCTTTTACACATGACTCAGTGTGTATTGTGTGTCTGACTGAAAAAAGATCAGCTTTACCTACAAGTGCTAACATGTTGGCCGAGTTGAAAGGAGTGCACAATTACATAAGAAAATAAAAATACCAGGGGGGCAAGCAGTTTACCACCTTGTATGGGACATGCTGAATCTCCAGAGGAAAAGTGCCAGGTGACTCCTTTGCCAACTGTGAGAATAGCTGTGGTTGGACTGGGTATTTGTTTTGTTTTGTTTTTACCCCAGTGTTTGGCACAGAGTCCTGAACACCAAGTGAGGCCCCTGAACCCTGCTTGACACCAGATTGCATTTTCTAATGTCATTCCTGTTTCACTTCATTTGAAAAGGACTGGATAACAACAAAAGAAAAAGGGAAAGAGTAATTAAATTTTGTTGTATTGGAAAAGTTTATGTGCTAAGCCTGCAAAAAATAGAGTGTAATGGTTAAAAGTAAAGATTTTAGGGCTAGACATAGGTTGAAGCCTTAGCTCCATCATGTCTCAGCTGTGGGGCCTTTGGCTAGTTACTTGAAGTCTCTGAGCCTTAATTTTTTCCTCTATAAAATGGGCATAACAATAGTACCAACCTCAGAAAGTTCACGTGAGAACATGTGAGAGAATACAGGCAAATAGCTTGGCTTAGAACCTGGCACATGATGCCCAGCCAGTGTTGGCAAATATTATACGTAAAGACGGGAAGATCCCTTCCCCCAGTTTGCTCAAGGGAGGTGATATGGTTTGGCTGTGTCCCCCCGCAGATCTCATCTTGAATTCCCACATGTTGTGGGAGGGACTTGGTAGGAGGTAATTGAATCATGGGGGCAGGTCTTTCCTGTGCTGTTCTCATGATAGTGAATAAGTCACATGAGAGCTGATGGTTCTATAAGGGGAGTTTTCCCACACAAACTGTTTCTTTGCCTGCTGCCATCCACCTAAGATGTGACTTGCCCCTCGCCTTCCACCATGGTTGTAAGGCTTTCCCAGCCACATGGAGCTGTAAGTCCGTTAAACCTCTTTCCTTTGTAAATTGCCCAGTCTTGGATATGTCTTTATCAGCAGCACAAAAACGGCTAAGGAGGCTAAGGCTGAAACAAAAGTTTGGCAAGGTGGAAGCTCTTTGAAAAGTACCTATTAATATCTGTTTTATACTGTATGTAGTGTGGCATAGTAAAAACAATATTGGATGAGGAAGTAAAAGATGTGGATTCTGGTCTCTGGACCCTCATTTTTCCATCATTTAATAAGTAGGCTAAATTAAGCCCCATTTAATATTCCTTTCGGCTCTGGCATTCTGTGACTCCAGTGCCCATTCATTCCCCTGCCTACCTGCAGCAGGAAGGCTGGAGAGTCTCCCATTCCCTGCTGGCCTTGCAGAGATCTAGCTGATTAACTTGAAAAAGAAAAGAAAGAAAGCCCTCACACATACCTGGGAATATATCCCAGGTACTTTAAGTGAAAAGAAAGATAAGTTGAAGTACTATGTGTAATTCTAATATATAAACATTCTATCATACTTTTGAAAATATAGATTTGGTAGAAACTATCTTTTAGGCAGGATTGAAGGAAATTTTACTTTAGACTTTACACATTTCTATATTGTTTGAATCTCATACTGTGAGCAAGTTTCATTTGATAATCAAGATAATAATAAAGATGTAAAAAATAAAGTTAAACATGTTCATTATAGAAAATTTGGAAGAAAAAAAGAGAAACATCAATTACAGTCCATCCCAACTTAGAAATATTGCCATTAACTTTCTAACTGATATCCTTTCAGTCTTTTTTCTATATGTGTGTATTACCTGGAACTATACATGTATATTCATAAAATATAATCATATTGCCCATGCTGTTTTAAAACTTTCTTCACTTAACAATATATTGTTTATATTTTTCCGTATCATTAAAGTTTCTTCTACAGTCTACAGCACGATTTTAATGATGGCTTGTTTTTCCATCATGTATGTGGCCAACCTTTTATGCTGCACATTTTGGCTGTTCCCAGTTTCCCCTTTGTAGTATTGACAGGCTTTTGGAGAATAATGAAACACTGAAATGTTTGGCTTGGTTTCCCTCTTGGGTAGAGTCTGCTGCTCAGTCTTTTCTTCTTCCTCTTTGTATCCTTTAGCTTTTGGGTGGAGGCCCAGAGAGCTCCACAAGGGGTGATGTGTGTTTAAGAAACTCAGCTAAAGAAACAAACTGATTGCAAAGAACTCTGAACCTAGGGTGTTGGGGAAATGCTGAGCATTGTAATTGGCCTAATGCTACTCCCGTGAGAGATGCCATCTCCCTAGGCCTCCAAAGTTCTGGCAAGGATTTTAACTCTTCTCATCCAGCTGATGACAGACAAATATTCACCACTTTAACAGTTAGGTGCAACCCCCAAAATGTTTCCTCAAGTCCTTCAAACACTCACTGCAAATGCTTACCACCCCATCTCTGAAGATGGAAAAGCAAGTGCGGTGACATCTGCAAACCAGGACAGTGGGCTTTAGGATTCATCTGAAAAGAGAGGCTCTTCGACAGTGCTGGACCTTGCTCCCTGAGCCAGGCTGTGGGTCCAGTGGTGACTCAAGAAGGAATGCCACTGACAAGCCACAGGCATGCCAGAGAATTACTCAGCACATGCCAACAAGTAACCTCATATGAGAATCAAACGCCAGCCAATCTGTGAACGCTTTGCATAACAGCGTATTTGGATTTGGGGCTTAGTTTTCAGGCTTGAGTTTCACATGTGCCTGAGCATACTCCCAGCCTCCCAGGGCCCCTTCTGTGTGCCCTGCCTCTGCTTGCAAGTGCAAAAAGCAGTTCTCTCAAGAGCCAGGGCTCAGCTCTCCCCTGGAGGTAACGCAGACCTCTGCCAGGGATCAGCTGTCTCTAATCTGGCTGTGCCCCTCTTTCTGGCCAGTGCTACAACTTTATATGCTGTTTCTTACCAACAGGTCAGCAATGTGGGTGACAGATGCTTCTTTTTGCTGTTGGAACACTTCATATTCATCTCTGGTATTGTTACGGCCTTCAACATACCTTACCAACAAGAGAGGTTTGTTGACTGATGACAGCAGATATAACAAAATCTAACTAGCGACGGCTGTAAGAATTGGCAAAGCATTACTGCATCAACAGGTATGTGGACTATCTAAGAGCCCCAGAAAGGACAAAGAAAGAAGTTTACAGATTCTGATGCCCCTTACTACTGTATCCGGCCTTTCTCCTGCTGGTATGGTGAGAATTGACAGTTTGGTGGATTTAATTTAGGATCTATATTAGGATAAGATACACTCTGTTTTCCTACACAAATTTGCTGCAGAATGGCAGCCACAGTCTGGGACCCCCTTGAGCTTGAGGCTAAATGACCTGGTGGCCCACCCTTCTCATCTGTACCACCTTTAATATGTCATCGTTTCCTCAAGGCCTGGGTTTTGTTCACTTAGGGTGATATTGAACATGAAGTTTTCAAACAGCAATACCTTGAGTGACAGACAAGGGCTAGTTAATGATCTCATTCATAATACATCCCGTGAAGGAACCATTTACACTCAAACTCCAAGCAGGAGGAAAATATTCCCATTAGTTAGGGCTTTTTAAATGCTTCTGCCTTTGCCACAGTGCTGAGAGAAAACTGTGGTCTTCAGTAGTAAGGGCATATGGCTGCAAACAGAGTGCCCAGGTTAGAGACACCAAGAGCTGCAGCATCACTCAGCAATAGCTATTTCAGAGGGATGCAAAGCCTTCCCTGGGAAAAAGTTGAACAGGACTCAGTGCCTAAACACAGCACTTTCAAAAAGAAATGAATTTCTAATTAAACATCCTGAAGACAGAAGCTGACATGTCATTGCAGAGCTAATAATAAAACCTCCTGAAATGTTCAAAAGTTCTCCAGAGTAGGTGTGAACAATTACATTTCTCTCTCTCCGTCAGTGAAGGGTTACCACCAGTTCTTTAAGAAAGAAAAACTGAAGGTTAGTATCTGAAAGTATTGAATAATGTGCTTATTACTATGTGTGGGTTTAGATATTCTCCAAAAAAAATCCCTTTTCCTTCCAAAATTAAAAAGAACCCCTCTAACTTTTGTTAACTGTAAATAGAATCTTTTTTTAAAAGAAAGAATCCTTACTGCATGTCTAAAACTCGTGGCTGAAAAAAAGTAGAGGATGTCCAGCCTAAGAAGCTGTCAGCATTTTTTTTGTAGCACTCGATATAGCTGCAAGTCAAGGTCCTCATGAAAGTGAAAGTTTTCTTTCAAAGTTGAAAACGTACTACTTGCATTTTACAAGCTCAAGAGTAAAGCACAATAATTATCAGTGCTTTATTGGTAGTTCTAAGCCTCCAAAATGTCAATAAGTTGAATCTAAACTATCTTTGTACAAGAACATAAAACATAGCCTCAGGTGATAAAAATTTAAGGAAAGGATAAATTTGGTGAATTCTCTGCACAGTTCATAATAGAGATTAGTCAACCCACGTTACAAAGATAATTTTTGAGACGAGGTATCACTCTGTTGCCCCGACTGGAGGGCAGTGCTGCCATCATAGCTCACTGCTGCCTTCAACTTCTGGGTTCAAGGGATCCTTCCTACTCTATCTCCCGAGTAGCTGGGATTACAGGAAAGAGCCACCATACCCGTTTGATTTTTTAAAAAAGAAATTTTTGTGGACACAGGTCTTGCTATGTTGCCCAAGCTGATCTCAAACTCCCGTACTCAAACAAGCCCCCAAGTTATAAAGACAATTTTTAACGGTTTAAGAGGTTTGCTTCAAAGAGCTATTTCTTTTCTTTTCTTTCTTTCTTTTCAGAGACAGGATCTCACTCTGTCACCCAGGCAGGGGTGAAGTTGGTTGGATCATAGCTCCCTGCAGCTTTGAACTCCTGGGCTTAAAGGATCCTTCCGCCTCAGCCTCCCAAGTGGCTGGGACTCTAAGCGCACACCATCACAATCGACTACTTAAAAACCTTTTTTTTTTTTTTTTTTTTTTTTTGTTAGAGACAAGGTCTCACTATGTTGCTCAGGTTGGTCTCCAACTCCTGGGCTCAAGCAATCCTCTTGCCTCAGCCTCTCCAGTAGCTGGAATTACCGGCGCGAGCCACCACACTGGCTAAAGAGCTATTTCTTTTATGTAAATTATATGAAGATTGCAAAAAGGTTTTAAGTCACACTACATGTAAAAACCCCTTAAGCTCAAACTCACCAGGAGGACTGTGGGGCTTGGAGCTAAAGCCCAGGTGCTTTGCCCTCTGCTGCTGACTTCGGTTGCTGGCTGGGAAAGATTCATTTCCAGGAGGGACCCAGCAGAACCTCGGAGCCGCACGTCCCTAATAGGCAAATATGAGCCGGCCTCCGCTCCTTAAGGATGGGGCTACTCCGCTTCGCCACCGGTGCCTGGAGTTCCTTGTCTGAGATAGGCAGGGCGTGGTGCCCCAGGTCATCTCCCAGGCATGCTTGCCCCATGAGCAGCGCTGTGAGTGTGTACTCAAGGCAATCCAAGGTTCAACGTCATACCATTGTCTTTAACAGAACCCTACAAACATGTAGTGGCCAAGGCATGGTGCATCCTGCCTCTTCCTCTGCTATTTATCTGCCTTTTTTTTTTTTTTAACTTTAACTTGGTCTCCTCCTATTTATTGGGCAATCCCCTAGATTCTAGGGAACCAATATATTTAATTTTTCTAATCTAAAGGTTAATAAGGAATCTATCTTCCCTAGTCAGAGCCACAAGATGAACTTTCTCAACCCATCCTCTTTAAGGAAAAGAAGTTGTTGGTTGAGTCACGTGAGTGTCTGTTTACACACTAACAGCATACAGGGTACATACACGGAGCAGCACTCATCCCCACCAGGAAGGCTGTACTCCATATTCATGTGTCAAGTGATGTAAAGGTTGCCATGGTTATAATCTCTGTTTAGTCAAGTGTGTGTGTGTGTGTGTGTGTGTGGCGGGGGAATCACCCCAATGGGCGTATTGCAATTTAGAGGAATCCCTGGGGACTTTTAAAGTATTGAATCACAATTTACATTTTTAAAAGTGTTGTCAATGACAGCATATTGGTTGCCATTTCTTGAAAACTCTTCTTTGTAGAAGACCTTATGTATGCCAAGAACATCGTTTCTGCCTCCTTATGTGAAACTTTATTTCCTACATTTAGGATTCATTAGGATTATCTAAGGTAAGTGTTGGCAAGGGGGGAGAAGCATGAAAATCATGAGGGTGAATGTGGGAAAGGGATGAGGGAAGGTGAGCTTAATTATTCCAAAGATAGTAATGAGTGAGGGTCCCAACCCCCACACTGTGGGAGGCCAAGGTGGGAAGATTGTTTGAATACAGGAGTTTGAGATCAGCTTGGGCAACATAGCCAGACCTGTGTCTACAAAAATTTCTTTTTAAAAATATCAAACAGATATGGTGGCTCTTTCCTGTAATCCCAACTACTCAAGAGACAGAGTAGGAAGGATCCCTGGAGCCCAGGAGTTCAAGGCTGCAGTGAGCTATGATGGCAGCACTGCCCTCCAGCTGGGGAAACAGAGTGATACCTTGTCTCAAAAAACAAACAAACAAACAAAAGAATAAAAATAGAAGTGTCAATAATTCCTACTCTTCTTGGTCCGCCACCTTCTTGCCTTGGTGACTTTTGAATCCCCCATCCCTCAGTTTTCTCATCTGTAAAATTGGAAGGATAACAGGGAGTTGCGGGGTCTACTAGGTTGCTCACAGGCATTTAGAGCGCTCTCTGGCACATAGTGAGCACTCTTTAAATGCACCCACTCTTATTCATATTCTAGTCAACACACAAAGAATCTGCTGTGCTTTTGGATAGAGAGAAATTCTTCATAGCAGCACCATCACACATTATTGAAAAGATTTTGGTGTGATTAGGGCCAATGGACATCCAAACTTCCCTCCCACCTTTCTGATCATAACTCCTCCTTTTCCCACACTCAGTATCTTTCCTTTATCTACTCTAAGCAGGAACATGATAAGTTACATAAATTACATGAAGATCATTAAAAGGTTTGAAGTCACACTACATGTATGACTTTGTATTTGAACAAGACTCAAAACAATAAGTGAAAAAACTGACAGTTGGTGGAATTTTAGAAGTTGATGGCGGAAGGTGTTTCCAAAACCCCTCAAATCACACACTTCAGATGTGGCTGCTTCCTGCATCCACTAGTGAAGGTGACTTTGTCAGGGAGCCACTTGCATTTTTCACTAACTGAGGTTCTGCCCTCCCAAATCTCACAATCTAAGGGAGAGAATCTTGATCCAGAGTGGTAACAAAACAGGTAAGTAATGCCAGCTCAGTGATGTGGGCTGAGTAACTCCCCTGTCCCTGGTATTAGCATGGAGGTGCTAGACACCCTCCGGTGGAACAAGACCCATTCTTTGGCTTCAGGAACTTCACAGCTTAATGGAAGGGACGAAACACATCAGATAGTGATAAGAAAATGTGTATGAGTAAAAGGAAGAGATAGGTATGTTGACAGAAGACAGCCTGAGGAGTTTAGAGAACAGAAACATTTCTCAAGAACTTGAAAGCAAAAGAGTCTCTTGAAACGGTTTGTTGCACACTGACTGAAGGCTGAGGTATGGACTGGAAAGTGACTTAGTCCAGCCCCTTCCAGCTGGGTGAGTAACTGAACACGCCAGCGCGCAGATCTTCACTGGAGAGAAATGGGAGCCTGAGTCGTCTCTTTGACATCATCTTTAGATTTTTGGTTTAACTTTTCCCTTCCACATCAGACGCCCCTGTTGTTGGGTGGTCTGCCATGCCACTTCCTCCAAGTCCCAGCTACTTTACTCTAGGTGGAGGGCTGGGGGTAATGGATCTTATTTCAAAAGGAGAGGGGAAATTGAAACCAGAACAGCTTTGTGATGAACTGTAGGGGAATCCTTTTTTCTCTGGCAAAGGTTTCCTGAGGCTGGTGTCTCCAGCTTGGAGCTTGATCATGTGTGGTGTGTGTGTGTGTGTGTGTGTGTGTGTGTGTGTGTGTTTATTTGGTGAGAGTTAACCATTCAAAATGGAAGTCCTTTCATAATTTGATCTAGTTATGCAAACACAGCCCACTGATGTTAACAAACAGAGACCAGATGCAAATAACCCATTCGGGCATAACATGGAATAACTAGCAGAAGTTAAAGCAAACTGTCTCCTTCCCCACCGCCCTATTACCTCATAAGAATTCCTTCCATTTGGAAATAAGCAAGAGGAAAAGGAAAAAAAAATGGGACTATTAGGATGTTTTAGTCTTAAAATGATAGCAATAATAGAGTAGCCTGGATCACACAAGATTGCCATGAAAAACTGAAGAATTTCAGAATTATGTGGAATGAGACATTCATCCCTAAGAAAAGTGAGGTGCTCATGAATGTGCATAACACAAGGAAAAATTAATTACAACGGGAAAACACCTCCAAATGGAAGTCTGCAAGTCAATGATTCATAGCCAGGTGTTCAAAAGAAAACTTGGTTCTCTACGACTCATTGAATATGGTGTCACTGGATATGGTAAAATTTTATGACATTCCCTGGGGCTCTGGGTATTTTAACTGTTCTGCATAGACAGCCAAGCCTTACAGGGTGAGGCCTAACACAGGGAATCCTAGAATGGTAATGGTATTGCCATTTTCTGTAGAAAACAAAGTTTCAGTTGAATAAAAAGAGGTAGTTGATATAAATAAGCTCACAGAAAGTCTCCAAACCTTTGAGGTGACTACTATTGCTGCCGCTTTTCCCAGAATGCCATTGCTTTGCGAATGGCTTTTTGACCAAGAGGCTAAAGAACTCTTGACTTGTGTAGATTTTCTACTTTTTGAGTAATGCTTAGTTTTTAAAGCTTGTGTGTGTGTGTGTGTGTGTGTGTGCGCGCGCGCGCGTGCACGCGCGTATGGCAGGCTCCAGGACTTGTGGGCCCAGGGAAACTTCATTGGTGGCTGAGAATAAAAAGAAAAGTTAAGTTTGAAAAAAGAAATAGCAACACTTCAGTTTAGGAAAATCAGACTCTGGAAAAGCATTTGGGTGAAATCTTCCTGATTTAGCTGTAGGACAGAATTAGACACAAAGCAGGAAATCTCCAGAAGGTGCTCAGGAGATGTTGATAGAATGAAACCCTGAAACTCCTTCTGTGAGGTTCTCCAGCACTTCAACGTTATTAGCAGGAAATTCTTCCGAAAGTCAACACTAAATTCCTTCTGCAGCGATTTTAGCGCATTCTCTCCCTTCCGACTCTAAAGAGAAAAAGGAAAGATGCTGATATTGCTGTTCTCACATTTCTATTAAACTTACCCTCAATCTTCCATTTTGTGAACTAAATAATTTTTTAAGCTTTTCCCTCAAAAAGGTAATTTCACAAACATTTTCATGTGCCAATCTTGAGTCACAAATGTTTAGAAATAGCTTACTTATTACCATACAGACAGAGTATACTGATATAAATACGGTGCTTAGTTCATAAAGGTGCTGCTTTGTATTGAAATTCCTGCATCCGGGGCAGCCACTGGCAGCACTGTGGGTTTCTTTCTGTGGTCTCCCTTGAGCCTGAATGAAGGTGATGGCTGATGAGCCGGACTAATAAAATGTACCCTTGCACTGATTAAACGTCCATTTTCTTGAGGAAATGGCTGACAGGAGCAGGATAAAGCTGTGAGGAAGCTTGTAGCAATTTCACAAATCTACTCCTACCAGTGAGCTTTATCTGAATGCTTAGAGCTACTCTGAGCAAAACAATGGGTGTTGAAAATGGACCAGGGAGAAAATTAAGAAATGACAAGCTTGTTTTTCTAAAGTAAGAGGAAAGCTTCTCATGTTAGTTTTTTCTAGAGTGTTCTCGTGAAGGGAAACAGAACGTTTCACTTCAGCACGATGCACCGTATAACCATGAGGCACAGGGAAAGAGGGCAAGCAGGTAGCGAGCAGTCAGGGTGAGCTCCAGTTATCTGTTTGAGGGCTTTGATCTCAGTTGCAATGGACAAGGCAGAAGCAGGAGCTGGGGGCCTTCTAGGAGGGAAGAGAAAGAAGAATTTAGCACCACAACAGAGTGACCACCTTAAAATCCTCAAGTCACCTGTGAATGATGGTGTAGGTGCTGATGGGGGTGAGGGGATCCCCAGGATTGTGGTGGTAAGTGGAGAGAGTTGTTGCTCTTGTTTTTAAAAGGTAACATAAAAGACTTTGACTCGTGCTGTTTACAGTAGCCACTAGCCACATGTAGCTACTAAGCACTTAAAATGTACTGTAATTGTAAAAACTCACACCAAAATTCAAAGACATATTTTTAAAAAGTAAAATACATTATTAATCCTTTTTTTTTTTTTTTACTATATGTTAAAATGATAATACTTTGGGTTGATTAGGTTAAATAAAATACACGACTAAAATGAATGCTGTAACATGGATGAACTTTGAAAACAGCGTGCTAAGTGAAAGAAGCCAGACACAAAGGGCTACCCATTGCATGATTCCATTTATATAAAATGGCCAATAGGCAAATCCATAGAGACAAAAGGTAGATTAGTGGTTGCCTAGGGCTGGGGAGATTTGGAGGGAAATGGAAAGTGGGTGCTAATGGTATGGGGTTTCTTTATGGGGTGAAAAAAATATTCTAATATTGTTCGTGAGGCCATACCTGTAATCCTAGCACTTTGGGAGGCCGAGATGGGAAGATCACTTGAGGCCAGGAGTTCGAGACCAGCCTGACCAACGTAGTGAGAAACTATCCCTACAAAACAGAAAAAATTAGCAGGACATGGTAGTGCGCACCTGTGTTCTCACCTACTTGGGAAGCTGAGGTGAGAGGATGGCTTGAGTTTAGGAGTTCAAGGCTGCCGTGAGCTATGATCGCACCACTGCACTCCAACCTGAACAGAGCAAGACCCTGACTCCAAAAAAAAAAAAAATCCAAAACTGACTGTGGTGTGATTGTAGAACTCTGTGAACACAGACGGGTCACGGTGGCTCACGCCTGTAATATCAACATTTTGGGAGGCCGAGGTGGGTGTATCACTTGAGGTCAAGAGTTCGAGACCAGCCTGGCCAAAATGGCGAAACTCCATCTCTACTAAAACTACAAAAAATTAGCTAGTCATGGTGGGACGTGCCTGTAGTCCAGGTACTCGGGAGGCTGAGGCAGGAGAATCACTTGAACCCAGGAGGCGGAGGTTGCAGTAAGCCAAGATCACGCCACTGCACCCCAGCCTGGGTGATAGAGTGAGACTCTGTCTCAGTAATAAGAAGAAGAACTCTGAAGATACTAAATGGTACACTTTAAATGGGTGAATCGTATGGTGTGTGAATTATATCTCGACAATGCTGTTTAAATAAATAAGTAAATTTGGATGCAAAAATCTCTAATATTACCTGTTTTAAAACCTTTTAAAATATGGCTAGCAGGAAACTTAAAATTACATAATTGGCATTGTATTTCTATTGGACCTGCTAGGCTGAGAAGACCGAGGATGAAGACTCTGGACCAACCTGGGGCTAATGGTACGCAGAGTGAAGGCCATAAACACAGGGCGAAAGAGCAGCCAGAAATGCTCAGCTGTGGTGTAGAGCAAGAAGGAATGAAGGACTGGGGAGACGGTCTTGAGACTAAGGATGAAACTGCTGGACTGGGGCTGGCCTCTGCACAAAGGGCCCGCAATGGGACTGATGGCTGACTAGAATTTCTTGCCCCTAGGCAAACACAGGGAGCTATCTTCAGTCATCTCTCCAAAACTCTTATCAGCTCAGAAGATAAAAGGTGGGGCATTTCCCTTTAAGTAACATCAATTTAAAGAAAAAAAAAAAAAAGGTGGGGCAGAGCTACCCTGTGTTTCACAGGTGGCTGCTCTAACTGCCTCAGGCTCTGGCCAGCAGCCCCAGGGCTGAGAGGATCCCTATCTTAACCCATCTGTAATGTATTTGCATACCTGTAACCCAGCCTTGCTAAACTGCTGCAGGCAAGCTGGGAAGCTCTGGCCTTGTCCTGGAGGATATAAACTTTTTCAGAAAGTATTAGCCAGGAAAGCTGTCTGGCCTATTTACTAAATGCCATAAACAAACCCTAGTGCTTGTCCGAGGTTTGGGTGAACACATCATAAGGGGAAGCCTTGGGTGCCTTCTTGGCGTCCTCCCCCAGCCCAGGTTTCCTTCCAGTTCAGTTCCCCCCTTCACACGCCCTCCCCAAAACACAACAGTATTTCAAAGGAAACAGTGGCTCAGTGGATGATGGATAAGGAACCTACACTTAGGGTCCCCCCTGCCCCTCACCACCAAAAGAAAGGACCTCATGGCTTGCTTCTGGAGACCAGAAAAGTGACTGGACCGAAGGACAGAATGGGTGAATTAAGCCAGATGAGCTGTAACCCCAAAGGCCTAGATCTGGAGGAGAGGTCAGTAGCCTAGAAAGGAGAGAAAATTAAATACACTATACTTGGCAGTGGCTGTTTCAATTTTACAATTACAAAGTGAATATTTGACATTATTCTGTATTTTATCTGAACTATGTCCTGAAAATTTCTTCCATTGCAGTAAACATTAATTTTTCTCTTGACTATGTGTCATGCTTCAGTGGACAGGGTGGATAGCAAGCATAGACAATGGAGTAGGTAAAGTTTATGAACCTAAGGGCGCTGTCTGGGGCAAAGCCACATCCCCTGCTGTCCTGTCCAGGTGTAGTAACAGTAGAAAGTTAACTGTGTTCAATGAAGGTATACACAGGAGACACAAAAGACAGTATCATCTGCATGCCTGCAAGCTTCTGAAGGACAAGGCTTGCAAATTGTTCCTCTCCATATCTCCACCATAGGGTCATAGGCACATGCTAAGTACTCAAGAAATACTTGTAGATGGATATGCAGATGGATGGATGTGGCAAATAGTAGTTACTTAATGTAGGTGTTATGTAATGATCTCGTATTTTGAGTAGTTGATGATGAAGAGAAAGGACAAAAGCTTTCATTTTTGCAACAGGAAAATAAATTATGGATATATTACACTAAACAAATATAATAGCATATAGCATATGCTATTTTGTCATCCAATTTTTTCCAAACAGTGCTTTGATATGTTAGGTAAGGGTGGAAAGGGGAAAAAAATGCCCAGTACAGCTCATGAAGCCTCTTTCTCACCAGATCTTATAAAATGCAAGCTACTTGGGAGTGGACGAATGACTTAACGATGATGTTGTCAGGGCCCTCAGAATAAATATTGCCTTTTCCATTCCCACTGTGGGTACTACAAGTGCCACTGGCACCTTGTCAAGAAGTTGAGATCTCCTCATTCTTATCTTCTGCGTCAGGCAGCACAAGATGGTAAAAAAAACTCGTTCAAAATGCACTTGAATATTCCATCCCTTGTCCTTGCATTTACACTATTTTCTTGCAGCTGAAAGCCTAACAGCTAGTAAGTAGAAAAGGAGAGGACAGAACCATTCAAAAGTCAGCCTTTCCTTCCTAAGGAGAGCCCTCGGTGGGGTTTGTCCATCAAACAGTAGCCTCCCTAATGGCGTCTTCACTCTTTCTTCCTTTGCCACCCAGTATCGAGACACTTCTCATCTCTCAGAAGCAAGGAACTTCAGAATTGGTTTCAGTTTTATGATTCTCTTTCAGCAGCCATCCCAACAGTCTACAAGATGAAAGAACCACTCAGGGCAGCAGGGACTTTAGAACTGATTGAAAGGTCATTTATGGCCAGACACGATGGCTTATGACTGTAATCCCAGCATTTTGGGAGGCCGAGGTGGGCAGATCACTTCAGGTCACGAGTTGGAGACCAGATTGGCCAACATGGTGAAACCCCATCTCTAAAAAAAAAAAAAAGAAAAAAGAAAAAAGAAAAAAAAATTAGCTGGGCATGGTGGCGCATGCCTGTAGTCCCAGCTACTTGGGAGGCTGAGGCAGGACAATTGCTTGAACCTGGGAGGTTGCAGTGCCAAGATCGTGCCACTGCACTCCAGCCTGGGCGACAAAGTGAGACTCCA
>NW_012104288.1:797967-799089 GCF_000951045.1 Mandrillus leucophaeus
GTCTTCACCTGGGAAGATCCCTCATTTATCTTTCCTGTCAATCCTTGTTCCTAATCCCTTTCCCAAACCCAGAGGCAACCACTGTTTTGATTTTTTTCACCACAGATTAGCTTTGTCTATTCTATAATTTCATGTGAAAGGGTCAAATAGGTTGAATTCTTTGTGTGAGACTTCTTTCACTCAGCATAATTTTTTGAGATTTGTTCATGTTATTGTGTGAACAGTGGTAGCCCATTCTTTTGTATTGCTGAGTAGTATTCCATTGTATGACTAAACCACAGTTTGCACATTTATTCTCTCTCTCCTTCTTGTTTTTTGTTTTGTTTTGTTTTGTTTTGTTTTAGATGGAGCTTCACTCTGTTGCCCAGGCTGGAGTGCAATGGTGTGATCTCAGTTCACTGCAAGTGGGTTCAAGCGATTCTCTTGCCTCAGCCTCTTGAGTAGCTGGGATTACGGGCACCCACCAACACACTTGGTTATTTTTTGCATTTTTAGTAGAGACAGGGTTTTCACCTGGTTGGCCAGGCTGGTCTTGAACTCCTGACTTCAAGTGATCCAAGTGATCTGCCTGCATTGGCCTCCCAAAGTGTTGGGATTACAGGGGTGAGCCACCGTGCTGGGCCCCTGCGCATTCATTCTCTTCTTGATGGATACCTGGGCTGTATCCAGTTTCTGACTATTACTAATAGAGCTGCTATGAACACTCTTATACAAGTATTTTGATGAACATATGTTTTCATTTCCCTTAGGAAAAGACCTACTTATGTAATTGCAGGATCACAGCTAGTATATATCTAGTTTTTGAAGAAAATGCTATTTCTTTTTCTAAAGTTGATGTGCCATTTTATATTCATATCAACAATGTATAGGAGTTCCAGTTGCTCCACATCCTTGCTGACATTTAGTGTTTTCATTCTTTATATTTTAAACCATCCTGGCGGTAGTGATACTTCATTCAGGTTTTAATTTGCATTTTCCCAGTGACTAATTATGTTGAGATCCTGTCTCTTATACACATCTAGATGTGTTGAGGTCAAGAGTTCGAGACCAGCCTGGCCAAAATGGCGAAACTCCATCTCTACTAAAACTACAAAAAATTAGCTAGTCATGGTGGGACGTGCC
>NW_012104288.1:802107-814118 GCF_000951045.1 Mandrillus leucophaeus
AAAGCCACTGATTATTGTCAGTAACCGGGGCAGGAGTAGGTTGTAGAATAGAGAATGAAGCAATTCTTTCTGGCCAAGGATCCTGTTTCATAAGTGAGTTGGCTTTTTGGCAGTTAAGAATCCATATTTGGCTGGGCATGGTGGCTCACGTCTATAATCCCAGGACTTTGGGAGGCCGAGGCAGATGGATTACTGGAGGTCAGCAGTTCAAGACCAGCCTGGTCAACATGGCAAAACCTGACTCTACTAAAAATACAAAAATTAGCAGGGCGTGGTGGTGCACGCCTGTACTCCCAGCTACTGGGGGAGCTGAGGCAGGAGGATCACTTAAATCCAGGAGGTGGAGATTTCAGTGAGCCGAGATCATGCCACTGCGTTTCAGTCTGGGCAACAGAGAGAAACTCTATCTTAAAAAAAAAAAAAAAAAAAGTCAGGATACAGAAAAAATATCTATCTTCATATAGTTTTATGAGGGAGCTTACAAGGCTCAGCTGGAATATTCAAAGGCAAGGTACTTCAAAGGAAGCAAAAACATGCTATTTTTAGATTTAACTTAGATTTCTAAAACTTCTGTGCAACTCTCTTATGTGGGTATGTGACACACCAGTAAACAGGGTGGATGTGACCCTGGCAGGGTGACCTAAGAAACTTGGATTCCTTGAAGGAAATAACTTTCTGTGATATCATGACTGGCGGGGTACTGCTGGTGGGGGATGACTGGCAGGGGATGCGCAGGTGCAGCTGGATGGAAGCCCTTGGCATTGGGGCTTCTGTCATGCATCCAAATCCCCAGTGCCCCTATTCCTCCACCCAGGTCATTCCTGCTCATGATATCAGTACTCTGACTCACAAGTAGCCTGCAGCAGCTGAAAGGAAATGATGTGGCAACTGTGTACGAAGACTGGTTAAACGCTGCAGACAGAAAAGAAAATCCATTTGAAAATACGTTGCTGTATTTTACAAAAGGCTGTTCAAGATTTAAAAAGTATGTTTAGCATTCCAAGTATTTTCCCTTCTGTGTCTTCAGAGACCATCTCTGAGAGTGATGTTTTGTTTATTTAACATTTAATCAAAAGAGATGTGGACCCCACCAGCTTTTGAACAGCAGATTCAGTAGCACTGCCTCTTGCATTAAGTTTGAAAAGAGAACCTTCAACCACACAGAGAATTTGATGTCTGTAATATGCACTAAAAGATCAGCTGGTCTAACTTTACAGGGCTAATAAAAGGGAAAATTTTTCCTGTGCTCAGGTCTTTTATGAATTATAAATAACCATTCACTTTGGAAGATAGCACATCATAAAATTTTTTTTCACAAATATGCACAAATCCATTTTAAGATCCAAGGAAAAAGATGTTCAAAAGTCTCAGATGTACTCAGTTTTGATTTCGTAGGGAAACATGTTCTTTTACCATATGGATGCTTTTAAGGGGGCCTTCAGCTGGGGCTCAATAATGACACTCCAGTGGCTAAATAAGGGATTTCTTTCCTTCTAACATTATTTCTCTGTTATTAAAGGTGGAAAAACCTTCCACAAATAGCATACTATTAGAGTGCTTTAGGGGGTATCCTGGGAATCAAGGTTATGTGTCTGCTCCAGAAATACTGTCTGTAATTATCATTCCTCCGTGGTTCTGAGGATGCAGTCTTGGTGTTTTCATTAATTTTTTCATTCTATAAGTCTGCAGTGTGTGCCTGCTCTTGATATTCAATATTTTACAGTAGGAATTTTGTTGTTGTTGTTGTTTTTAGGGTCACAGATCTCTCCCTTCTCTTTTCCTCTCATAATAACCGCTTCCTGGCTTCTTTTGCCTACTGAAATAAAAAAGTATGAAAGGCTAGATTTGAAAAGAAAAATAATTCAGATATGAAATTTTTGCAATTCCAGCCTTCATCTTCTCTATTTATAATCTGCTAGTATGAGCATTAAAAAATAGAGCATTCAGATCTACCAAGCACTTGAAGACGGTTCATGGGTCGCAAGAGCACATAGATTTCCTCCCAGTGCTTTGTTATCAGTATTTTCAAATATGCACCACATTAAAAGAATTTTACAGTGAACACCTATATGCCCACGATCTAGTTGTAGATTCTGCTATTAATAGTTGACTCTTCTTGCTTTATCACATATTTATACACCCCTCCTCCATTAATTCATCTTATTTTTTCATGTGTTTAAAAGTGAATTGTAGGCATCCACCAATATCTACTTTAAAACTTCAGTTTGGTATTTACTTTTTTCATTTGGTATGAAATTTACAGATTTTAAACTGTTAACACTAAGTGTCCAGTTTCAGAGTTTTGACAAATATATCCCTGTGTGCCCAAACCCTTACTGAGATATAAAATATCGTCTTCACCTGGGAAGATCCCTCATTTATCTTTCCTGTCAATCCTTGTTCCTAATCCCTTTCCCAAACCCAGAGGCAACCACTGTTTTGATTTTTTTCACCACAGATTAGCTTTGTCTATTCTATAATTTCATGTGAAAGGGTCAAATAGGTTGAATTCTTTGTGTGAGACTTCTTTCACTCAGCATAATTTTTTGAGATTTGTTCATGTTATTGTGTGAACAGTGGTAGCCCATTCTTTTGTATTGCTGAGTAGTATTCCATTGTATGACTAAACCACAGTTTGCACATTTATTCTCTCTCTCCTTCTTGTTTTTTGTTTTGTTTTGTTTTGTTTTGTTTTAGATGGAGCTTCACTCTGTTGCCCAGGCTGGAGTGCAATGGTGTGATCTCAGTTCACTGCAAGTGGGTTCAAGCGATTCTCTTGCCTCAGCCTCTTGAGTAGCTGGGATTACGGGCACCCACCAACACACTTGGTTATTTTTTGCATTTTTAGTAGAGACAGGGTTTTCACCTGGTTGGCCAGGCTGGTCTTGAACTCCTGACTTCAAGTGATCCAAGTGATCTGCCTGCATTGGCCTCCCAAAGTGTTGGGATTACAGGGGTGAGCCACCGTGCTGGGCCCCTGCGCATTCATTCTCTTCTTGATGGATACCTGGGCTGTATCCAGTTTCTGACTATTACTAATAGAGCTGCTATGAACACTCTTATACAAGTATTTTGATGAACATATGTTTTCATTTCCCTTAGGAAAAGACCTACTTATGTAATTGCAGGATCACAGCTAGTATATATCTAGTTTTTGAAGAAAATGCTATTTCTTTTTCTAAAGTTGATGTGCCATTTTATATTCATATCAACAATGTATAGGAGTTCCAGTTGCTCCACATCCTTGCTGACATTTAGTGTTTTCATTCTTTATATTTTAAACCATCCTGGCGGTAGTGATACTTCATTCAGGTTTTAATTTGCATTTTCCCAGTGACTAAAGATATTGAGCACGTTGTCATGGGCTTATCTGCCATTTATATATCTTCTTTGGTAAAGTGTCTTTCATCCATTCAAAAAAATTTTCTCTTTATTAATAAGTGGGAGTCCTTTATATACCCTGGATATCAGTCCTCTGTCAAGTTTATGTTTTGTAAATAATTTCTTCCAGTCTATATCTTGACTATTTGTTTTTTAATGGTCTCTTTTCATGACAGGTTTTTTATTTTGTTTAAATCTAATTTATCAGTTTTTTTTGTGGTTATGGCTCTCGGTGGCCTAAACAAAGCACATTGATCTTAATAAATGGTGTTCACAAAATGTGTTGTAAGCTCAAGATAATCCAAAGCTTCACTGTGGTCACTGTAATAGAAGTGTTTGCCTAAAGAAACATCCATGTCCGTACATACTGGGAACAACTGAGGAAAACCTTGTGAACTGTTTACACTCTCAAGAGCCCCAGAGAATGAATCCAACTCTAGACCTCCCTTTTCACTTTGTTTTATAATAAGAAGCTTTCTGTTTTGATGGCTGGAAGGAGTCACCACAGGCAAAACTACCCGGTCATGGCCTTGTTCTGGAATCAAGTCAGCCTTTATGCTTATGAGCAGGATAAATGTATTATTTTAATAAGCATATGTTATTGGGAGATCATATTTTAAATAGTTTAATATATGGCATGAATGAATAAAAAATAGACTCCCCAGAAGCTTTAAAAACATTCAAAGAAAGAAATCCACAGAGAGACCCAGGTGTCAGTTATGACATGGGGCAAAATGAAGAAAACAGGACTTGGGAAAACAGAGATCTACTGAAGGGATATAGCGATTCTTTAGAGTTGTTTTTAGGCTACACATTAAAGGGTTTCCCAAGATTTTACCCTGGTCTCTTTGCCAGCTGCTCTGCTTGTCAGTGAAGCTGTTTGATTTCTCTCTTTGTTTCTTGTTCGAACAAAAAGGACACTCAATACAGACATGACATTTTGAAAACTAAACTCACATCTTTTTCACCCTAACTTCATTGTTGTTTTGGCCTACTTTCTCTTAGACACTTTCTTGAGGGTTCAGGCTGAATGTGGTCTTTCAAATTTTCAAACTCCCTTGAGTACCTCTTTCTGTGATTCCGTCTCCTCCTAGTGATCATTAATGGTCTGCAACTGCTTCTTTATTTGTGGGGTATCTTGGGCCTTTTGCTTCTTCAGTTTTCTACTTTTTATCATTAAAAATCCCCCCCCCCTTTATTAGAGACTGATTTAGGAAAAGAAAGGGATGGAACTTAAATGAATGAACTGCTGTTTGATTGCAGATTGAAATTAGTGGCCAAGTTTTTGTTTTTTGTTGATTTAGTAGACTTTTATAAACCAAAACTAACTGTATGATTCTCATTGGAAGTTATGTTGAAATATAAGAGATGAAGAGACTACCAATTCACAAAGCCCTGGACTGTTCTAACCCTAGGGAATACTCACTGGTGGCTGTGTGGGTGTGCCTGCCAGGCTGGGAAGGGATCTAGCATAATGGTGAGTTTCGTAACACACCAGCCCAGGTCCAACTGCTTGAGTAGGAAGATTAGAGGTGGGTGGTTAGTTTTGTGGCCTCCTGGATCTGTTCCTGAAGAGAGCAGGTAAGTTCAGGGATGGAGAAGTCTAGGTTTTAAGTTAGAAATGTCAAGCAGGACTTCGAGACCTCTGAAATAAAGATGTGTCCTAAGTAATTAACACACAAACCTGATGGAAGCAATCATAAGGGAGAAATCAATGGGGTTAAAATCACAGGGCCACATGACAAATTATGTCTGGCTATGCAAGTGGGTTAAATCACTTCCTAAGATGTTGCCAACAGCACAAATATCTGTATTCACCATCACATGCAACCAAAGAATTAACTAAACTCTTCAAGTTTCTTCCCCTTTGGAATAATAATTCCTGCTATTATGGTGTTTCCACTAAGGTACTGGAGATCCAGGGCAAAGTCTAATTGAGGTGGGTTCCACTGGCCTGCAGTGCGGGCAGCATTAAGCGGGTACCCGAATGTGGTGGGGGAGGACTGTGAAGCTCTACTTTCTGTGCAACTGTTAGGGAAGTCCTGTTGCCAGCCCTCCTCAAACATCATTTTCTGCTCATGAATATTGTCTTTTATACCAATAGAGGTGGGAGAGGGAACTATTCAGAATTCAGTCTCAAAATCTTTTATCCTTTTCTCTCATTTACTTCAAAATGTATATAAAGTAAAATGCAGAACCCCCCCCCAAAACCATTTCAGCCTGAAACTAAGCTCAAGCTCTTTAGCTGGACTATGGAGTCCTTCATGGGCAGAAGGGTTCGATAGAGGAAATGAATTATAGGGGGATGCTTTTCTTTGATTTACCAGAGTTCAGTAGAAACATCTGGGTTACCTGCCGTTAGATTTTCTGAAGGGAGGGTTCAGCCATTGCTACCATAGCTCTTAGTACCATAAGGTTTATCTGAATCTCTGAATATCTATGATCTTGCAAGATCCAAATTTCCCTTCAAGCTGATATTTGTCTTTCATTTGTTTCCTAATTAGCATTCAGGTTTCAGCCCAAGAGTGCACTGCCAGAGGCATAACACCTCCCTTGATGGGGACCTTTGTTGGCATCACTCTAAAATGAATTCATAGGACTGTTCTCTGATTTTCAACTTTGCTTTGTGGTACAAGGTCTGTGAATGTTTAGTCGACAATACGTGTGCGCCTCTCTCATTTCCTGTTTTTTAAGGGCTGCACTTAATTTATTTGAAAGGGTGGAATATTTTAAATTACAATTCAGCAGTTTTACTAAGGAAGGCTGTAAAACACAATGAGCAAGGAGTTTTACTTCCTCCTTCCAATTGCTACTCCCTGTTTTGAAATCTTGATGTCCTCCAATCAATGGGAATGACTTTAACTTACACTGTAACATTTTTAACAGCAACCACGCCATGGCTGGAGCTGCAGAGGGGCATGGGATTCCTGCACACTGTAATTCCATTTTTCCAGACGCCTTATTAGTACACGGAATGCGTCTGCCTGTGCTTGATATTGTTGTATCTTGTTAAGTCCCCTCCCCCAGGCAGAGCGTTTGGATTGGTTAAGGAATACGGTCGCTTAGCCAATCAAGTGAAACCTTTCTCCTGCAACCCTAGCAACACCTGACAATGGTCATTGACAAACGTTAAGAGAAAACCCCTGACAAATCCAACCGGCCCTTGAAAGTGGTCCCTGTCAAGGGCAAGCAGGGCTACTCCTACCCACAGAGCACTTTGTGAGGCCAGAGGAGTTAGTGGTTTGTGTCCGACTTGCAAAAACAGAACCTGGATTTGGCTGCAAGTGCTTGAGTCTAGGGCCCTACTCCTATCTGCTGTCAATTTCAGCGAAACTGACTTTTGTTAGTTAAAGCCAGTGTTGGAGCTTGGGGTGGGGCGGGGGTGGATGGTTGTCTATGGTGGGGTGGCAGCGGGCAAGTGCGCTCATACTCTCCCATACCAACCAGACCCCCATACCCACCAGAATATTTTCGGTGGTTGGAGGAAGAGGTCACATACAACTTCGGCCCCAGGGTCACACTTCTGTCACTGACGCTAATTTGTTTTGCAGGTAACAGGAGCATTTTTCTGAGGGTGGCAAGCTACCTGGCTATGTCCCCAGTGGCGCCTTTCCAAGACTTCTGGCTACACATCTTTCACCTCCCAGCCTCGTGCTGAACCCTGTTGGGGTGCAGTTGGCCTGCCTGCCTCACCCACGGGCATATTGGGACACTCCTCACAGGGTGTAGTTAGACCTAAAAGAGCTCTCACCCCTCTCTGGGAGGCTTCATGACTGAGGAATCTGAAGGCAGATCTGGCAGAACCTAGGGAGGGGAACGGAATGGAGAGTAAGAAGGGGGACCTGCCAAAAACATGCACAGACAGTTCGTAGGCAAATGCATGTTTCCACAAAAGACATAATCGCTGTGTGTGTATGATACCCTGCCGAAGTCCCCTTACATGATCATTCCAGTTAGTCTAGCCACCTTGAAGGCCTGGTTGAGTAATCCATTGTGCCATGATTAGCTGTTAATGAAGCTGAAAATATCTAAATCATCTAACAAGTAATCTGAATTAATGTTTTATGATTACCACTTCCAGACAAGCTGGTGTCAGGACAAAGAAAGACCTGGGCATACAGACACAGACATTCACACATGCAGATAAAACGTGTACATACAAGCAATTACACAGATAAACTTAGGCCAGAGGAGCAAAGGAGGAACAAGGGGGAAAAAGAAAAAGGGGAATGTTAAAGAGAGCCCATGAATTGAAGAGTGTGAAATCTTGTGTCAGACCTGTAAAAACAGAACCTGGATATGGATGCTAGGGCTTGAGTCTAGGGCCCTACTCTGATCTGCCACCATTTCAGTGAAACTGACTTTAGTTATCCAAAGCCAGTATTGGAGCTGGGGCGGGGGATGGTCTATGGTGGGACTCTTCAATTCATGGACTCTCCTTAGTGAAGTTCATTTGGTCCTCCCCAACCCCCAGTGTCCCTTTTCCTCCTAGCATCACCCTTCAAGGCCTGTCCTGAATTTAATTTTCCACTGGAGGTTGGCATATAGCTTAAGGAATCCCTTGGGAGCATAAACTGGTAATGACTTGAAATCTTAACCCCTAAAAGGATATTCATACTTTTTAAAAAGGGGCTCAGGAAGGTGCAAAAGAATTAAATCTCTAATGGCTGAATTGTAAATTGGGATTATCTTTATTCTGGAGACTTGGTCTTGTTCAAATATACTTTTTGGGTACAGATCTCCTCTGGGCATTCCTAAGGCCAGAATTACAGGCAAGAAAAAGTGGTCCTGGAGAGGAGGGTGGGTTGCAGTGGGGAGAAATCCATCAGGTGGGTGCTCAGCAGGAGGACAGATCCTGAAGAAGTGTGGGAGAGGCCAGGAGGCTGAACTTCCACACAGAGACAAACTAGGAGCTGGTTTTATAATCTTCCATATCTGTCCTTCAGGGAACTTGCAAACTTTCTGGTGGCATGAGATGTAGTATATTACAATACAGATTACATAACAGGTTAAAAGCTGAGTCTTACATGGTCATACACATGCACACAGGTTCTAGGTTCAAAGTCTCAAAGAAACTAAGTTATTCTGAGAGGATGTAAAATCGTGGACATTTGCCTATTAAGGAGACAAGTAAACTATTTTTTTCCTTTTTCAGATTTTTCAAGTTTTTCAGGTATGTCTGGTCAAGTTTTCTGTGGATATGAGCAACTATCAAGTATGAAGATTATAGAACAACAAAAAAAGCAACATTACATGTTTATTTCTTGCTGTGGAAGTCAAGAGATTTTTATTTCCTCGTGAAGTAGAAAATAAAAAAATAAAATTAACAATGGATATACCATGGTTCTTTGTAACCCGAGTGTCATGAAGAGCTCTATAAAATATCTGAAGTGCTTGAGCGAAGTTACCTTCCCTCGAGGGAAAAGGTAAAGATTCTCACTACAGAGCTAATAGTTTCTGCTCAACAATTTGAATTTCACTTAAGGATAAACCTGAGAGCCCACATCTGGGAGAGCATATTTATCTTTAATGTAGCAGTATGGAGGTGGAGGCATTCCTGGAAGAGAACAATGCCTGATGCATTATAGGCACAAAAATAAAGATTTGTTGCCTGCCTCCAAACCAACATTCAAAAATACTATCAAAGGAAGAAAACTCTAGAACCCCATTAGAGTGGATATCTCCCTGCTCTTAATCTCCAAGATCACTGTTTCCTATTTCCATGGAAACTAGAAGACTTGAAATTGCCAAAACTTGAGAGACACTTGAGATGAAAGCCAGAAAAAAAATAAAAATAAAAAAAAATAACAAAAGACAAATGTTACAGGCAGCATGTATGACAGTGTGGTAAAGTTTCTGACATTTGTTTGGGAAGATTCTCTTATTTCTTTGCTTGGAAGAATGCAATGATTTCCAGAATGTGGCAGTAATTTCTTCACACCATGCTGCTGAATGTTCATCGAGTAGATTTTACTCTTTTCTAGAAAGGAAAGGAAAGACCCATGGGCCTTGGCAGCAATCAAGTGAATGTTAAGCTGTTGGAAATTGCTCTCCCGGCACACCTTGATGTTAACCACAATAAGGAGGTCAGTCTGGCGGAAGTGCCCTTGCTCCCTCCCTTCCATTCAGTGAACAAATATTTATTGAGCACCTACTATTCTCCAGGTAATGTGTCCTACATACAACTAAATGAAAAATTACAACTCAGATATTAGTTCCTAGGAGAAGTACATGTAACTACTAGAGTGTGTAATAGGCAGAACTGACCTGTCAGGGCAGCTAGGCTTTCCTAAGGAAGTGTGATTAAGCTGAGCAGGAGGAAACCAGGCAGTGGTTGTGGGGCCTGGGGAAGGAGAACATTCCAGGGAGCAGGAACTCTTGGGCAAAGGCCTCTGGAGGAAGTGAGTGTTAAAGGAATGGAAAGTAGGCCTGAGTAGCCTGTGTTGGCAGAGCCCCAGAGAGCAAAGGGAATGAACCAAAAGGTAAGGCCATTTGGACAGGTGGGCAGGGACCAGGTCATTCCTAATGCACAGTCTTGAGTCTTGCAGGACAGGCTTGTTAAGGATTTAGTTTCTAACCCTCCCCTCTCAAGGGTGAACTCAAGCTGTCACAGGAGTGCATGGCATACAGTCCCTGTGTGTGACCTGGGAATGCAGATTTTGTTTCATCTGAAATCTGTCAAAACATGGCCATAGATTTCAGAAGTGAACCACCAAGTTCCAAAGGTTATAATTTCATGAAATGCTTTAAACCTAAATCATGTTCAGTAAATATTATTTTACACATGATGATTCAGTAGGCATCTCGGACTCATCATCATGAATGTCAATTATCATCCTATATTAACCCCTCAGAAGCCAGAGTTTGGTCATCTAATAATCTCACCATTTTCTGGGACCTGGCTGGAATCTAAGAAGTCTGCAGGAGGCAAAATAAATGTGACAAAGATCATGCACATTTTAACCAGGTGGGAGATCCTCATTAAGAACTTTGTTGATTTTACTTTACACATAATTGTAGATAGCAGGTTCTCCGGGTTCAGAGGCCACAGCATGGGGAGAGCAATAATTCAGAAAGTGAGAAGGGACATTATGGGTGGTTATATGACAATAATTAAGAGTAACAGGGGCTGGGCATGGAGGTACATGCATGTAGTCTTAGCTACTCCTGCCTGAGGCAGGAGAATCACTTGAGCCCAGGAGTTTGAGTCCAGCCTCGGCAATACAGTAAGATCTTGACTCTAAAAAAACAACAAAAAAGTGAAAGTAACAGGAAATAGCACAACTGTAAAGTCTGACACCAACAAAACAAAACCTAGAACAAACTAAATAAAAAATGGAGAGAAAAGAAGGGAAGAGAAAGAAGGGAAGGGAAAGAAGGGAAGGGGAGTGAAGTGGGGAGGGAAGGGAACAGCAAAAGAAATAAAGAGAAAAAGAGAAGAAAAATCAAGCCAGCAATCTGGTTTGTTGTTGTTGTTGTTGTTGTTATGAACAAGCAACCTTGCGTACCTTAGTAGCTCTTAAGGGCATCATTGTGCTTATAATCAGTCCTTATAATATGCTTAAGAAGTCAAAGAAGTGTGTCATGTTTTAGAAAGATTTCTAGCGTGCAAAGTTAAGCTTTTATTTTTATTCTATTTTGAGACAGAGTCTCACTCAGTCACCCAGAATGGAGTGCAGTGGTGTGATCTCAGCTCACTGCAACTTCTGCTTCCCAGGTTCAAGCAGTTCTTGTGCCTCAGCCTCCAGCGTAGCTGGGATTACAGGTGCTTGCCACCGAGCCCAGCTAATTTTTTGTATTTTTAGTAGAGACAGGGTTTTGCCATGTTGGCTAGGCTGGTCTCAAACTCCAGGCCTCAAGTAATCTGCCTGCCTCGGCCTCCCAGAGGGCTGGGATTACACGTGTGAGCCACCACACACGGCCCCGTCAAGCTTTAAAAAGATTTTTGAGCCAGGCACAGTGGCTCACGCCTGTAATCCCAACACTTTGGGAGGCCAAGGCAGGTGGATCACCTGAGGTCGGGAGTTCAAGACCAACCTGACCAACATGGAAGAAACCCCATCTCTATTAAAAATACAAAATTAGCCGGGAATGGTGGCGCATGCCTGTAATCCCAGATACCTGGGAGGCTGAGGCAGAGGAATTACTTGGACCCCAGAGGCGGAGGTTGTGGTGAGCCAAGATCGCTCCATTGTACTCCAGTTTGGGCAACAAGAACAAAACTCTGTTTAAAAAAAAAAAAAAAAAAAAAAAAAAATACAAAAAATCCTTTGGGGGCTAGAGACAGGCCCCTAGGGTTTCAGGGAGGTGTTGAGGCAGGCCAAAAAAAGTAAAGAAAAGAAAAGGGGAGGAAAAAAAAGTTAGCTTAGAATTCTTCACTTCTTAGCCACAGCATCTAGGTTACGTTGATTTACCCAGCAATAGAAATCCTTTTCTCAAGGAACCTCTGAAAATATTTTCACTTCCTTCATTCCCAACTTAACACATCCAAATGATGCTGCTCAAAATTTCAAGGATATAAATTAGTATGACATGTAAGAGCAGGAACAACTCCACAATAGAAGAGAGCTCTTGAGTCAGCTCTTGTAGGAAGTTCTGCAAAACCGCACCCAGGAAACTTGATCTGAACA
>NW_012104288.1:814168-816338 GCF_000951045.1 Mandrillus leucophaeus
TGCCTGTACTCCTGAAGTAGTCTCTTACTTGAACTGTTTAAAAAAAAAAAAAAAAAAAAAAAAAAGATTTTTGGTCCTTAAAAAGTACAACTTCAGCTCTTTGGGAAACCTGTCCATTCTGGGTGTTTTTTGCAAAAGTTCTGCATAACCATGGTTTTACTGCAATGTGATTCTGTGGGGGTGTGAGTTAATATAGATTTCACATTGAAAAATGTCTGATACACCGGCTTTTACTGAAACCTCTTCATTTTCACAAGTCATCTAATTCTGGATTTGAACAAAGTCATTGGAAGTGACACTTCACATCTGAATTGTCATGATGCTATTCTTGATGGGGAGTGAATTCTTGAATATTTTAAAATACTGTAGGTGATAAAATGCTGTTAATAAATTTGTTTCAGAATTTGGCTTTCATGTTTTAAATTTTAATTTTCATGTAACTTAAATGCAAATAATCTTTATCTAGGCATAAGGTGCCCCCTAAAGTTACCTGGCTGTCTAGATTTTACATCTTTACTTCCTCCAAAGAGGAATGAGAACGAACAAAATATTATTTGATCACTTTGAAAAATGATCATTCTATATGCTTACAAAGTGAATTTTGGAATGACATACTTTCTGTAAATACATCCTTCATACATGTCAGAGCATCTTTTGTCTCCCTAAAGAATATGTCTTAAACCTGTTTTACTTGTACCATCTCACATTATCAGAGATATCGTGATCAGGTAGGGTGAGGCAATTTTGAGAAAATCATTAATTTTTAAATTATGATTCTTCTATACTAACACTTTTTTAGTGTTTATAAGAGGGAGTTTTTTCCTAGTTAACACAGGTAAATAAATACTGAAGTAAATGTCTTTACATTATCCTATTAAATAGCATTATTTTATCTTGTGACAATCTTAACAAAATAGTTCATGAAAAGTTAGTTATTTAAAAGGGGAAATATTAAGGTTATAAGGAAATATGGTGTTTCCTATTTCTTTTGGTGATTACTGGATTCTAAGCCTGTTTTGAAGCCTGATAAACATTCCAGTTTTAAGATGTTTTCATTTAATAAGATCCTCACCATTGCACTTTGCATTGGAATAATTAACAGAATAATAATAGCCTAGTCACTTTTAATAATATTTAAATGGTATACAGACTATATGCTAAAATGTTTTTCTTTTCTGAAAATTAACACACGCAAATTATTTAATATTTAATGAAAGCAAATCTCTTTTACTTCTTGAGGGTAGAATTATTGCCCAAATCACATTTAAAACAAATTCATTTGTAAGCAATTTTGCCAGCCTGGTTTTTTGGTATATATTGAGATGCAATAATTTATTTTTCAAAATTCCAGCTTGTAATTTTAAAGGCTTCCATCTAGACACAATACACTGTTCTTGGAAGCAGGTTGGAAAAGATTGGTTGATTTGATCAGTGGTTGAATATACTTTCTTTTAATTCAGCACATTTTAGAAGGGGACATCTTAAGGAATGAAATAGTGTGGGTTACTGAGTGACAATGTGGTGTGGAATATGATGTTTCCCAATTTTGCCTATTCTGAAGAATTATCCAGGGCATGGGTTAAAAAGATAGATTTCAAGCTCCACCCCAGCCCTGCTGAATCAGAATCTCCGGTGGAGAGGTAAAGGAAATGTATATTTTTAACAAGTGCTCGGGGTGATTCTTATGACCTGACAAGTTTGGGAAATACTGGATAATGGAAAAAAATTCTGGCTTTGGAGTGAGACAGAATTTGAATCCCTGCATGGCCAGATAGGAGCCAAATAACCTTTGGCAAATTTCTCTGAGCCTCAGTTTCTTCTTTTGTTTCTTGTGTAAGGGGCATTAAATGAGTTACTGTTTGTAAAGGACCTAGTACAGTGTCTGTGCCCACTGTACAAAAATATTAATAGTAAGATATTAGTGGCTTGGCTGCGCACTGTGGCTCACACCTGTAATCCCAGCACTTTGGGAGGCCGAGGCGGGCAGATCACCTGAGGTCAGGAGATCGAGACCATCCTGGCTAACATGGTGAAACCCTGTCTCTACTAAAAATACAAAAAATTACCCGGGCATGGCGCAGGTGCCTGTTGTCCCAGTTATTCGGGAGGCTGAGGCAGGAGAATGGAGTGAACCCAGGAGGTGGAGCTTGCAGTGAGCTGAGATTACGCC
>NW_012104288.1:816388-820053 GCF_000951045.1 Mandrillus leucophaeus
TATATATTTATTTATTAGTGGCTTCTCAAGGATTCAACAAAGTTAAAATGAACCCTCTTCAAAGTTGGAGCAACTGTTTTAAATTTTTCAGTTCTGGTTTATCATTCCCTGCTTACCTCTTCCTTTGCACAAGAATCTATTCCAAGGAAATGACTGACCAGGTTGACTCTTTTGGCACTTTCCCCTGTTACTGGACATTTTTCACGGATAAAGTATCATCTACTCTCCCTCATTCTTCACTCTTTTTAGCTATACAGAGTGAGATGCTCTCTCACTGCACAGGAAGGGAGAATGCCTGGTTCACCGGTTAACTATGCTGTTTTAGGCTTTTATTCTCCTCTAAACAAATTATATTCCAGGGAACATAATTGGCTTTGACTATAGTATTAAAAATATATCCCAGTATGAAAAAGAGAATGGAAATGAATATAACTTTGTGTCCATCTTCAAATGACTTGAAATTCCTTAGATCTAATTTAATTTCCATGTCTTGGAATCTTCCTACTAATAGCAAATTATTATCTTAATTAGCTGAGATGACTAGCAATAATGATGAGGCAATGCCATTTTCTCCTTCTGCAGGTCTCCTAAGTGCTGGGGCCCTGTGAAGTTCTTGTCACCAAAGGGTAGTTTTCAAACTTTAGTGCAAAGACGACTCATGTGGGGAGCTGCTACATGTGTTAATGTTAGTTTCCCAGCTCCAGAGTTGTGTGCATTTTGCCCTGGGGCACTCTAGGGGTCTCTCTCTGAAAACCACTGCTCCAGGAATTTGGTAAACCACTACTGAATTTAATTCCAAAATTTCATTTTTAAGTTAAAGGAGGGTGGAGGAGCCATGATATATCTCTGGCTAGGACTCCACTGCCCTTCTCAAATAAATTCCTTTGCCATTCATCTGTCCATCAACCTATCTGTGCATCTGACTGCAATTGGTTGGGTGCTACATGTGGTGCTCAGGTGGGCATTGGGTGGGGTTTTCTCACTTCCTTGAGATCATCAGTTTAGCTACTGGGAGTACTATTTATGAAGTGGGCCAGGGAGCCTAGCTCCTGACCACACTGGTGGTGTGGTGTGATGTGATATGAGTCACTGCATATGGGAAGCAGCAGACTTTCTGTACTTTGATTTCCTACTATTGCCTAATGGTAAACACTGGAGGTGGCTCTATCCCTGATTTGGTCCCTGGGGTAGAAGCCTGCTGGAAAAGGGCAATCATAAGTAATTTAGTAATGATTTCTATGAACACCAGGAAAAACACTATAATTACTCAAAAAATGAGAGATGGCAGAAGCACTAGCCAAAGATGACATACCATCACTTACTTCTCCCGTGGCTCCTGGGTGTAGCTAACCTCTGGGGAGACAGAAACCTTGCAGGACAGTGCTGGGCATTCAGGGACTACAGAAATGGACAAGGCATACACCCAACTGTCAGATAATTTCTAACCAGAGAAGCGGGGGGTGGGGGGGAGAGAGGACAATGGCTCAGGCAAGTGTAAACATAACTCTGATGCTAGGCAGAATGGTATAAATGTCACAAGAATGATCCAAAGTTCTCCTTAAAGGGTCTTGAGGAGAGAGATCACACATCCAGGTGGGTTTTCCCAGAGGAAGTGGCATTTGAGCAAATCCTTGTAGGAAGGGTAGGAATTTGACAAGTTGCAAGGGAAGGGAGAGACATTTCAGGCAGCAGGAACATCTTGAGCAAATGTGTGGGGTGGAGAAGTCCTGTTGGGACATAACAGAATTCCTGCTGGGGAACTGGGAAATCTTCTGTTGGGTTTTTTGTGGGAGGCAAGGCTGAAAAGTTGGGTTTGGTCAAGATCAGATCTGAGTTTGGATTTCTTCCAGTAGGCAGCAGAGAGCCATTTAAAGGGACTTGAGCAGGAGGGTGATACAATCCGAAATATACTTTCGGAAGCACAGCAGCTGGGTGGAGGATGATTTGGAGGAGGAAAGGCTGTACAGACACACCAGGGAGGAGGCTCCTGCAGAGTGAAAAGGAGGAATAATTGACTGTGAGCAGCCAGAGGGGCTGGGATAGACAATACAAGTCAACTGTGGGAGTTGCAGGCAAGAGGCAAAGGCAGAGGAAAAGAGCTTGGGGCCCTGGGAACAGGTGGCAACAGTATCAAAAAAAAAGAAGAGAACCTGGCTTCTAGGGAAAGGTGGTTCTTTGGGTTTGAGGTGGCCATGGACATCCTGGTGGTGATGGAAAAGTGAGATGGCCACTGGGAAGAAATATGTGAGTTGGAGAGGGAGATGATACTTTGGGAAACGGTTGTAGGGTGGGTGGTGGAAACTCTCCATGTGGTGGATCATCCAAAATGAAGAGGACTGTGAAAGGCTGCAGGACAGGGTATACATTAAACGGGTTGAAGGAAGACATACAAAAAAGAGGTAGGGAAAAGAGGAGTTGGAGACACTGGAGCGATGGCAGAATTCCAGGAAACTCAGAGAGAGGGCCAGTTCAAGAGGGAGTCGGTAATCAGTGTCAGAGAATGCAGGGAAGGCCAGCTGGGTCAGGCTGAGCTGGTGGCCCCTCATTTGTCTCTGAATTAGAGAACTAAAGTATAATAGATCCCTCCGGCAAATGACGGTGCCTTAAATCCAGTCTCTTGCTCATTATAATAACGAAAGTTCTAAAAGTTAGGCACCTCCAAAGGTAGCTATTTTGCCGTTCAATGTGAATTAATCTTTTCTACTAACAAGCCCTATGAACCTGAATGAGTCATTTATCCTGTCGGGGGGCACCAGTTTTGTCATCGTTGACATTCCAGTTCAGTGATTCTATGTGTTTATGTATGAAAATGCTTGCTACTACATATTATACCAGCCTAGGTCCTATCATGACTGTTTCTGGACAGAACAGAACCCAACTTGTGTTTTACTGTTAAACTTACTGTCTTCTATACCTATGTTTTATACAATTTAAAGATTATTTTTATTTTTAAAGAGATCTAGAAATGAAACCCCTGAAAGAGACTTCCCCCTCTACTTGCCCATAAAGATCTTCCAGTTTTCCGCAAAGGCTTTTTCCTAGACATGGAGGAGATGCCCAGAAAAATACTGGACGGATATACAAAAACATAGTGTCACAAAAATTTTCCTAACAAGTAAGGCAGCTGCGGAAAGTCGGCCAGCGTCCCGACCCCAGGGACCTGCAGCCTGGGACTTGTGAAGGCCAGCGGTGTAGTTCGAGGTTTCCAGGGCTTCGGCCCCGAATGAGCTATTTTCTTTAAAACGCCGAAGCGCGCTATCCCTTTAAATCCAGGCTACCAGGCAGGCGGGTGGGGAGCAGCCAATAACCTTAAAAGATGCGAAAGTGTCAAAGGAGATACAGTTTATCTCCAACAATGGGAGCGGATCAGCACCACTGTTTACAGTAAAAACAGAAGGTGGGGCTGGGAGGAAGCGTGTCTCCGACGCGGTAATTAAGTCTGCGGCTTGGACGCAGATTTGACCGAGCTCTATGGAGCACGAACAATGTCCGCAGGGCTCCCAGTTCAGAGAGGGACTCGCTTCTTCGCCTTCGCCCGCGTCCAGGTACCAGCGAGCCGCGCTCTGCGCTCGCTCTCCCTGGTCCACCCCTAAGCTGCCCGGCCCCTGGGAGACTAGCCCTGCGGGCGCCGCCAAGGCGGCTGAGAGCGCTGCCCGCGTCCTGAG
>NW_012104288.1:822598-845116 GCF_000951045.1 Mandrillus leucophaeus
CGGCCGCTCGGCGCTCCCCCCCTTTCACTGCCTGTCGCTCGCTCTTTTTTCTTTTTGGCCCCCGCCCCACGCGATTTGAGGGGAGGGGAATACATTTAAAGCCGCTCGGCGACCGCTTCTCCCAGGGCTCCGACGGGAGAGCGGCCGCTGCGCTCCCGGGGTCGCTGTGGTGTCTGGCCCGGGCGAGCTCCATCGGCCGCCCCGGCTTTAAATGTCTTTTTCTTTCCGTCTCCTCAGTCTCCAAGCGGCGCAGGGGGGAGGTGGCGGCGGACCGGACTCGTCTCCGGAGGGACATCTCTGCCGGAGGACGCCCCCTAATTAAAGGGCGCGAGCCCGAGGAGGAGCCGCTCGCGCTTCCCTTTTTTGTGGAACTGCCTCCAGACGCCACTGTGCGGGCCGCGGCGCAGCCCTTGTACCCCACCGCCCGAGTTTTGTTTGCGCTGGGTGGTCAGGTCGTGGTGCCCCGGGCAAGCCGCGGTCAGCAGTTGCGGATTTGCCGCTCGCAGCCAGAGGGGAGAGCGGGCTGCAGGAGCGCGAGACACTGGGCTAGGCTGCTGCTCCCGCGTCCCCGCGGCGCGGCAGCCCGGCACGACCCAGCACTTTGTTCTCATTTTCAGGTTTATTTGTGCCCCTTTCAGTTTTCTGTCACCCTCCGAAAAGGAGAAACCAAACAAAAGAGTCTCTCTATTTCTTTTCAGGGCTTGTAAAGTAGAAGATATTTGACAAAGGCGAGAGAAGGACTTGTGATTTAGAGCTGCACAGCCCTCCTTTCTCTGACAGATCCTGAGAGTTTTCTCAAATACCTTAGTTTAAAAGCGTCCCCTGTCCCCCTTCCCCCAAAATATTCTTTTTCCCCGTCCAGATCTTTTTCAGCCATAGCGATGGGAATGTTTGAGCCAGACTGAAAAGAACAATGAATGCTATAGTGAAACTTCCTATTTTTTTTTTCCTGATTACAAATGGCATATTTTCTGACCCCTTCTCTTGTTAGTGTACTTGAAATTGTAGCATACTGAACCCGGCACGGAATGAATGGAGTTAGATTTGGACGCATCTCTATCTCTTTGATTTTTAACTTAATCCTTTTTCTCTTTCTGTAGTCAGTTCCTTTTATCATTCTTTTCTTTGGGAGTGGGGTGGGGGTCTGGATAGGGGCCCCAAGAGAGAATTAAGATTTGTTTTAATCCCGTCTGGTTAATTTGAATTCTAATGCAATCTGTAAACGTGATTTTCTGCATGGTCATTTATTTCCAAAGGCAGCCCCCAGTGTTGCCTTTTCTATGTTGGGCACTTTCTCCTTCTGTCTAGAGAGGGTTTAGCTTTTGAGGCTATTCAGCTATCCTTTTTTCCCCTTAAAACAAATCTAATTAACATTTTTTGAAGTTATACCTTTTTTTTGTTTGTCTGTTTCCTGCCGGTTGGAGATGGATGGAAGCACATCTATGGCTTCTCAGTGTTATAAACTAGAGTCTGCGAATTTTTATGGCTTGGCTGGCAATGTTGAGGGTTTTTTTTTTTTTTTTTTTTTTTTCCTCTCCCTGTGCTTGACTCTGCTTGCAAGCAATGAGGAATGACAGGAGAGCACATAGGGAGGGTTTCTTGGCTGATTGCATTTAAGCCAGGAATTCACTGTGAAAATAAAGCCAAGGGGCGATAAATAAAAGAGGCAATCTTCTCTAGGAGACAGACACACAGCGTGGGCTTTGCCTGCTTTCATCAGTGGAAGAGGCCTGGGTGAGTAGTTGTAAAAGAAAATAGTAACTTTTTGAATAGTCCCCAAAGGGGAAGGAGGCCACTGAATGGAACTGGCAGTGGTTGACGTGAAGTGGTGTGATGTTTCTCATGTAGTTTGAAGAGTTGACCACCACTTAAGAAACACATACGTGCTAAACAAGTGCTATACAAATTGTGGAAAATATTCTTTTTTCCCATCTGAGTTCTGCCATTTGCCTTAACTTCCAGGTTGTATTACTTGTTGTGCCAGTCAGCTTTAGAGATGGAAGGCTGTTATATGCCTGGCAGCTGGCACTGTGAGATAGAACACTTATGATCAGGGTTCACCCACCCCCCTTTATGGGGAACAGAGAGAGGGTGGCTAGATTAACCATTTAATTTAGCTTCAAGTGGTGGTTTGACTTGATATGCTAACTTGAAAGGCTTATTTTATAATTTTGATTTGAGGTGGAACTCTTTTGTTTGTTTTAGTTTCCTGAAATGGAAAAGAACAGAATACTTCGTTGATAGCACCGTAAAGCAGTTTTCTGGTATTGCAGAATTACAAGTTTATACAGAAAGTATTCATTGACTTTTGTAGAGATGACTAAATTACAACAGGGAAAATCTAGTTGTTGGACTTTATTTTACATTTATGCTGTTGATAGTTTCAGGATTGAGGGGCTTGTCAGAAATTAAATCTATGGGTAATTACTGTTTTTCAACTTCTAGATTTTAAGAACTTTAAGGGAAAAAATTAAACCTTTGTTACAGTAGTTGTAAGCAATATTTAATTGGCACAGAGCTTGCCCATCAATTGATTACAGGAAAGTGTTAGAGAAAGAGTAGTTGGCTTATTTTTGTTAAGTAATTTATATTGCCGGGCACGGTGGCTCACACCTGTAATCCCTGAACTTTGGGAGGTTGAGGTGGGTTGATCGCTTGAGCTCAGAAGTTCTAGACCAGACTGGGCAACATGGTGAAACCCTGCCCCTACCAAAAATAGAAAAACTTAGCCAGGTGTGGTGGCAGGCATCTGTGGTCCCAGCTACTTGGGAGGCTGAGATGGAAGGATCACTTGAGCCCAGGAGGCGGAGGTTTCGGTGAGCCAAGATCGTACCACTGCACTCCAGCCTGGGTGACGGAGTAAGACTCTATCTCAAAAAAGAAAAAAAATTGATATTGATATTGGAAGAGAGCTGTCTCTGCAGGTGCTGGTATGTATGTATTATTGACATCATTTAAGTAATGATTTAGAAGTTACATAAAAAAATTTTCCAAGTTATTGTCTAGCAAAGAGCTTCCCTGGTATGACCTGAAACTCAAAGTTATAGAGGAAAAGATAGATAAATTTAATTGGATAAAAATAAAAAAGGGCCGGGCGCAGTGAGTCGTGCCTGTCATCCCAGCACTTTGGGAGGCTGAGGTGGGCAGATCACTTGAGGTCAGGAGTTCGAGAGCAGCCTGGCCAACGTGATGAAACCCCGCCTCTACCAAAAATTACAAAAATTAGGCATCGTGGCACATGCCTGTAATCTCAGCTACTTGGGAGGCTGAGGCAGGAGAATGGCTTGAATCTGGGAAGCGGAGGTTGCACTGAACTGAGATCGCACCATTGCACACTCCAGCCTGGGCAACAGACTGAGACTGTCTCAAGAGGAAAAAAAAAAAAAAAAATTGAAAAGTTTCCATAGGGCTGAAAACACTACAAATCAAATTTAGCAGTTAATTCGGCCAAATATTTACAGCACATTGGACCAAAGGTTGGTAGAAAACTTATAAAAATTGTCAAGAAGGGAGATGGATAACCCAATAGGAAAATGGGCAACACATTTCAGAGAGAAAGACGTAGATGGCCAATAAACATACTCGTCTTCTTTCTTACATAAAGAGATGCAAATAGGCTCAGCGTGGTGGCTCATGCCTGTAATCCCAGCAGTTGGGAGGCTGAGGTGGGTGGATCACTTGAGGTCAGGAGTTAGAGACCAGCCCGGCCAACATGGGGAAACCTTATCACTACTAAAAATACAAAAATTAGAGCGGTTGCGGGTGCCTGTAATCCCAACTACTCGGGAGGCTGGGGCAGGAGAGTCGTTAGAACCTGGGAAGCAGACGTTGCAGTGAGCCGAGATCGCGCCACTGCGCTCCAGCCTGGGTGACAGTCTTTTTATAAGACTCCGTCTTAAAAAAAAAAAAAAAGATGCAAATAAAAATGAGATACCATTTTCCTCTACCACATTGCTGAAGACTAAAAAGACAATACCCAGAATTGGTTGAAGAGACAGGGAAAAAGGATTCTGCCTACGCTGCTGTTTGACAGTATCTTTTTCTGTCTTTTTAAGGAATTTATCTTATAGATAATATTGATATTATTGTGTAATGATGTTCTGTATAGTGATGCTCGTTGCAGTGTGGTTTGCAAGAGTAAACAGCTGGATGGAGTTAACCTAAATTTCTACAGAAGGGAAATGCCCAAGAAATACTCAATGGAATACTATGCAACTATGAAAACATGAATTAGATTTACACATACTGACAAGGAAAGATAACCAGAATATTTAAAAACAAGTTAAAAACTTCCTATAGTATGCTGCAATTTGTGTTTAAAACAAAAAAGATTTGCATATAGATACATAAAAATGTCTGTAAGGCTACACAAGCAATCGTGGAAGTATGGGTATTTTTCGAGAAGGGCAGTTAAGTGAATGGTCAAGGATTTGGGGCGGGGGAACTTTAACTTTTTACTTTATACCTATTTTATGGTTGGATTTTTCTTAAAACTAGAAGCATATATTTTTGTAATAAAGAAACTTACAAAAATTATCCTTGAGTTTTTAATTTATATTTGTTTTGGTGTGTTTGCATATGTGTGTGTTTGTGTGCTTGAGTAAGTGTGAGTGTGAAGGTCCTTTCTGAAGGAAGGAGGTATGTTCTAAAAGGAATGGCCTTCTAAATGGCCTTTTTTTCTATTTACTTTTGGGAGAAAAGAATATTGCCCAGCATTCCACTTAACATTCTGGTAAACACATTCTTACACTCTTTTCAGATTCATAACTTAAAAGTTTTGTGTTTTTCTATGGGAGTGGCAAGGCAGTAAAAGGAGAACATTATTCGAATTGAGATGAGTACAAATTTCAATCAGATAATTTATTGGTTTTTGAGTATTTTGATTTTTCTTTACAAACCAGAGATCACTAAATAAAGATGATTCTGAATGCACATTGAAAATTGGGTGCTTGTTTATTGATGATAGTACATTTCATTGAATGCATTGTCAAGGTTAATATAAAATAATTTTATGTCAGATCCTACCCTTTTTCTGCCTTTTGATTAATAAAGAAATACACAATACATTTTGAAACCAGTTGCATAGGTATTTTTTATTCTTTTGTGTGAGTTGAGATTTTGATTTATATAAGTGATTTTTGAAAGTATTTCAGTACTTGATAGGTCGTTAGCATTGTTCTGAAGGAAGTTAAATTTTCAGTTTTAGGAATACGTGGAATTTGTTATACTTAGTTCTCTGAAGGATAATATTGCTCCGTTGAGAAAATCTAAAATGTTCAGGAGACAGTGACAATAATGGAAGGTGAAAATGGCGGATTTGGGTTAAGCAAACATTTTCACGCTTTCTAAAGCCTTTAATTTCTTGCAATTCAGATGTGTTACAAGTACACCCTTGGACTGAAAAGGCTATCCTCAATTTTTTCCACTTTGCACTGAGTTTCATCTGTTTTGCGGATATGAGACTGATGCTTTCCTTTTTAGAAACATCAGGATGCCCTTGGAACATGTTCTTTAGTAGAAGAATTATTGCAATTAACTGAACCGTTTAAGTCATTATTGTCTTAAGTACGTCCTCACTGATTTTTAAGATTTTTATCCTGGGGCTCTTCCCCCTCCCCGCCCCCACAATGGATAGTCAGTTGCTGTCTCAATTCTAACCCTATGAATATTTCATGTGGAAAGGTATGGACCAGCATCTATTTCTGCTTACACTCATATTCACTGTTTAGTTAAGAATGTGTGATTTCAGCTAGCAATATGTTCAGTGATAGGCAGTGTAGGAATGACATGTTTTATAAGAGTTGTCGCTTTGAAAGATCACATGAGACCAGCCTGGGCAACATTGTGAAACCCTATCTCTACTAAAATGCAAAAATGAGCTGGGTGTAGTGGCATGCCCCTGTAATCCCAGCTTCTGAGGAGGTTGAGGCGGGAGAATTGCTTGAACCTGGGAGGCAGAGGCTGCAGGCTGCAGTGAGCCACGATTGTGCCACTGCACTCCAGCCTGGGTGACAGAGCAAGAACCTGAAAAAAAAAAAAAAAAAAAAAAAAAATCACGATTGGATCTGTACTATTTCCACATGCTTTATATTTTTTTTGTGTTAGACTGTAAATTTTCTTCAATGAGGCAAAATAAATTTGGTACCTTTAAGAAGCATACTTACATATGATAAAGTCATTTAGTGTTAGAAACTAGTATAGGGGCCATCATTAAACTGTTGACTTAAACTGTTATATTTAAGAGCACAAATATCCTAAAAATGAAAGATTATAGGTAAGTATAAATATCTTAGAAACAAAGTGGATTATAGGCAGGTCTATTTTAAAAAGGTAGTAAACAGTATGAAACCCACAACACCGTTTTTAGCTACATTTCAAATTACCATGGTATAATTTTTAAAATAGTGCTTTGTGACAATAGAAAGGCTAGTTTAGTTTTTGTGATTTATTAATTTTCTAACATGTAAGTATTTGGAGATTACTTTAAATTCAAAACCACGAGCTGTTCTCTCCTTTAAAGACATCTTCTTTGGAAAAATTAGTATCAAATGATAATTAGGAAAAAAGTGTTACTGAGTCTTGTCTTGTGAAGAGACATTTTGTTTGTCAGTTCTACCCAGATCTCAAAAGTAAAGTGTGTCTGTTAGAGAAAAACCTGGTTGTCTTCAGTTTTTGCTTTCAGTGCCCTGTGTTCCTCTAAGAATATGCTTTGTACTTGGTTTTCGGTTCTTTAAAAATAGGACGCTTCCTTATTTTTTTCCATCTAGAAAAGATAGCTAAAGCAAGCTTCAGAGACAATGCAGTGCAAAATTGCATGTCGTTTTGAGCTTTCAGTTGATAGTAAACTGTTGCTTGAGTACGCTAAATGTTTTATGTTTGTGGAATTCGCTTAACTAATTTTTGTCAGCTAATATATGTGTGTATATATGTCTACAAATAGATATATGTGATGATGTCCACAGGTGAACAGAGAAGGAGACAAATTAACCCAGGTATAATTTGAATGTTGTAACCACATGCATATTCCAGTGACCCCCCTGTACAGATCCACAGTTCCATTTCTTCTTAAAACAAAATACGCTGAAAGATGAGAGGTATTTTTGTAAATAAAATACTCTTGCATTATAGTTGTTATCTACTAGTAGAGCTATGGAGATTTTAGAGATAAAAAATAACTTCAATTTCAGTTTTTCCCATTTTCCTGATAAGAAAACTGAGGCCCAAACATGTTAAGTAAATTTTTTAGAGTGGCATAGGAAATGGCAAAGCTGTGTTGCATATTTTTCTAGTGCTTGGACCATGTCTTAGTTTGGTAGTCTCTGAAATCAAAACAAGCATGTTCTTGAATGTAAATTGGACTCTTTGGAGAGGTTATTTGGCTAACATTTATTGAATGTTATAAATGTATTCCTAGATAGCATTTTAGTTTCAGGCTAAATTCTGATGACTGCAGTACAGTACTGGTTCTAGCATGCTCAATTCATGCTAGTGTAAAACACATTTGTGGATATTTGGAAATCATAGTAATGTTATGAGATTAAAGTTCAGAAAAAGTTAGAATTGTTAAATATAAAACTGTATTACAGCTGTGTGATTATACAGCAAGTCCTTGAATAACATGGTATCACTGTATCATTGATGAGAAAATAAAGAAGTCAGTTCTGGCCAGGACCATTATCTTGGGTGGAATTTGCACGGTCGGCTTATGTCTGTGAGGGTTTTCTTTGGGTACTCTGGTTTCCTCCTACATCCCAAAGATGTGCACAGAAGGCAGATTGTCCCATTTAAATGGCCTCAGTCTGAATGAGTGTGGGTGTGTGTGTGTGCCCTGCAATGGGGGTGGCATCCTGTCCAGAGTGGGTTCCTGCCTTTCTCCCTGAGCTGCTGGGACAGGCTCTGTCCACCTGCTACCTTGAACTGGAATAACTGGGTGAAGAATTATCTTGTTTTTATTAATCGTTGTTAAATGTATGTATATTTCACATTCGTTTCAATGTTTAATATTAAAAATGTTGTGGTCTTTATTTAGAAGGTTGGTGATGTTTTTGTGACCAGAAATATGTGATAGGAAATTACTGTTTATGTCAATTAGCCTATGATAAATTGGTTTTGTAATATGTCATTTTGATTAAAGTCAGTTTCCAAGAACCTATTGATGGCATTAAGTGGAGGACTTGCTATTACACGAATATAATACACCCATATAATAAATATGGTCATATAATAAAGAATTTACTGAAAGTTTGAAGTGCTTATATAGAACAACAGAAGTTTGCTCTCAACTTAGTGTGTATATGAAAACTTGTCCAGTATTGTTTGTATTTGACCAGGTTTTTAAAATATAATGTATTGTTTTTGTCAATGTGCCTCCTCCTCCTTCACCAGTAAATAGTATACACATAATCCTTTGGGATGTACCTATACATATATGTACCTCTTTCACATAAATGATGTGGCCTCCAAACTGTAGTTCTCTGTAATTTTTTTTTTTTTTTTTTGAGATAGAGTCTCCCTTTGTTGCCCAGGCTGGAGTGCAGTGGTGCAATCTCAGCTCATGCAACCTCTGCCTCCCAGGTTCAAGCAATTCTCTTGCCTCAGCCTCCTGAGTAGCTGGGATTACAGGCATGTGCCATGACGCCCAGCTAATTTTTGTATTTTTAGTAGGGTCGGAGTTTCACCACATTGGTCAGGCTAGTCTCGAACTCCTGACCTCAAGTGATCCACTCACCTTGGCCTCTTGAAATGCTAGGATTCAGGTGTGAGTCACCACACCTGGCCTTTAAAGCCTTTTTGTATGACTTGGGGCAGTTCTTCACGAACCAGCTGGACGTGATTTATGGTGAGACTTAATACTGCTACAACATTTACTAGTAGTAAGAGTAATAACAACTAACATTTCGTAGCACTTAACCAGGTGCCAAATACTGCCCTGGAATATGATCAGAAGAGGTAAGTAATACCTACTGAGTGTATATTCCATTTCGCTCATTTCCTTTATGTATTTCTTAACAGCCATATGCGTTAGGGACCGTTGTTGTTTCTATTTTACAGATGAGGAAACTGAAACACAGGGAAAAAAGTAGCAATAATTTGTTGCTGTGAAAAACAGAGCCTGACACACACAATCTCTTTGGTTGGTGTTCAAGCAATACTGCCCATGATGCATCATCATGCCGTATCCTAGAAGGTTTAGCTTTACAGTGTCTTGCTACTTTCTAGAGTGACTTTCACAGTGGCCTGGATTTTAAATTGTGATCATAGGTATGATTTTAAAATGCTATTTTTTTTCCATTGGGAGGATTTATTTAAAAATCATAAGGATATTTACACATTAGGATTAAAAAAATTTTGGTTGTGGTAAAATGTACATACTGTAATACTATCTTAACCACTTTTATGTGTGTGGTTCAGCCGTGTTAAGTACATTTACACTGTTGTGTAAATAATCTCCAGAACTCTAAAATTTTACTTGAAAAACTACTACATTTAAAAAAATGTCTTTTAGGAATTCCAGCTTTGAAGGATGGTTGTGTTGGGTGATTTTGATCATCTTCCATGAGATGTTAAGCTTTGAAAGAAATTAACTTGCAGGTTAGATGTAATATATATGCAGCAAAGTTAGGTTCTCAAAGTGTATTTGAGAAATTAAATATCTCATTTTAAGGTCCTTTTTTAAATATTACAATTATATTATTTCTTGTTGCTGATAAAGAGATTTGATATTTCTTTGAAAGATGGAGTTTTATCTGTGCAATTCCTGAACACTGATGTTAATTGGAAGGATGCGGCAGAACCTGTCAGTACATTTAAACTCTTCCTAACTGAATAAGCTGATCAGATACATTGGAAGCTCATTTAGTGAATTAATGTGCTTAAAATTTAGGTGACTGACTCCCTCTTCTTGCCTTACTTAACAATCTCTTTACTTGAAGTGTTTTTCATTGTTAGTTGGTGTCAGATCTCTAATGTTGGAAGATTTTAGAGAGAAAACTTACATAAGAAGATAGTGTGTAGAATAAGTCTACAAAAGCAAGTTTTAAATTCTTCTACGTAATTACAATCAGTACAGATTAGAATTTTGTATATGCCAGGTTGTACATGATAAATGTTTGCTGACAGTTACTAGCGTTTTTATGAGTGTAGTACTGTGTAGGAATTCTATAATTTAGGTATAAGGGGCATACCTGGAGTCTCTTCTGGTGTGGCTATTGGTCTCTGTTGGTAGAAGCCTCGTCGTGCTGAACCTTTCCCCCTGCAGCTCATTTCTACAAAGAAGGTTGTCGTGATTTTTATAATAAGTACTTGTCATAAAATAAGATTCTAAAACCCAAATACCATGTTTGTAATCTGGCTGTTTTATGTGACCAAACTTTTAAATATGTAATATGTTAGCCTTGTTCCTTTCTGACTTTGTTTTTTGGTGTTCCGTGAGTTTCCTTTTTTTTTTGGTGAAACAGAGTCTCTCTCTGTCACCCAGGCTGGAGTGCAGTGGTGCAGTCTTGGCTCACTGCAGTCTCCAATCTCCACCTCCTGGGCTCAAGCGATTCTTGTGCTTCAACCTCCCGAGAAGCTGGGATTACAGGCACGTGCCACCACGCCTGGCTAATTTTTTGTGTTGTTAGTAGAGACGGGGTTTCACCACGTTGACCAGGCTGGTCTGGAACTCTTGACCTCAGTGATCCACCCGCCTTGGCCTCCCAGAGTGTTGGGATTACAGGTGTGAGCCTGGCCAGGATTTTGTATTCTTGATGCCATTTTACAATTCTTCTTCCCTCTTTCCCCCGAATATCACTTGTGTAATTTTTGTCTGATATACCTTCAGCCCAGTCACCTAGCCAGTCTTTTCAGGATTGTGGTTTATACTTTTCTCTAGACAGTGGTAAAATTGATGACTGAAATGATCAATGGCTGCTTTCTGATGATGGCAGGGTAGAATCAAGTGAGACTTGAGGGCAGCAGGTGTGGAAGACTCTGAACCCAACTTGCCTCACAGCTCCAGTTTGTTCATTCTTTTCTTTCTTTTCTTTCTTCCTTTCTTCCTTTCCTTTCCTTTCTTCCCTCATTTTCTTTCTTCTCTTCTTCTGTCCTTTTCTTTCTTGGGGATGGGTTGAGGGAAGGGAGGAGAAAGGAGTGTGTCGTAGAAAAGAAGACAAATCAGAAGAGGTAAGTAATACCTACTGAGAGTATATTCCATTTCCCTTATTCCCTCCAGTTGTTCCCCTCTTCCTCCAGTCACCCTTTAGGGAAATAAAGTTGAGGTCAGAAGGACCTATGTGTTACAGCTGCTGCTTAGCTGCTATTTTTAGCATGGCCCTACATCAGGCTGGCACCAGGCCATGATGGCACAGGGCCAGCACGTTGTGGGACTGCTGGTAAATGTCAAAAACTTAACTTTCAGATATCAAACAAAACTAAATTTCAGACATATTCTGTGCTGTGGTACTCTATTTGCTTTTCTTTTTTTTTTTTGAAATAGGATGTACATGTTTTTAGACGTGATTGATTTTTAATAGTAGTCGTAAATAAATCTTGGAATGTAATGTATAGTTTATTTTAGGTAGGAGAAAGATTTAAGAATTGTCTTGTCAGATCAGACATATAGTCCAGCTCAATACTTTTCATTTTGTGGTGCCACCAAGAGGTGTGAAATTTGCCTGATTTATTTACTATGCCTTGGGCATTCTTAAAATTGCTGTAGCTGTTGAAGTTTTGAAGTCTGAATTGGTTTATATAATTATAGGTGCCATCAGACATTAAAAAGAAACACATACTGTTTTTTCCTACAGTTACCACTGTTCTCTTGGCTAACTCATTTGTGTGTGTTTAGATTTGGTTAATACTCTAGTAATATGTTTAAAACTTGCTATTCATTTTTGTAGGGAGCAGCTAGGTTTTAGTTGAAATATTAGTATCTGGGTCTAGATTCTATATACCCTAGAGCCAGTGTTACATAGATTGTGTTTGCAAATTGAGTTTAAAGTTTTTGGATGCATATATGAATTTAAGAACTTGGCTATCTGTAAATATGTTGTATTTGTTCTTGAGTAATTTTGGAAAGAAAAACGTCACAAGGTGAATTTGTATATTTGGAAGTGACTTTAGTAAGAATAGTAATTGTGTTTTTTCTATAAAGGTACGTAGAAAAGCTGAGGGCATGTTGGGGATGATTTGTGGTGTACTATGAGCTACCCTGAATACAAATAGAAACGCTGATGATTATTCGCTTATCCAATGAGTAGTGGTGTAACGTTCTTAAATCCATCAGATGGCAGGATAACATTTAATAGTGCATTGATCTGACACCCTTCTTAAGGTAACACAAATAACTAGAAATGGCCCAAATAACTAGAAATGGAATCAAATTGATTTTCTTCACATTGTCTTTAAAAGTAGTTATTGGATGAATTCTGCTGAATTTACTTTTATGAAAATAAGAAAGCTTAAGTTGAGGGATTTAGTGAAAGGTGAATTGCTTGGTCTAGTATATGACAGAAGGCAGATGTTTTAGAGGTTATTTACATTCTTACATCTTTTTTTCTTTTCTTTTCTTTTTTTTTGAAATGGCGTCTCACTCTGTGGCCCAGACTGAAGTACACTGGCGCGATCTCAGCTCACTGCAACCTCCGCCTCCTGGGTTCAAGTGATTGTCCTGCCTCAGCCTCCCGAGTAGCTGGGATTACAGGCACCCATCGCCACACCCGGCTAATTTTTTTTTTGTTTGTTTGTTTTTTTTAGTAGAGATGGGGTTTCACCATGTTTTCCAGGCTGGTCTCGAACTCCTGACCTCAGGTGATCCACCCATCTCTGCCTCCCAAAGTGCTGGGATTACAGGCAGTAGCCACCGTGCCTGGCCCACATTCTTAAATCTTAAAACAGATTCTTATATTGTGGATGAGAGCAAGTTGGGTAGTGTGCTGATATACTAGGAAATATAGTGAATATCTTGGGGATAGAATATCAAGTTCATTGAACTATATCATAGTGTAGTAATCATACAATATGATATATTTCTGTAGTTAGAGGTTGTAGGAGACAATTCAAAAGTGGCCTGGAGATAAAGATTGTCAACTGACCTATTGATATCAATGTATCTCTCTAGGTATGTATATATGTATAATATGATGCGTAGAACATTGTAAAGTACTGAATGTTAGTAGGTAAGAGACTACCTTTTGTATCTTTAATGCAATTTATGTTTTGTTTAGGGGAGTCATGTAAATGATGTGAGCTCTAGCTTAACATGCCTTATTAAAACCAAAGCCCACTAGGTAGTTTGATTAGTGCTTTTTAGAGTTCTTATAAGCAAAGTGCTCAGATGACTTTCCTTACTAGAACTTGTCAGAGCAGTTTCTTTGGAGTTTTCATGGATCTCCCTTAGCAACTTATTAAAGAGGCATTTTGTTTAAGCTGTTTCATAAATAGCAGGAAATTCCAAAGGCCTGGATTGTATTGCATTTTTGCTTTCAATAATGACTACAGTGGGGGGAAAAAGCCTTTAAAAATACTCTATTCATTTTAACAATTTGTAGCAAAGTACTTTTATTTTAAAATGGATGAATTTTTTAAAAAGTACAGATTCAAGTTTCATTCAAAATTTTCACTTTTTTAAATTTTTCATAGTTTATATTTTAGATGCGTTAGACAACAATTGGTGATATAATAGCTAGTAACTATGAGCTTATTTAAAATTTACTATTATGTAATTGGGTCTGAATTTGTTTCAGTAGCTCATAGATACTCTGTGTGTCATTTTGCTGAGTGAATTGTACCCATCCCTAAATTACCAAGTTATGCAAAGAGGAGCTGACCCTGAACAACATCTGGCAGTATTATGTGTTGTGCAAGAACAGGAAAGACAAATACCAAGCTCTGTGCAGCATTTATGGTGGCATAACCATTGGCCAGGCCATCATCTTCTGTCAGATTCATCGAAATGCCAAGTGGTTGATTGTGGAGATGATGCAGGCTGGCCACCAGGTGTCTTTGTTAAGTGGAGAGCTGATCATGGAGCAGTGAGCGTCCGTCATTCAGAAGTTTCAGAATGAGAAGTTTCTCGTAACAACAAATGTTTGCACTGGAGGGATTGATGTGAAACAAGTCACCATTGTCGTGAACTTGGATCTCCCTGAAAACCAAGCAGAGGAGCCAGACTATCAGACCTGCCCCTAGTGCACAGTGGGGACAGGACAGTTTTAGGGAAAAAAGGCCTCACCTACAACATTATTGAAGCAAATAAGCTGTATGTGCTTATGAAAATCCGGGATCACTTCAGCTTTAAGCAGCTGGACCACGAAGATGTGGAAGAAATGGAAAATATAGAATATTAAAGGGAAAACTGTATTGTTTGTGAAAATATCCTAATTTATGGTAGAATGTCCTGGTGAGTTTTGAAGGTAAGTTTTCATGTTGAAAACGTAAGTGTCGTAGTACTCTTAGTTTTAAGACCTGAGGTCTTTTTGAAACCAAGTTGATGTTAAGCATGTGGTCTTTTTGAATTTAAAAAAAGCAAGATTTGCGCTGGGCGCGGTGGCTCACGCCTGTAATCCCAGCACTTTGGGAGGCCGAGGCGGGTGGATCACGAGATCGGGTGATCGAGACCATCCTGGCTAACACGGTGAAACCTGTCTCTACTAAAAACACAAAAAATTAGCTGGGCATGGTGGCGGGCGCCTGTAGTCCCAGCTACTCAGGAGGCTGAGGCAGGAGAATGGTGTGAACCCAGGAGGCGGAGCTTGCAGTTAGCTGAGATCATGCCACCACACTCCAGCCTGGGCGACAAAGCGAAACTCTTGTCTCAAAACAAAAAACAACAAGATTTAAAAAGAAAAGAACATAATTTGTATTTTTAAAATAGCATATGTGTGATGAGTCTTGGTGGTAGTGGGTTCAGCGATGGTGGATTAAGCTCTGAAAAACACAAAAAATTCATGTAGCCATATTTAGATACAGGGAATTCTCACCCCTACCTCCATTCAGGTATTTGTACTTCATTGGGCTGCCTATTTAATGTCCTTGTATAAAAACTTTTCACGTCTTGATTTTCCACCTTCATGCTTCCTGTTAAAGATAGGAAATATTACAGTTCAGAATGTAATCTGTAAAAGTTCAGCATATGACAGTCGTTTTGGGGATTTATTCACTATCAGATTTTTAAACTGCCAGTTTAAAAATTTATGAGTTGCTGTTTTCCTCTTTGATCCTTTACAATTGTGCAACAATTAATTTTCTCCTCTTTTGTTTTCCTTGTCTTAGAATTGAGCTTTGAACCCAACTCTTTCAGGAAGGCTTATTTAATAATCCTAAAACATTCTGTGTCTTAGATTCATACTGTTTCTTAAAAATCTGTAGTAGTAAACCAGATCCATTTAGATAATCTGGCTTCCTTTCTAGACTGAGGGGCATTCTGTCTCTCCAATGAATGTGGGTAGACCTTCTGAAATTCTGTAAGGGATTGTTGTGGAGACTGACCCTCGCCTGATTCATGATCTTTTCCAAATTTGAGAACACAACTGTGGAACTCATCCTTAATGTAAAAATTGGAGAAAATGAGGGACAGTTTCTTTTTATGAGAAAGCAGAATATCCTTTGTAGGATTGTAGATTTCTAAGCATCTTTGATGGAGGAAGCATCAGTTGTCTAATCAAATTGAATAAAAATATGGAGTGCTAACAGATGTAAAAATACTCTACCATACACTGTTATGCAGTAGTCATTTTGAATTTATCATTGTTTAGCAGATATTTCTAGTCTTGTTTTTTTGGGGTGAGAATTACAGAGCATTTAAATACAAAGTCTTTTTTTGGAGTGAAAGATGAATCTGCTAGTTTGAAAAAAATTCTGGCAAATTTTAAATCTAGAACAGCCAACTACTGTATTAACAGTGCCAGTGCATTATATGCATAGTAGACATTGAAATGTCACTTGGATGAATGATAGCCGTAGAGTATATGCCAGTCCTGTGGGTGTCTGCATGAAATTCTCTTAATTGAAAAAAAATAGCTCCAGTTTCTAATTTCTGTTTGATTTTCTGAATCTGAATTGCTGTGACTTAGTCTTTTAGGAAGGTGAATAGGAATATGACTGCTGGATAAGTAGGCTGGTTTTCAGTACTGGGTTTGTCATCAATATATTTCTCCAAATACTGTGTAGGGTTTCTTTTTTTTTCTTCTTATTTGAAGAGGCCTTTTCTTTAAGCTTGTTAACTTGCTAATAGTAGCATCAGCCCAAAAGCTATTCTGAAAGTAATTTATTTATTAGACGATTCCAACTTCTAAACAGAAAGTAACTTGAATATTCCTGTATAGAACAGTACTTTTGGGTCACCTAGAAAAATAACTTTGAATTATAAATGCCTTTGTGGGATTAAGTGATTGCTTTTTCCTTCTATTTGATACTTCATTTTTAAAAGAAACTGGTATAACTAAATTTAGTTTTTACAAACTCTCCTTCTCACAGATGACATGCAAAAACACATATAACTTCAGAATATCCCACAAGATCTTAAACGTTGTGAAATGACACTGTCTAATTAGTAGGAATGGTGTACTAAACTGGTCTCCAAAATGCTGATGACTTTCTCTTGAGGTAGAATTTGTTTAAGACTCAATTTGCATAAAATGGGGTATACCAGAGCAGTTTTTTGAATAATAATTTAATAATAGGGCTGTACCCTCAGTACTTGGCCCCTGAGAGGGATGGGTTATCCAGATGTTGGGTGACCTCCCGTTTGTCCAGTCAATCTTGGCTTACGTCTCTTTTCCATACAGTCACCTCTTTCACTCGTAGAAATGTTGCTGTTTGGATAATAAAGTCTATGATTACCCTAGCCATACATCTTGTTTCTCAGAAGGAAGAGGGCAAGATATAAATCAGTTTAGAATTGTGCCCTGTGTGCACTTGTGTGTGTAGGGAGAGAGAGAGGGAAGATGGTGTTTTTTGGGATTGAAAGGTGACCTTTGGCTTATTTCTGGTATCCATCAGTGGGCTCTCCTCAGTCTTTCATATAGGAGATACATTTCTGTCTGGTCTATTCAGACCAAAATGAAGCAGTTAAGAGATTCTCAGTCTCCATGGGTTTGATTCACCACCCCTGACTTTTTTTTTCTCAATTTAAAGATATGTACATTTTATATTCTTACTCGAAGTTGTATTTTAGCAGTCTTAGATTGATGTTCACATGTACTGCTTTCATTTTAGATACTTGCAGTTAGCCACTTAAGTAATGTATCATTTGCTAATCACATGGTCAGGAGCTTGGGGAAGATATCTGAGCCATTAGGAGGCATCTTGTCTTACTATCCGTGTGCCTATAGGCAGGACACCTACTGGCTCTGGACTTCCTCAAGTCCTTATAAAATGGGACTAATTATACCTTTATCACCTCTATCATAAGCCTGCTAAGAGGCTCACATGGGAATACATGAAAGTATTTGCATTCTAAATAGTACACAAAAGGGAAATACATTGTTACGCATTGCTCCAGTTTTACCTAATTTCCTTCATTTGTTACTTTCTTCTAGTTTTCTGTATTTTTCAAAAATTCTGTAATCATCATATATTGATTTCATAATTAGAGAAAGGAAACATTGTTTTAAAAGAATCTGTCTCATTACCATTAAAACACAAATTTCTCTATCCAGAGATTTATTTTTGTTAATAGTTTATTATAATTGTTGCCTGATCTAGTGCAGCTAAACAGAGCATGTTTTATTCATCGAGGTGTATCATGCCTTAATGTCTTAATTTCTCCCTTGTTTTTGACCCTAGTGACTGATGAATTTTTGTCTTCACTTGGAACTCTAGAATTTGCCGAAAATGGAAAAGGGATAGCTAAAATTAATTCTGTGTTATTTGTGTATAGAATGGACACTTGTGGATTGACCTCATCACTTGGGGTTTAGTTTTCAGACTTCCCTGAATATGTACCATGGCAAGTGGAAGATGGAAGAAGATAGAACAACTCTTAGATTTATGTTTCTGAATTCCTTATATGACTGTACTAAGATCTACATTCCCTTCTTTTGGAAACTTTCATTAATAAATGAAGATAGTTGGTTAGCATTTCCCCCAATTTAAAGATTTACAAATAAAGTATTCAGAAAAATAGTTTCAAATACAATTTAAAGGGCTTATTATGAACTGAAATCTTGTGTTTTTTTCAAAATTTTTGGGTATTCTCATAAGTTCTTGCCTTGGAAAGCTGTGGTGATATGACCCAGACTACCTATTCCACATTCTATTTTTGCTATCCACAGTTTAATATTTTCAGTGAAGTTTAGACTGGATTAGCCATCACATCATGCATTTCCCCCCTTTCTGACCTGTTTGTGGCCTTTCTGCACTTCTAATTTGTACCATAGAGCGCCCTTAAAAAATTTTTATGTGCTATGTTTGTACACACATGCGTGTGTAAGAGTGGACTTTTGTGTGTATAAGAGTGTTAATCAGCTTGCAAACTTTGGACAGGCAGGGCTCAGCTCTTAGAATCTATATTGCAGCCAGGATGATGATGTCCATAACTACCCTGTGCAGAACCTTCAGTGGCGTCCCTTTGTTCAGAGGCCTGAAGTCATTTATGGGTGTACGAGGCCCAGCATAGTCTGGCCTTGACCCTCAGCCACCTTCGGTGCAATGTTCTCCCTTGCTTTTCAGATGCGTCCAGGCTGCCCTGCTACCTGCCTTTGCCCATGTTCTTTTTTCTGTCTGGAATGCTCTTCTATGCTTGGTTCATGCCCTAATTGTCATCTTGGCTCAGAGAAACAATCCTGGCAACAAATTACCTCCTTTGTAATCCTAATCATAGTTTTTTTGTGTGATTTTTCTTTTTTGGATTGTCCTCCCTCATGAGATTGTAGGCTCCAGGAGGGCAGAAACTGTAAATATGTGTGTGAATATGTATGTGTACATGTGTTTGTATCCATGGCTACCAGTACAACCATTTGCACATAGTTGTCTCTCAATAAAAGTTTGTTGAATAAATGGATGAAGGAAGTGGTGTTTTCCTTTGGGAATATTTTCATAACTCTCCAGGAGGAGGCACGCTATTCAGTGGTTCCATCTATCTATTGCTCCACATCTATCACACAAACAATATGCCAGTTTGAAAAATACAGCCTAGTTTTGTGTTTTTGGCACTTTGGGTCACTCCCAGATTTTCCAAAGGTACACTTGCATTCACCTTTATGTTTAGAGGCACTTTCTTAGAATCTGAGTTTAAGAAACGGTATGCTGTTTTAATTATAGTAAGTACTTTATCAAGGTCAGTTGTCTTGGAATGTGGATTTATATGACAGTCTGATACATTCAGTTTGGCATGTATTACTGGGAAAAACCAAACAGTGCTGTTTGCAGCCAAAGATTGCAAGATGGTGGCACATGTGTAGTTAGAGCAGGAGACTCCCTTTTGCTCACATACATAAGTCAGTTCTCTTCTTTCCTGTCTTCTCAGTTCTCTTGGATAAGCAGCTGTGTTTGGTCATGGTGGGCAAGGCACTGACCTTGGAGCTCATGTGCAGGGTTACTGTGGGCCATAGCAAGTCTGCCTGAACTTTTTTTTTTCCTTATCTGTTAATCTGTGCATTCTTGCTTATGCTTGAGCTTTTTTTCAGTTTGTTTTTAATCTTTGCTTCCTCAAGTTAACATAAGTAGCAGGGTAGAATGATCTGCCACATAAAGTCATTTCTGTCTCAAAATGGTCTTGGAGAAACCTGAAGTTTTTCAGTATCTTGTTTGGGATGAGGATTGGCATGAGCTCTCATTTGAAACATATTTATTTGCCATTTTATATTGTTGCAGCTCAACATATTGACCACCTTTTGAGTAGTACCAGTTCTGTGCTTTACAAGCATGATTTCTAGCTCTCATAACAACTTTGAGGAGAAGGTATTCTCGTTCCAAGGCTGAGGAAACGGATATGAGATGTTAAGTCATTTGTCAGGAGCATCTGGGAAGTCTGTGCTAGGCTTGAACACCTAAGCCTCCCAGCTCTTAACTGGGATCATGTTGTACGTTGTTTTCCAAGTGTTGCTAGAGGCAGCTTGTCTTTTTGCATATGTGTCATTCACAGTCCTCCTTGGTCTGTGGTACCATTCAGATTTAGTGGCCTGGCCTCCGAGCAGTGTTTCACTATTTCTGACTGTATATGTTTTGGTTTTTTTCCTTGATAAGTAGTAATGGATGTGTAACACATTCATGATATAATACCTTCTTGCTCCTTGGAGCTGATACTACACTCAGTTGAGGGTGACTTTTTCTTTGTTGGACGTTTAAAAATAATGTCAGTCACAACATTTAGTGACATGAATACTTTGACTTGAAACAATGACCATTTTCTCGATTTTAGTGGGAGACTTGGGGCAATGTATGTAGGACATACTTCAGAGAGAGATAGTGTAACAAGCTGTGTGAGGCAGTAGAGGCACACACACCTCAGTTACTGGAAGGCGCAACTTCGAGTTCTTGTGGATTGTGTTGGCAGCCCTGTAGACAGATTCAGCAGATGCTGTGGACATTCTCTTACTACCAAATTATAGCTTAAAGACCTAACTCTTTGAGCAAGCCTTAAAATGTGCTTTCCCCCTTTTGTTTTAGGAAACTCTTCTGTTTGCTGATGAGGAAAGGTTATCTTTCCAGGCAGCATTCAGGAATGGTCTTTTGAGTGTTTTCGTGCCTTCTTGTGACCTCATTCCTGCTGCCATCATACTTATCCCTGCTCAAATTAGTGAACCGCCGGCCTGTTCAAGTTTATTCCATAGCTGGATCTGCCTGTAGCATTTGCAGTTTTCTATGTATACTGGGCACAAGTTAAAAGCTTAGGAAGTCTATATAACTCACCATAATTTTAGCACTTCAACTTATTAAGGTACGTGTTTTGGTTATCTGATTTATAGAAGTACCGTGTAAAAGTCTACCTATGGTATACAATTGCTGAAATACTGAGTAAGCTCTGCATTTTATGACCAAGTTACGGGATGAATAATTACTCTCTGGAGTGAATGGTTCAAAATGAAATAACTGTATGCCTTAGATGTGACGTGACACCAGATGTATTTAAGCCCCAAAGGTATGTAATTATCTCACTACTCTTGCACATACACACAAGTACATTTATGCTTATGGCAAGAGTTTTATGTGCAAAAGAAAACTCACTTTCTGATAAGTGAAGGAACAGTCCATTATTTTTGAGGGGCTCAGAAGTTGTTTGATATTAGAGGCTCCATTTCAATCCCCCTGCATTTCTTTAGGGTCTAATGTAAATTCATACATCACTTGATTCTAGAGTAAACAATTATCATACCCTGGATTTTAAATATTAAGGACAGTTGAGGGAGTTTCTCAAAGCACCATTTTATGACTTATAGTCTGCCTCTTGTTATAGATTCCATTCTTAGACTGCATTTTAAAAATATTTCCTATTAAAGGTTTTTCTTTTTATTTATTTTTCTTTTCATTCCATAGCACTTTGGATAATATACACCTCAACTAGGTATTCATTCTATAATGCAACAGGCAGTGATCATTGGGGGCTTTCTTAGGGGCTGCCTACCATGCTACCTCTGGCCTTGCTTACATTATTCACCTAGAGTTATCCAAACTCAGTAAAAATATTTCAATGACTACCTTTCTCAGTGGTCTATTCTCTGACATGTTAAACTATGTTTGTTTGACCTCCAGAAATAAAAGCAAAAAGAAAAACAGTAAAACATTGGCTTCCCCATGCACTTGGACACATCATTTTGTTTCTTTGGTAAGACTCCACTGTGTCCTCAGAACACTTAGCAAAGTGCTAAATATAATATATGCCCAATATAACTATGTTGACAATAGAAAATTAATTGAAATCATTTTTTGGAGTATTACCTGTGTATGTTCATGCTTGCTTTTAGGTCTATTATTATTATTGTTATTATTTATACTTTAAGTTCTAGGGTACATGTACACAGCGTGCAGATTTGTTAACGTATGTATACATGTGCCATGTTGGTGTGCTACACCCATTAACTCGTCATTTACGTTAGGTATGTCTCCTAATGCTATCCCTCTCCCTACCCCCCACCCCACGACAGGCCCTGATGTGTCATGTTCCCCTTCCTGTGTCCAAGTGTTCTCATTGTTCAATTCCCACCCATGACTGAGAACATACAGTGTTTGGTTTTTCTGTTTTGCGATAGTTTGCTGAGAATGATGGTTTCCAACTGCATCCATGTCCCTACAAAGGACACAAACTCATCCTTTTTATGGCTGCATAGTATTCTATGGTGTATATGAGCCACATTTTCTTAATCCAGTCTGTCACTGATGGACGTTTGGGTTGGTTCCAAGTCTTGGCTATTGTGAACAGTGCCACAATAAACATACATGTGCATGTGTCTTTATAGCAGCATGATTTGTAATCCTTTGGGTATATACCTAGTAATGGGATGACTGAGTCAAATGGTATTTCTAGTTCTAGATCCTTGAGGAATCGCCACACTGTCTTCCACAATGGTTGAACTAGTTTACAGTCCCACCAACAGTGTA
>NW_012104288.1:847596-857594 GCF_000951045.1 Mandrillus leucophaeus
ACCCAGTAGTCATTCAGGAGCAGGTTGTTCAGTTTCCATGTAGTTGAGCGGTTTTGATTGAGTTTCTTAGTCCTGAGTTCTAGTTTCATTGCACTATGGTCTGAGAGACAGTTTGTTATAATTTCTGTTCTTGTACATTTGCTGAGGAGTGCTTTATTTCCAGCTATGTGGTCAGTTTTGGGCATAAGTCCGATGTGGTGCTGAGAAGAATATATATTCTGTTGATATGAGGTGGAGAGTTCTGTAGATGTCTATTAGTTCCATTTGGTGCAGAGTTGAGTTCAATTCCTGGATATCCTTGTTAACTTTCTGTCTCGTTGATCTGTCTAATGTTGACAGTGGAGTGTTAAAGTCTCCCATTATTATTGTGTGGGAGTCTAAGTCTCTTTGTAAGTCTCTAAGGACTTGCTTTATGAATTTGGGTGAAGAGCCAGAATGTTAACTTGGTTTTATAACTACGTGTTTGAGAACAATACATTTAAAACTTTAAACTTTTAAAAAATATAATTTACAAGTAATTTGTAGAAAAGGATAGTAGATTGTTATCATTATGCTAAATATCAATCTGTTCAGTAAAGAGACTAGCGAATTTTTATTCATCTGTAATTTTGGTGTCTGATGTGGTAGCCATGTGGCAGGCTGGAATTGAGATTACTGAAAGTGTAACACATGCACCAGATTTTGAAGACTTAGTGCAATAAAAGGAATGTAAAACATTATGAGCAGTTTATTGAAATGATAATATTTTCTGTTAAAAGTATTATTAGAATTAATTTAGCCTGTTTAGTTTAATTTTTAAAATGTGACTACTAGGAAATTTAAAATTACATAGTGGCTTCATTATTTTTTAATTCGTGCTAGTCTCTAGGCCCTTTGGTCTCATAATAAGTTCTTTCTGTTTATGTATACAATTCAGCTATGATTTGATTACATACTTGATTTTAACTTTTTGCAAGCATAAATCTAAACACTGTAGTGATTCTTAAACCTTAGTTTCAAAACACTGTGTGTGCGTGTGCATGTGTTTTGGCAGAGATGGAGTCTTGGTCTGTTGTCCAAGCTGGAGCGCAGTGTCGGGATCATGGCTTACTGTAGCCCCGAACTCTTGGGTTCAGGTGATCTTCCTGCCTCAGTCTCCCAAGTAGCTGGGACTACAGGTGCACACCACCATGGCCCGCTTCAGAACACTCTTTTTAAGTTGCCCTTCACATTATTTGAGACTGTTTTTTATCTTAAATTTTAAGGCAGAAGAACTATCTGCCAATTACTTATTTTGTATGTTTCAGACTTCATTGGCTGAGTTATTTACAATAATATAAGTTAGGATTCATTTTATTTTCATAGAAGTTCAGTGGGTTGGTTATGATATTTGGGATTTTATTTCTGGTAAAATACAATGAATGCTATTAATGAAATTATTGAAAGTAAGGGCAAAAATTGTAATTACTTTTGCACCAACATACTATATTTACTTTAAAAAATCATTCCTTTGGACTTGGCTGTGAAAATTAAAATAAGATAAAACCCTCATTCCTTAAAAACATTGTCTTTCATAGTAATAAGCTGTCTTACAGATTTGATATATATATATTTTGTATGAAGACAGAAGTGTGGGTTTTCTTGAATCTTGGATTTTACTATCCAGTTTGTAAAAAGGAGAAACAGACCAGCGTAAGATGTTCAATTCTTTGCTTTTTTGTAGTATTTTTCAAAATGTAGTCTCCGGTTCAATAGCATCATCATCACCTCTTAATTTGTTAGAGATACACATTTTTGGGCTTCACATAGACATACTGACTGGGAAACTCTGGAGATGGGGCCTAGCTTCTGGGTTTTAGTAAGCATTCCTGGTGATTCTGATACACATAGAACCACTGGCCTAATGTAGTGGTCAGGGTCCACCTAGGAAAGAGAAACCACTCTTAAGTTTTTGAAACAGGAATTCAGTACAGGGGATTAGTTATGCAGGTTGTGTGGCTGAAACAGCAAGCTAGATTGAATGATGAGGCCTTTTAAAGCAGCATGAAGGTAATACACAAAGATAATACACTCACTAGGGTGAGGCTAAGGAGCCAGGGTTCGCCTCAGGAGACTGGAACCTCCTGGTAGGGGCAAGTAGGAGCTGGAGTCATGGAAGCAGTGCAGCCATTGCTGGAAACAGTACCGAAAGAAGAGATGGAAGGAATGGGAGAAATGTTGTGAATTCTTCCTTCCTTCTCACCTGCCAGTTTTCCACCAGTGCCTCTCATAGACTGAACTCAGAGAAAAGCCAGCTGATCTAGGAGCCTGAGAAATGGGGTCTGGCAGTGATCAGCTCACTTGAGATACAGAGCTCTCAAAGAGTGTATCTGTGGGTAAACACACCCAGAACTGGCTCATGTAGTAATTACAGTTTAAAACAAAACATTCTAATAGAATTAAAAAATAATCTCAGAATAGAAGACAGTCTTCTTAATGAAATAATCATAGCTTTATGAAAACTAAACCATCCTTTTATAATTTCTCTGTTGGCTAGGGAAATGTTTTCACAGGTGTCTATAAATTTGGAAACCTTACCTTATACCTTTGAAGGATTTTTTAAAAAATTGCCTGTTTACTCCAGGACCTGTTTTAACCCTACTCTTCCTATTTAATGAGTTACCAAGCTGTCCTTGGTTGTTAGCGCCATCTTATGGCAGTCATGGGAAGGTTGCCGCCTCAATTTTTGACAGCTTTCCTGGAATATCCTGAATGGTTTTTCTTTTCGTATCTCTCCTGTCATTTATTGCTCAAAACTAAGTTCCACCATTTTGTATGTCTTCTTTGCCTCTAGTTATTTCCTTGCCCCCTTTACTTTTCCAATGTTCTCTTTTTTCTGTTCTTTTTGTTTCAATTGTCATTATACATGGCTGATAAAGTTACTACAGTGATAGCCTTGTAACAAGGAAAATGCATCTTACAAAATTTTAAAGTTAGAAATAATGTCTTGAGCCTTTTAAGCCCTTGAAAGGATCTTGAACATCCCCAGAAATCTCTGCAAAAAAATCATGTATTTCCTCATTCTTTTAAGTTAATGCTTTTTTCCCCCCAGACAGCAGTATTTAACTGCTGTTATTTGAAGCAGTATTGTTTTAAAGTATTTATAAAAAAATGGAAGCCTAAGAAGCACACCACAGTTTTCCCCCTTGATAGGAAACTGTGTTCTGAATTCCAATTGACTGCCAGAATCCAGTTATGTGTTAAATGGTCCAAAATAAAATCTAATATTTATGAATACAAATGAGTCTGGAATATATAGTCTTCTTATATTTAAAAGTTCTGTGTTTTCATTTATTAACTTTTTTTATTCACATTCCAAAAATTAAGAAAATTGTAAATAGGTGAGGAATTGGTATGGTTTTTACTTGAGAGCTTTTACAAGTACAAGGGAATGCTGCTAGTAAAAATTTGGAAATAGAGAAGGAGTTCTTTCCATTTCTTGAGCTCTGGTGGAAGACCAGTGCTATTGTTTTGTGTTTAAGGTGCTGAACCAGACGCTGTAGAGCAGTGCTTCCCAGTCTCTTTTACTTCATAGCACACAGAAAATAATTTGTACTGCACTAGGATAGGAGGTGATTTCTAATTGTAGATAAGCTGCTAACAGGCTGGGCTGGTGATTGGATGCCACAGGTGTTGGCTGGCTCAAGAGCTGAGGTATTGCTGTCTTGGAACTTTAATCTCTCATATGGGGAAGCTCTGCTGTATAGAGGACGTTTCAGGTGTAATGAATGTTAGTCTCATTAGGAGCGCAATACATACAACACACATAGTGGTAAATTATGTTAGTGATGGTTTGGTGAAATGCTGAAGAAGAATAAGAGAGGTTCTGATTGAGATGGAAAGGATCTAACAAAGGCTCTGCAGTGGGAGTGGATCACAGAAGGCATTCCATCTATATATGGAGGGACCAAAGGCGGGGGTTTGGGGAATGCCAGGGATTTCTCTTGTGGTTGGGGTACCAGATTTGAGGACGCAAATAGGAGACAGGTATAGTGAGAACTACTGTTAAGAAAGAAGGCAGAGGTTCAGGAAGGCCGTATGTGGCTGAATGGACTTGTGACCTTGGGTACCACTTTTTTTGTTTGTGGGGAATGACGTGATCTGACTGCCCCGCCACTGCACTCCAGCCTGGGCGACAGAGCGAGACTCTGTCTCAAAAAAAAAAAAAAAAAAAAAAAAATGAAATAAAATAACTCTGGGGCACCTGTAGAATGACCTAGAGCCTGCAAGCAGAGAAATCCCTGGGGAGGGGGAGGGCCTTGATCCAGGCTCATTAAAGGCTTACACCGGGTGAATGAAGATGGGTGGACTTGCTAAAGAGAGGACCCGCAGATTTTGCATATGATGTGAAGAAAAGCACCTCAGATTTGGAGCCTGGGTGAGGGAAAGGATGATGGGACTTTTTCAGAATTAGATTCTGTATGGGAGACAAGGAACTCGATTTTGGATGTGGGTTTGATGCTTGAAGAGCAACAATTGTTAATATTGATAAAGTGCTTTCTAGGAGCCAGGTAGTGATCTAAAGTCTCTACTTTCTAAACTCATTTCATTTTCAAAACAAGTGTAAGAAGTAGGTGCTGTCAGTTAGTGTCCAGTCAGGAAAATGGGGGAAAAAAACCTCACCAAAAACCTACCATTAGATAGATGTTTTAAGCAGAGAAAGATTTAATGCAGGGTGTTGGTTATAGTGATGTTGAAAGGGCTGGAGGAACAAAAAGGAAAAAAGTCTGTGTTGGGAAAGTGATGTTGGACCAGAAAAGCAGAGAGAGATAGAGATAGAGAGATTGTGTGTGTGTGTGTGTGTGTGTGTGTGTTTGTGTGTGAGAATGAATGTTGATTGTTGAATGACTAAAAAGGAAAAGAGGATATTATCAAATATCAGGTGTCTGCTGCTGCATAAAGTGCATGCCCTGCAGGTTTGCTGGAGATCTTCATTGGTTCTGCTGTTTTGGAGCCACCACAGATGATGATGGAGCCTACAGTTGTCTGTTGCTGCTGTTGGAGGTATCACTAGAACCAGGAAACAAAAAAGGCCTTTTCTTTCTCTCACCTTGCAGTCTCTTGACAGTGTTTCCTGTGAGTGGAACCCAACTGGAAGGAAGTTGACAAGGGTGTTTGGAAAATATAGTTTATAGACTTCTATTCCCTTGTAATACAGAGAAGAGTTGACAACCAACAGAAAAATAACTGGCAGAGGAAGTAACATTTTTAAGCTTGCTTTACAGATGTGGAAATAGGCATGGAGAAGGTAAGTAGTTCTCCTGAGGTCACATAGCTACTACTTGGTAGAGTTGGGATGTGAATCCGGGCAGTGTGGTTTCAGAGCCTGTGCTCTGATCTCCTACTCTTTTATCTTGCCCCCACACATGGTAATTGTTTGATTTGTCTCCTTACTGCTGAGCACTTCAAATGAGTGGCTATTTCCATTGATTTTACTTATCTAGCACTTATTTTTATTTTGATTTCTGTTACTGGCTTTAGTTTTTTACCCTCACCTTTGGAACATCTCTCTTCAAGGTCACCACTGATTTTATAGCCAATACAATGGGTTATTTCAGCTTCTGTTTCTCTTTGATCTTTTCCTGGCTTTTGATACCAGTAGTCATTTATATGGAATTCCAACTTTGACTTCTGTGATGTTGGACTTGCTTGTTTTCCCCTTGTCTCACTGAGGCTCCTTGGTTTTCTTCTTTCTCTACCCTTTCCTTAAACCATTGCCATCTTTTGGATTGAGTTTGAATTTAGGTGTGTTATATAAGAAGCCCCTTAATGTTAAATTTATATTTAAATCAGGACCAATAAAAAGATGAAATACATATATATTCTTGTGGTCTTTTTCCTTGTGTATGTGTGTGTTTTGGGCGGGGGGTAAAGTCTCAGAGGAGTGGGAGTAGGTCCCAATGTAGACTTTTCCCTGGGCTGAAGGAGAGGGACTTACTTTTGAGTACCCACCATGTGCCAGCACTGTGCCAAGTGCTTTAAATACATTGCTTCCTTTTAATTACCCTGTGTGAGATTGGTAGTTTTTATTTTACAAATGAAGAAACTGACTTTGATGAAAAAGTAATAGAAGTGGGGTTGAAACCCTCATCTGACTGCTTCTGACAGCCAGGTTCTTTCCTCTGGATCACTTCTGACAGCCAGGTTCTTTCCTTTGGATCACCTGGGAAAAGCTTCAGTTTCTTATCTGTTAAATGAGGGAACTTGGCAAGATAATTTTTAAGGCCCATTTCAGCATCATCATCCTGATTCTGTAACATACTAATTGTCCTGAGCAGTTACCTCTTTTCTAAGTAAATATTGAAAAAGAAAGCGTCCCACTACAGAAATGTCCTGTTTTGTTAAGACCAAGAGTACTGACACATTATTTGTAAGAAGTTATGAACTAGACAAAGACATTTAAAGTAGTCATGATACTAGATTCTCATGTTTGTTTCCAGGGAACCCCCTTAACTCCAACTGAGGTTGCTGCCCAGAAGATTAGAAGCTGTGGCTTCTAACGACAGGGACTCAGGATAAAACTTTGGGACAACTCCAATCTAAACAAAAGGCAACCCTGTTATTCTATTATACTTTATGTTGAAAGCATTTGCTTCCAGATTATTAAGTAGTATCCTTTCCTCGCAGGAAATTTAGTGTGAAATTTGCAAGAAGATTGTGGAAAACATGCTTTAAGGACAAGATTCACTGTGGCGTGGTTTGGTGCCTTTAGAACACTAACAGACAAACCTAAAATGATTAACCATTATGTGAGTCTCCCACATGTCTTCAAATATGGAAATAGGTGGTTTAAATGGATACCAACATCCTCTCTTGGTATACAGTACTTACTATAAAATATCAAGTGAGTATTCCTAGATATGTGTCAGCAAAGTAAGTAAATTTCCAGGCTCTGTAGCATCTTTTTTTACTGTCTTGTCTTTATAAATGTTCTCTAACCCTTAATCATTCATGCCTTATTTTTTTAAAATGGGAAATTGAGATATGCCTTTTTTTTTTTTTTTTTTTGAGACAGAGTCTCGCTCTGTTGCCCAGGCTGGAGTGCAGTGGCATGATCTTGGCTCACTGCAGCCTCTGCCTCCCTGGTTCAAGCAATTCTTGTGCCTCAGTCACCTGAATAGCTGGAATTACAGGTGTGTGTCACCATGCTGGCTAATTTTTGTATTTTGATGGGGTTTCACCATTTTGGCCAGGATGGTCGCCAACTCCCGACCTCAGGTGATCTGCCCACTTTGGCCTCCCAAAGTGCTGAGATTACAGTTGTGAGCCACTACGGCCAGCCTTAACTTTCAGTTTTACAGGTTTTCCCTGTAGTATAGGAAGCTTGCACGGGGAGCCTCACCTCATGATTTTCCTCCCACCTCTCTGGCCACTCCTTCATCTAGTTTTGGTGGCTCTTCCTCTATCTGCCCTCTAAATGTTGGTGTCCCTATCTTCTAAGGCTGGGCGCTTTTCTCCTTCCTGATGCCCTTTTCTTAGATTATACCAATTATCCCAAAGCTTTCTGTGCCATGAAGTGATGACTGCAGTTTTTATTTCCAGGTCTGACTGCTCTCCTGATTACTACTTATCTTTTATGTCTGTTTAGGTCTGGCAGGCATTTCAAGCCATTTTTAAGACTGCTACTCCCTGTAAAGTAAGAAAATTTGCATCACAACCCAGTACACACATACTGTAAATAACAGAAACAGATTTTCACAAGACAAGACTTACCCCTAAAACATGCCATGCTTGCTGATGTTCTCAATAATAATATTTCATTTCCATTAAAAAATGCTTTCTGTGACAACACAGCATTGGCCTATCACCTCTTAGTGGTTCAGGAACCCACTATTTGAAAAACACTGTTCTTGAGCCACTGTAGATGTTTTTTAGAGATATTGTAGGGAGACAGCTGACATATTGGAGACTCTGCCCTCCTTTCCCCACCCCACAGGAGGCACTGCCTGCAAGGAATGTGTTAGATCTGAACCCACTGAGGCCAATCAAATGGAAAAGGTTCAATACAGGCTAACAGCACCAGTTTACAAGGGTATCCATACAAGAACGATCACATCAACTCGTGGAAAGTGTCATCATGGAATCAGAGTAACCTCTTGGTTATTCAGAATTGTTTGTTGTATAGAATTGGTAAGAATACTGTGTAATCTAGTGATGTATAGAACCAGTTTTGAATAGTAACAGAACTGCCTATATGATTTTGTAGTACTTACCTTGCACACTTCTGCTGAGCTTACAGAAGGTTGACTAAGCCCTTGTTTTCGACAGTCTCATCTCTGATCCCAAAGTGTTCTCATGCTTATTTTAGACTCAATATATTTTCTAATGAAGCTTCTGGAAATAGCTGGTATCATATTACGGAAACTTACTATTGGCACAGTGCCTTAATGATTAGTTGGCTTGGGGGGTGGGGAGATACCCTAGCTATCAAGGATGGACATAAAAATACTGTGCTAATATGAGCACTGCTGAGGTTTAAGTCATTCCTGAGGTAAGCTAAAATATGTTTAAAGGTTATTAAAAAGACACAATTTCTCATTTAACATTTTGGTATTAACTTTAGAGGCCAAGAGTTTTAAGTAATCTCTATAGGATAGTTTGTTTGTTTCTCTCTCTCTCTTTCCTTCCTCTCTTCTCTTCTTTCTTCCTCTCTTTCCTTTCTTTCTCTTTCTCTCATTTCTGGGTCTCACTGTTTCACCCAGATTGAAATACAGTGGCGTGATCACAGCTCACTGCAGCCTCAACCTCCTGGGCTCAAGTGATCCTCCCACCTCAGCCTCCTGAGTAACTGGGACTACAGGCATGCACCACCATGCCCGGCCCATAGTTTCTATTTCAGAAAACATAATAGCATACTCCAGCCCCTTTAGATTCAAAGGTAACATAATTCTAAAATTGTAGTTGGTAGGTGTTTTTGCGTATACATTCTTGAATATTAGAGCAGCCTATTGTCAAGGATCTGAAAATTGTGGCCCATAGGCCAGATCTACCTGTTTTTGTATAGCCTGCAAACTAAGAATGTTTTTTACCTTTTTTTTTTAGTGGTTGGAAAAAAAGTCAAAAGAATAATATTTTGTGATGTGAAAATTATATGAAATTCAAATTTCAGAGTCTATAAATAAAGCTTTATTGTAACACATCCATACTCATTAGTTTATGTCTTAGTCATTTGGGGCTACTATAGCAAGATACCATAAACTGGATGGCTTATAAACAACAGAAATTTAGTTTCCTACAGTTCTGGAGGCTGGGCAACCCAAGATCAAGGTGCTGGCAAATTCAGTGTCTGATGTGAGCCCTATTCCTGGTTCATAGATGATACCTTCTTGCTGTGACCTCACATGATGGGAAGAATGAGGGGGTCATGCATGCCCTTGTATAAGGACACTAATCCCGTTTACGAGGGTTCTGCCCTCATGACCTAATCGTTCCTCAGAGGTTCCACCACCAAACACCATCACTCTGGTAAATTTTGGGGGGACAAAAAAACCATTCAGACCATAGCATTTAATGTATTGTCAGTGACTAATTTCGTGGTCTAATGGCAGATTTGAGTAGTTGTGACAGAAACTTTGGCCTTCAAAGCCTAAGATATTTACTAACTGGCTCTTTACAGAAAAAGTTTGCTGACCCCTGCCCTATTATGGTTCATAACCTTTTTGAAATGTGACACATGCCAGGCATGGTGGCCCACGCTTATAATCCCGGCATTTTGGGAAGTTGAGGCAGGCGAATCACCTGAGGTCAGGAGTTGGAAAACAGCCTGGCCAACATGGTGAAACCCCGTCTCTACTAAAAACACAAAAATTAGCCATTCGTGGAGGTGGGCGCTTGTAGTCCCAGCTATTTGGGAGGCTGAGGCAGGAGAATCGGTTGAACGCAGGAGAATCGGTTGAACCCAGGAGGCAGAGGTTGCAGTGAGCTGAGATCGTGCCACTGCACTCCAGCCTGGGCGACAGAGCAGGACTCTGTCTCAAAAA
>NW_012104288.1:859234-860364 GCF_000951045.1 Mandrillus leucophaeus
AAAAAAAAAAAAAAAAAAAAAAGAAGAAAAAAAAGGCACAGAAGGGGATGCCTTATATACAGGCACATCCCCAGTGTCAGCTTGATTAAGTGATAGCATGAAGTAGTAAAACCTTTAAAAAAGAAAGAAAACTTAAGAATGCAACAAGAGCAGTTTGAGGCCATTTGGTGTGGAGCCATCGCCCCAAACACCTCACCATCCCCTGAGGAGTCACTGTGTTACAGCTGAGATTTTTGATCCCTAAGCATGAGCCAGTCACTGTTTTCTAGGCGTTACGTTTTCACAACAGTTCTGCAGTGCAGAAACGCTTACATCAGGCCTTAAGTGCCTTTTTTCTTTTTCTTTTTTTAAATTGAGACAGGGTTTCACTCTATAGTCCAGGCTAGGTACAGTGGTGCAATCATAGCTCACTGTAGCCTTATACTCCTGGCTTCAAGCAATCCTCCCAACTCAGCCGCCTGAGATTACAGGCATGTACCACCATGCTTGGGTATTTCATTTAAACAAAGGTTTTTTAGAGATGGGGTATCACTCTGTTGGTCTTGAACTCCTGACCTCAAGTGGTCCATCCTCCTGCTTTGGCCTTCCAGAGTCCTGGGATTACAAGCATGAGCCACTTTACCCAGATCCTTATGTGTCTTTTGTTGTTGAGAAGTGCAAGAACATTTTCTCTAGCTTTCTCAAGATTGTATCTGTAAGCACAGGAGCTAGGATTTGAACCCAGTTAGTCAGAGTCTGGAGGCTATGCTTTTTCCATTATCCCAAAGCCACACAAGAGAACAGGTAGATCACAGAGGCCATATAGTATAGTGGCTAGACTTTGTACATTCAGATCCCAGTTTTCTTACCTTCTGATTGGTTAAGTAATGTTTAGTGCCTCTGTTTTCACATTTATAAAGTAGATTTAAAAGTTGTTTGTGGCCAGGCATGGTGGCTCATGCCTGTAATCCCAACACTTTGGGAGGCCAAGATGAGAGGTGTAACTTGAGGACAGGAGTTTGAGACCAGCCTCGGCAACATAGGGAGGCCTCCATCTCTACAAAAAATTAAAAAAATATTCAGTGAGGTGTGGTGGCACATACCTGTAGTCCCAGCTACTTGGGAGGCTGAGGCAGGGGGATCGCTTGATG
>NW_012104288.1:862929-872041 GCF_000951045.1 Mandrillus leucophaeus
AAAAAAAAAAAAAAAAATTATATATATATGTATTTTATCAATCAGCTTCTTGGATAGGGAATGACAGACACGCTGAATTTTGAAAAATGTTTGGGAATGGCAGTTTCTATGATGGGACACAGAAATATAGCAGTGCTTGATATAGTTGCTGTAATAAGAATGGAACATTCTAAACTTTGTTTTTGATTTGACAGCTCTTTTATTTTTGAGGCATCTCGGATATATTTTGTGTGATCCTTCCATTTCACCCTCCCTTGTGTGCTTTTATTTTAATCCAGTGAAGACTTTGTCTCACAGTAAACAGTGTGATTATGTTCTCTTCTACCACTTAGCGGTTTTCAGTACTTAGGTTTGTCTAATGGGCTCATCACTGAAAGATGGAGTCAGTTCCCTTTGCTGACTTACTAGAGAGTGTGTGCAAATAGCATTGGGTTGGCACAGTGTACTGAAAAGTTCTGTCAGACCATATTTGGCAGTAAGTTTGGCAAATGTGTCTAAAAGGGAGACATCTGCCCAATACCTTATTTCCTCCTCTGTAACCACCTTAAACCTCCAAATGTGTCTTCAATTAGGTGTCTTCTTTTTTAAGATGGTCTCTTTCTGTCATCCAGGCTGGCAGTGATTTTGGCTCACTGCAACCTCCACCTCCCAGGCTCAAGTGATCCTCCCACCGTAGCCTCCCAAGCAGCTGGGACTACAGGCGCCAGGCACCATGCCTGGCTAATTTTTGTATTTTTCATGGAGACTGGGTTTCACCATGTTGCCCAGTCTGGTTTTGAACTCCTGGGCTCTAAGCGATCTGCTCGCCTTGGCCTCTCAAAGTGCTGGGATTACAGGTATGAGCCACCATGCCCAGCCTAAGTGTCATTTTTAATTTCTTTTAACTCTTAGCCAGAAAAAGGTTGCATATGCTTTTATGCATTTTTTGAGCAATGTGGTATACCAGCCTGAACCCACTTTGCCTGTCTTTGTCCTGTGTATTTGATTGGATGGGATAGTGGCAGTGCTACGTTATAGTGTGCTCCAGTAAGACCAAATTTATGTGTAGGTCTGAAATGTGTGGTATCCTCAGCATTCTTCAAACCTCAGAAAGAAAGTGAATAAACAAATTGAACTCTAAAAAGCCAGAACTAGATGTTACAATGTCCACATACTGAAGTTTTTCTCTTAGCTAATTGGAAAGACCCAGAATCTTCTCCTAGAATTTGGATATTCCTACTTAGAAATTGTTTTAGAAAGTTTAGCTTTCTAGTTTATAGTGTATTTGAAAGAGGCACATGCTAGGTGTGGTGGCTCATGCCTGTAATCCCAGCACTTTGGAGGCTGAGGCAGACAGATTGCTTGAACCAGGAGCTTGAGACTAGCTTGAGCAACATGGCGAAACCCCATCTCCACAAAAATACAAAAATTAACCAGACATGGTGGCACACGCCTGTAGTTCCAGCTACTTGGGGGGCTGAGGTGAGAGTATTGCTGGAACCCCGGAGGTTGAGGCTGCATGGGCCATAATCTTGCCACTGTACTCCAGCCTAGGTGACAGAGCGAGATGCTGTCTCAAAAAAGAAAAAAAAAAAAAAAAGAAGAAAAAAAAGGCACAGAAGGGGATGCCTTATATACAGGCACATCCCCAGTGTCAGCTTGATTAAGTGATAGCATGAAGTAGTAAAACCTTTAAAAAAGAAAGAAAACTTAAGAATGCAACAAGAGCAGTTTGAGGCCATTTGGTGTGGAGCCATCGCCCCAAACACCTCACCATCCCCTGAGGAGTCACTGTGTTACAGCTGAGATTTTTGATCCCTAAGCATGAGCCAGTCACTGTTTTCTAGGCGTTACGTTTTCACAACAGTTCTGCAGTGCAGAAACGCTTACATCAGGCCTTAAGTGCCTTTTTTCTTTTTCTTTTTTTAAATTGAGACAGGGTTTCACTCTATAGTCCAGGCTAGGTACAGTGGTGCAATCATAGCTCACTGTAGCCTTATACTCCTGGCTTCAAGCAATCCTCCCAACTCAGCCGCCTGAGATTACAGGCATGTACCACCATGCTTGGGTATTTCATTTAAACAAAGGTTTTTTAGAGATGGGGTATCACTCTGTTGGTCTTGAACTCCTGACCTCAAGTGGTCCATCCTCCTGCTTTGGCCTTCCAGAGTCCTGGGATTACAAGCATGAGCCACTTTACCCAGATCCTTATGTGTCTTTTGTTGTTGAGAAGTGCAAGAACATTTTCTCTAGCTTTCTCAAGATTGTATCTGTAAGCACAGGAGCTAGGATTTGAACCCAGTTAGTCAGAGTCTGGAGGCTATGCTTTTTCCATTATCCCAAAGCCACACAAGAGAACAGGTAGATCACAGAGGCCATATAGTATAGTGGCTAGACTTTGTACATTCAGATCCCAGTTTTCTTACCTTCTGATTGGTTAAGTAATGTTTAGTGCCTCTGTTTTCACATTTATAAAGTAGATTTAAAAGTTGTTTGTGGCCAGGCATGGTGGCTCATGCCTGTAATCCCAACACTTTGGGAGGCCAAGATGAGAGGTGTAACTTGAGGACAGGAGTTTGAGACCAGCCTCGGCAACATAGGGAGGCCTCCATCTCTACAAAAAATTAAAAAAATATTCAGTGAGGTGTGGTGGCACATACCTGTAGTCCCAGCTACTTGGGAGGCTGAGGCAGGGGGATCGCTTGATGCCAAAAAGGTCAAGGCTGTAGTAAGCTGTGAGGGTGCCACTGTACTCCAGCCTGGGTGACAGAGAAAGCACCTGTCTCAAAAACCTACACCATAGGATTGTTGTGAAGATTCAGTGAGATTTCATGTTTAAATAGCTGAGTGCCCAGTACATAATGAAGAACTCAAAACATGTTGGCTACTGTGTTTTATATAAAACATAATTATTAGTAACTCATAGTAGATATACCAGTAAGTCTCCATACTTAAGAAGATAGCTATTTTAAAGTTTATAAACATTTTATTCAGTTGAAATAATTTAAAAGTATTCATATTAATTGGTGTAATAAGTTAGGACTTTAGGACCACTGCCAAATGACTATGCAAATAATTGGCATAGTTATTCTAGGTAATTGAAATGTCTTGCTTGATGTAAACAGTAGAAAACAAGGGAGAAAAACCTCTGAGCAGTCTGCCTCTGGTTTTCCTTTATGTTAGTCCTTGAATTTTTAAATAAATTCTTTTAAAATAATGTTTGGACTTTGGCTCAGTAGGAGGCTTACCTTTTAAATTACCAGTTTGCCCTTTGGGTAAAAATCTATGGATTTTCTATTATGGAGTGTCAGTAGATGAAACAACTCTTACTGCTGGCCAGCTATCAAGAAAGGACATATATCTGGGATGTCATCAAATAATTTCTTTTTGATCACGTTGCTTGCATAAGAAGCAAATCAGTCAGCTCTCTGATGGAGATCTGGTAAGGGGAGGAGAGGCAAATGAGAGTGTCGTTCACCCTACAAGTGTAGTTTCGGCTTTGACATCTAGCAGCTATATGAACTTTGGTAGATCACTTAAGCTTCCCACTTACCACACCTATGATGAGTGATAATACCTGCCTTGCTTAACTAAAAAGGCTTCTTTGAATATGAAGTGACATATAATGTGTGAAGGGAGCATGTTGAAAGATACAAAGAAAGGTCTAGATACATTTTAGTTATCAAATAATATTTTGTATGTGATGTCCTTTTTAAGCTAGGGTATTTACACATTCATTGGTGCTTTTAGTATGTTGTACATCACTTCATTGGGTACTGGATATAGATTATAAACTTCTTCCTACTATATTTTTCTAAGACCTGAAGACCCAGTGGCTTTAATAGCAAATGTAGCAGCCTTGGTTAACTAAAATGCCTCAGTCCCTACTGGAGAATTTATCTTATATAACATTTATTTCAATCAAAATGATCTTTCAGCATAGGTCAATGAAAGCCAAGTTACTATATTACAGAATTATCTATGTAATTTGGTCATTGGATCAAACTCAAGATACATTCTTTTGACATGTCCTAGTGAAAGACCATTCTGTGTTAACCACCACTAACCAAAAGGCCAAATTCTCAGAATCCATTGTAGTAATGTATACTTTATGGTTGGCTACAATTGAGTATTCCAGGGCTCAGGCTTAGATGACCTGGGGGCTTGCCTGAACTGTTTTGGTTTGGTGCTTTGGGTACTCACCTCTTCTCTCAGAAATATTTTACTATCTAAGAAAGATTTATTTGAATGTGGACAGCCCTATTTATGTCTGCTTACTTGAGTGGTGGTTTGTGATGATCTTGACTGATGGGGCATTAGTTTTTCCCCTTGTATACCTCCTCAAGCACAACTCTGTATACTTATGTGAGAACCACCCACCACATGAAAATAAGATGCATCCCTGCCATACCTCAGAAACTGTCAGTGTAGTAGGGGAGATGTTAAGATTTGCAATATTACTAAAAATGATTTTTTACCTAATGATGTTAGTTTTTTAGATTAAGAGTTAGGTGGTGTAAATGATTCTTTCTCTTCCCACAGATAATTCACTGGACATGTAAGATGTCAGATTTTACCAAAAAACAAACTAGAAAACAGAGGCTATAGCGTAAATCAGATTATGGAACATTCCAACTTAAAACTCAAATGGCTTTCCAGTTTTATTTAGAATTAAATAATTTCTGAGATAACTTCTAAGACCCCAAGTGAGATCATAACCATTTTTTTTGCATCCTCTGTACAAAAGAACTTGAACTGCATCAAACAAATTATGAATCATCCTTATTGCACTGTTATTTTTGATTTTTAAACAAGTTTCAAAGAACACTCAGATTTGTATTCTTCTATTTTAAATTTGCAAATACCTTATGAAATCCTCCCCTCCCATTTTTTAAAACTGTATAAAAATAGTAGAAGCAATGAAATCACATTTTGAAACACGTGCAAGATACTGGGAAATGGGAAAAGTCATTCTATACCATTGTGTTAACCAACCATAGTCACTATTTTAGTGTTTTTTCCTCCTTGTATTTTCTGTGCATTAAATGCAGGTTTTCATTGTTTGCACATTTTTATATCTAGCTCTTTTTGGTTTGACATTGTATGAGAAGCATTTTTCTGTTATATACATGTTATGTGTAAACATAAATAATTCAGTGGATTTATATTTTATTTGACCGTTGTCTTATTTTGGGCATTTAAATTTGTTTCCAAGTTTTCATTTTATGCGTGAGGCTCAGATGAATGTCTTTGTGCATGTGGAGAAAGCACTGCCCTTCACTCTGCCCATATTTTCTTTCGCCCTTAATACAGACTTCCAGAAGAGGAAATAGTGGGCGAAAGGGCATGTTGGATGTTTTTATGGCACTTTATATGTATTACCAAATTGCCTACCAGTTTCACATACCAATTGCCAGCACTGGATATTAGCATGGTTTTACATTTTTTGCCAATTAACAGCAAAATAAAAAACAAAAGAACCCCTACAAGTTACCTGTTGTTTTAATGTGAAAATTTAAAGTTACTCACAAAGTTACGTATTTTCCCATATGTTTGCTTATTCATTGCATCTCCTATTTTGTGAACTTTACTCCTATCCTCTTTTTCATCAGTTGATAAAGGTTGTGGAGGGCCATAGTGGTGGACAGCACGGGCTCTGGGGACACTTTCAGGTCTGCATCTGGGCTCTGCCCCAGGGTGGGGAATATGTCCTGGGGACAGAGGAGTGGAAGATTTTTTATTTTTAGGAATTCAGTTTCTATTATTTTTTCCCCTAAACTTAGAAAAATTCCTTGCCTTTTCAGATGTTTGGTCGCCAGTTCTGAATTTCTTCAAGTTTAGAAAGTTCTTTTACCTCCTTCACCTAGATTTTATTTTATATTTTAAACTCTTAAAATTGATGACTTTATCAACTATCTATGCTTATTATGAAGATATAATAGGGATTCCTTAGAAATGAAATTTCTCACTTTGAAATTATAAAATTGGCACTGCATTTATAGTAAAACTAGATGTTCAGAAGTTTATTGGGTAATGATGTTGTTTAAATAATTGGTTAATGTCACCTAAATTGCTTTTATTTTAAAGATAAGAAGGTCAGAATTTTGTTAGGTATATTAGCTAGTGCGTGGCATGGTGATTTGTTAGGTTTTGGGTATTATAAAAGAGTTGTATTTGTTTAGAAGTAGTTGGCAAGATATTTATCTTTTGATTTTTTTCCTAAAGGTGAGTTTTATATAGGAATCTGTACCTCCGGATCACGTGGCTTTGTGTACTGAGTGTCCAGGGAGCAATTAGGAGGGCAATCTGTAAGTCTTCTGCCTCAGGGCAGAACCATTAGGTGTGCTGTGTATGTGCCTCAAGGGGTGTAAATAACTAAGCTATTCATGTACTCATCAGTTTCCTTTCAAGGCATCTGTAAAACCTTTAATCTGTGGAAGAATCAGAGAAAGTTGACCTATTATATTCTTGTACTCCCTCACCTGAATATTTTGATAAAGTATATTTTAGAATTTACAGATTGGACATTAAGCACATGAACTTTAAGTTCCATTTTCCATTTTGATGTGAATGTTCTAAAAGTTCCCTTATGATTTAAATGTAAGCAGATCTCCTTTCATGTCTACAGAAGAGGCTTTTTGTTGGTTGATTTATTATCTTTCGGAGTGAATAAATTCCATTTACTGATGGCTGAGATGTCTCACTGTCATACTACAGAAATGAGCAGCATTCCAGTTTGTTTCCTATATTAATTTTGGAGCATTATTAAAAAAAAATCATTCTTTCCCTTTCTACCATTGCGCATAAATGCCATTTAAACATGGAGAAATCTCTTCCACCTTAAAAATAAAAAAGCCCTCCTTTGATACTGAACCTTTCTACCCCATTCTTACCCTCTGCCTGATTTTTTGTTTCATATCCAAATTTCTTCAAAGAGTGATCACATTTGCTTTATTTCTTCACCTTGTACTTCATTCTTTCAACTTTGGTCTCTGCCCCATCACTCCACTGAACCTGCTAAAGATGCCAGTGTTGCTAAATTCAGTGGGCTCTTCATTCTTCATCTTATTTGACAACTCAGTAGCACTGAACACAACTGACCACTGTTTCTCATAACAGTCTTTACTGGACTTTGATAAATCAGGATCTGTTGGTTTTTCTCTTACCTCTTTGGTAATTCCAATCTTACTTAAGCCACCTTCTTCCCGCTTTCCTGGGCCCTTTTCCTACTCTCATCTACTCTCAAACTACTATGTACCAGGTTCGAGTGTTCACTTATCCTGAGCTCCAGACTCCTGTAGTCCACCTAGTCATAGGACATCTTTATTTATTTGTTACACTTGTGCCTTGGACTTAATTATTTTCCTTTCAAACCTGCCTTTCTCTCTTAGTTTCCTAGTTCTATAAAGGACACCATCATTTATGTCATTTCTGAGTTGTTCAAGTCAAAAAATTAGTAGTGTCTTATCATTTTTACCCCTTTAAATATTTCTTTTTTCAGTTAGTTATTTAATTTAGATATGAATTAAGGCTTTTTGTGTTTAATTTGTAGGAAAATTTCTTAGAAAATTATAAAGTATACAAGTCATACATGAATGTATTCTTATAAAAATAGTAGCTCTTTGTTACCCATAATTTTCACCTCCTTTCTCCAGAACTAACCACTATTATCAGTTTGGTTGCATACTTCCAGAACTCTTTTTATTCATTTACATTAAAAAAATAAAAAAAAATCTTATAGAGACGGGGTCTTAGTATGTTGCCCAAACTGGTCTTGAACTCCTGGGCCCAAGCAATCCTCCCACCTTGGTCTTCTGAAGTGCTTGAGATTACAGGCATGAGCCACTGCACCCGACTCTATTTACATTTAAGTACTGATTTATTGAAGCTTTGGTAGAATGTGTCAGTAACCACTGGGACTTTTTTTTGGAGGGGGAATATTAGAACATTTTGACTACTAAAATTTCTTCTACTCAGTATTTCTTAAATGAATCCTTTCTTCATCATACTGCTGCTACCAATCCTACCCTAAGTCTAATAATCATGCCTGGTTCATTGCAGTAACTTATTTTCTCTATTTCTACCCTTGTCACCGTGCAAATAACCCATCTTCTACATTGTTACCAAATGATCTTTAAAAATCAGCTAATGGTCACAATCTTTTCTTGCTTAAAATCTTATGGATTTTTCACTATTCTTATGGCCAAAGTCTAAAATTCTTACTGTTGCCTACAAGACCCTTCATCATCTGGTCCCACCTACTTCTTTAATATCATATCTTACTCCCCTCACCCTTCAACAGGGATTTTTGTTTTGGTATCTAAGATTTTTAGCATTAAAATTATAGGGTGTGGTAGAAATGAAAGTTTAAAAATATTGCTTATAAAATTATTCTTCATTTTAATGTATTTATTCATAATTAATTCACTATGCATATGTGTCAAATGAGATAGTTTTTGTTAGTGTTTAAAAACTGTAAAATATTAATGTAAAATATTTTCTCTTTTTGTTCCTATCTTGCCTTTTGCTTTCATCTACTTGATGATAAAAGATACTATACATGTGGTAATAATTCTGTAGGAATGTTGGAGTAGAATCGACATGATTTTCTAATTTGGAATGTCCTTTGAATGGAAAATTAGAAAACAGTCCATAAAATAAACCATTATGTTAGGGGTGATATGTTCAGAAGAAAAGATTGCTTAGAACCTTTCTGGATCTTCTGTAGAGGTCTTTTTAAATTCTTTATGCCTGTGTCTTTAGCTTCCATTTTAAGAAAACATATGGTGACCATAGAATTGTTCCTTATTTATATTTAATTTATGGGTAAACTCAGGGAATCTGCTATTTTAACAGTACTTTTGACATTCATACGTTTTTCATATAGCTCTTCTGTCTGTAGGAGGGAGGTTAGTGCCAAACACCATTATTACCTATGAGGAAGACCATCATCTTGTGATTGGACCCATACTAATATGAAATATGAATGCTCTAGTTGAGCCATGAATCACATCATTTGTATTTGGTGGAACAAAATTGCCAGCTATAATATTAGGGCTGTTTCTTAAAGGTAAATAAGCTCCCTCAATTTGTCTGTAAACTGGAAGTAACTCCAGTGAAAATGCCCACAGGA
>NW_012104288.1:875556-876517 GCF_000951045.1 Mandrillus leucophaeus
TGCCTCCCAAGGTCAAGTGATTCTCTTGCCTCAGCATCCTGAGTAGCTGGGATTACAGGCTCCCGCCACCATGCCCAGCTAATTTTTGTATTTTTAGTAGAGACGGGGTTTTGCCATGTTGGTCAGGCTGGTCTCGAACTCCTGACCTCAGGTGATCCACCTGGCTTGGCCTCCCAAAGTGCTGGCATTACAGGCATGAGCCACTGTGCCCAGCCCACAGACAGTCATTAGTAAGTAGTCTCTTGTAGTAGTAGAGCCCCAGAAAGTTTTCCTAACAATTAGCATCTGTGTACATTGGTTTTCTTGATAGACTTAACTCTAATTTTTGCAAGTACTAATATGTAGTATCCACTCATAGTTTTTAGGACAAAATCTGAGTATATTGGGTATATGGTATCAGCGTCAGCATTCATATGCAGCCTCAGAGTCCTTTCTGTGTGTCAAGTCAGGAGGTGTAGGTGTAGGAAATACTGATCCAGATAGGATTGTTTGGCACCTAGCAGGTACTTAAGAAATGTTTATGAGAAACTGTTAGCTTGAATCATGGGAGATTATACTGTTATGCACTGGGCATTAAGTCTTCACTGTTGACTTTTGCACTCTTTGGTTTTTATGCCAGAGATTGCTAACCCCTGGTTTAGAATTGTTACTACAAGCATAAAATCATTCATGGGCTGGGTGAGGTGGCTCACACCTATAGTCCTAGGACTTTGGGAGGCTGAGGCAAGTGGATTGCTTGAACTCAGGAGTTTAAGACCAGCCTGGGCAACATGGCAATACCGAGTCTCTACTTTAAAAAATATAGGCCAGGTGTGGTGGCTCACACCTGTAATCCCAGCACTTTGGGAGGCTGAGGTGGGTGGATCACCTGAGACCAGGAGTTCGAGACCAGCCTGGCCAACATGGTGAAACCCTGTCTCCACTAAAAATTAAAAAAAAATTAGCTGGGCGTGGTGGCGTG
>NW_012104288.1:878882-968767 GCF_000951045.1 Mandrillus leucophaeus
GCTTGACAAATTAAGGCTAAAATTAATATAGAAATGAACATACAATAATAGGAACACTATGAAAAAGAAGACTAATGAGAGGTGGGATCAAGTCTATAAGAGATTAAAGGATAGTAAGTTACAATAATTAAAACTGTGTGAAGGCACATGTATAGATCTAGATCAGTGAAATAAAATATGAAGACAGGAAATTTGAGACCGCAGAACACACAGGACATGATAAAGGTGGCATTTTAAATCAGTGAGGGAATTTATTCAAAGGGTGTTGGGATAACTGGGTAGCCATCTGGAGAAAAATAAAGTTGGATCTATAATTTATACCTCCACCAGAATGAAATTTAAATGGATCAAGCTTTAAATTTAAAAGGCAGAGTCACAAAAGAAATAGAACTAAGCAGAGGAGAAAACTTTTATAGTTTAGAATGAACGGTTTTTTTTTTTCTTGACATAAAACACTGAAGCAATGAAAAAAACAAGATTCATAAGTTAGACTGTATAAAAAAATAAAATATTTTGCATATTTAAAACTACCACAAACCACTTTGGGAGGCTGAGGCTGGCGGATCATGAGGTCAGGAGATCGGAGACCAGCCTAGCCAACATGGTGAAACCCTGTGTCTACTAAAAGTACAAAAATTAGCCAGACATGGTGGCACACACCTGTAATCCCAGCTACTCAGGAGACTGAGGCAGGAGAATCGCTTGAACCAGTGAGCCAAGATCACGCCACTGCACTCCAGCCTGGCGAAAGAGCGAGACTTCGTCAAAAGAAACAAAACAAAAACAAAAACAAAAAAACCCACAAGCAAAGTCAAAAGACAAGTTTGAAAAATGTTTACAGCTCCACAAAGATAGGCAAATTTCCTTAATGTATGAAAAATGTCAACAAACCAATAAAAAGACTTAATTCAGTAGAAAAATGGACAAAGGACAAATATGGAGATTCACAGAAATGAGAGATAAATGTACATGATGAGAAGGTGAGGTACTCACTTGATTTATAAGAGAAATGAAAATTAAAACTACACCAGATGCCTTTTTTTAAAAAACCTATCACATTGATAAAAATAAAAATTTAGCAAGTTGTTAGCCTGAATGGGGAGATAGGTACTCAGATTTTGGATGGGAATGTAAATTAGGACAGTCTTTATGGAGGATAATTTTATAGAATTCATCAGATTTATAAATGCACAGAACTATTTGACTCAACAATTAAACATCCAGATTTTTATCTTATGCAAAACTGAAATGAAGAATGGCCAAGTTTGATTGAAGCTTTGTTTATAGTAGCAAAACACTGGAAACAAGTTAAATGTTCATTATAGAAGGCTGGTTAAATAAAAATTTGTCCATCCAAGATGGGGTAGCATGCAGTTATTAAAAAGGAATAAGGAAAAGACTGATAGAGGATGATGTAGATATTAAATGGGGGAAAAAAAAACTCCACAAGGTGTAGAACAGTATGTGTGTTTTGCTGCCATTTGAGTAGAAAGGAGAAAATACAGAAATATTTATATGTTGCTTATATATGCATACAACATTTGTGGATGGATTCTCAAGAAAATGATAACCTTAATTTACCTTGAGACAAACTGAGGGACAAGGATACCCTTTAATACCTTTTCAGATTTTTTTTTTTTTTTTGAGACAGGGTTTCGCTCTTGTTGCCCAGGCTGGAGTGCAATAGCTTGACGTCAGCTCACTGCAACCTCCACCTCCCAGGTTCAAGCAATTTTCCTGCCTCAGCCTTCCAAGTAGGTAGGATTACAGGCATGCACCACCAAGCCCAGCTAATTTTGTATTTTTTTAGTAGAGACGGGGTTTCTCCGTGTTGGTCAGGCTGGTCTCGAACTCCCGACCTCAGGTGATCTGCCCACCTCGGCCTCCCAAGGTGCTGGGATTACAGGCGTGAGCCACCACACCTGGCTACCTTTTCAGTTTTAAGCCATAATAAAAATTACATGAAATTGGGCTGGGCACAATGGCTCTCTCCTATTATCCCAGTGCTTTAGGAGGCTGAGGCAGGAGGATCACTTGAGGCCGGGAGTTCCAGACCAGCCTGGGTAATGTAGCAAGAGCCCGTCTCTACGGAAAGATAAAAAATTTAGCTGGGTGTGGTGGTGCGTGCCTCTAATCCTAGCTACTCAGGTGGTGGAGGTGGGAGGATTGCCTGAACCCAGGAGTCAAGGCTGCAGTGAGCTACTGTGATCATGCCTCTCTTCTCCAGCCTGGGCAACAGGGCAAGATCCTGTCTCTGAAAAAAAAAAAAAAAAAATTAAAAAGATAAATAAAGAACAGTTGGGAAGTTAACATTAAGTCTGTATCTTCAGTTTATTACTTCAGAAATGTTTTTCTTACTGCAGTTTCAAGGCTAGACCTTGTGTAGGGAAACCTTTTTGTATCCTGGAAGCAATTTTTTGGATTCGTGAAGTGTTTTATTGCCTCTCTTTTCCTTTAAATCTTTATTGTCTAAACGATTGCACTGAAGTAGCCTGTCATCTTAAAATTGTAGGGATTTACTTGTGGTTGAGTAATCCATTGCCTTTTGCAGTTTCATTTTTCCAAAGGGTCTTTGGACGACTAGTTTTGAGTTGAAAACTGTATGAAGACAAAGAATTTAATACCACAAAGAAGTGAGGATCCTTTTTTCTAGTGCATATTGAAAACAGCTCTTTTAGGAATTTTTCATTTCCATTGGTTTTTGTCTTATATATGTCTTTTCATGAGGGATAAATTATATTTGCATTCGCTGTTTATGGAGTATCAAGTAAAAACTAGAACAGAGCAGAATGAACCTTCCTATACAATGCCTTCCCACAAAAACAAACACCTCCCTCAAAAATTTTCTACATGAAAGTGCTTATCTGCAGCTTGACGTTATTAGTATGTCTGAGTCCTAGGGTAGGTAGGAGATACAGTTATTATCATTCAAAAGGAACTGAAAGTGTGAGCACTCTTTGAAAAAGGACTATTAGCAATGCAAATGCCAAGTTACATCTGATAGACAGGCAAACTGTTAAGCCTGCTTGTGTGATATTTAAGGTGAGAAAATAGTTTTGCCTATTCTTTATGACTTTGAATAGCCTTAGGACTATTCCGTTCTGTTTATTACTCTGTCTTCATATTAGATTTTTTTTTTTTTTTTTTTTTTTTGACATGGAGTTTCGCTCCTGTCACCCAGGCTGGAGTGCAGTGGCATGATCACTGCTTACTATGACCTCTGCCTCCCAAGGTCAAGTGATTCTCTTGCCTCAGCATCCTGAGTAGCTGGGATTACAGGCTCCCGCCACCATGCCCAGCTAATTTTTGTATTTTTAGTAGAGACGGGGTTTTGCCATGTTGGTCAGGCTGGTCTCGAACTCCTGACCTCAGGTGATCCACCTGGCTTGGCCTCCCAAAGTGCTGGCATTACAGGCATGAGCCACTGTGCCCAGCCCACAGACAGTCATTAGTAAGTAGTCTCTTGTAGTAGTAGAGCCCCAGAAAGTTTTCCTAACAATTAGCATCTGTGTACATTGGTTTTCTTGATAGACTTAACTCTAATTTTTGCAAGTACTAATATGTAGTATCCACTCATAGTTTTTAGGACAAAATCTGAGTATATTGGGTATATGGTATCAGCGTCAGCATTCATATGCAGCCTCAGAGTCCTTTCTGTGTGTCAAGTCAGGAGGTGTAGGTGTAGGAAATACTGATCCAGATAGGATTGTTTGGCACCTAGCAGGTACTTAAGAAATGTTTATGAGAAACTGTTAGCTTGAATCATGGGAGATTATACTGTTATGCACTGGGCATTAAGTCTTCACTGTTGACTTTTGCACTCTTTGGTTTTTATGCCAGAGATTGCTAACCCCTGGTTTAGAATTGTTACTACAAGCATAAAATCATTCATGGGCTGGGTGAGGTGGCTCACACCTATAGTCCTAGGACTTTGGGAGGCTGAGGCAAGTGGATTGCTTGAACTCAGGAGTTTAAGACCAGCCTGGGCAACATGGCAATACCGAGTCTCTACTTTAAAAAATATAGGCCAGGTGTGGTGGCTCACACCTGTAATCCCAGCACTTTGGGAGGCTGAGGTGGGTGGATCACCTGAGACCAGGAGTTCGAGACCAGCCTGGCCAACATGGTGAAACCCTGTCTCCACTAAAAATTAAAAAAAAATTAGCTGGGCGTGGTGGCGTGTACCTGTAATCCCTGCTACTCCGGAGGCTGAGGCAGGAGAATCACTTGAATCCGGGAGGCGAGGCTGTAGTGGGCCTAGATCCTGCCACTTCACTCCAGCCTGGGCAACAGAGCCAGCCTCTGTCTCAAACAAAACAAAAACCAAAGAAAATTAGCCAAATGTGGTGGTAAGTGCCTGTAGTCCCTGCTACATGTATTCATAAACACTTATTGTTCCTTGTAGTATGTAATATATTTGTAGAATGAGTCATTCTGGGACTTACTTTTTAAAGAATATTTTCCAAATTCTTTTTTAAAGTGAAAATTATCTTCCACATTTTTTTCCCTTATGACTCTATTGAATTTAAATAAGGCAAGGTACATCTAACCTACACAAAGCTCAAAGTGACATTTTACGTGTCATGGCTTCATATTAAAGGATGAATAAAAGTACATGCTTGCCTCAGTGGTGAGCAGTTGTCTGTAGTTTTATTTTGTTCTATTCTGTGACATGTGGCCACTTGTCTGTGGAAAACTAACATACAGTATATTACGTCTTTGATCATCAGAGTGATATATTTTTCCCTGTTCTTCAGCTGTAACTCCATATAGTCACCCTTTTGAATGCCACAAGAAGGGCTCTTTTTCCCTTTAGTAATTGAGGTATTCATGCAGTGTGGAGTGAATAGATCCCTCCATCACAGTGCATTATATAGTAGTTTTTTGTGTGGATACATGTAATACAATCCGTTCAAAACAAATGTAAAATTTACTAGGGCTTTTCATGTGGAAGTAGAATGCAGATCTCTTTCTTGATATAACAAATGAATTTAGTTGTAGCTAACATGTGTTATACTAGTAAAGGTCCACCTGCTAAACTTTCTCTTTTTGGTTGAGCTATAGACAGTAGAGTGATACCGATACATGAGGAAAATGAGAACTGGAATGCAGGCGAAAAGCTGGTCCTTTCCAGATGAATGCAACCAAGACTAGCATCATGTTCATCCGATAGACAAGTGTGGCTGGTGATGGCTGGTCCTGCATGCTATCTCATGCATGCTGATGCCGATTCTCTCCACACATAGCTGTCAGTCATTTGGTGACAACATAGCTGGAAAATGCATCTTTAATATTTTGGATTAGAAAGAGGCAATCCTTTCTACCTCAGTTTTTCTCTGATATTTTTTCAAAGGAATTAAGTGAGTAGTCTGCTGTTCCTTGGCGTGGCACTCCCATCAACATTTGTAATCTTAAGATACATTTTTATTTATGATCAGGGACTCACCTAGAGTTACGTAGCAATTAGTAATAAAATGGACTAGATTCTAATGATGCCAACAATTCTTTAATAATTTCTTCAGTTTTCCAAAATACAGCAGTAAAGTCGTGATGCCTCATGTGTAGAAAGAAAAAGTTTGGGCTGGGCGCAGTGGCTCATGCCCATAATCCCAGCACTTTGGGAGGCTGAGGCAGGTGGACCACCTCAGGTCAGGAGTTTGAGACCGACCTGGCCAACATGGCGAAACCCCCCTCTACTAAAAATACAAAAAAATTAGCTGGATGTGGTGGTGTACTCCTGTAGTCCCAGTTACTTGGAAGGCTGAGGCAGGAGGATCACTTGAACCTGGGAAGTGGAGGTGACAGTGAACTGAGATTGTGCCACTGCACTCCAGCTTGGTTAACAGAGCAAGATTCTGTCTAAAAAATAAATAAATAAAAAAGAAAAAATTTGGTGTTTAGGGTGCATAGGGAAGTAGGTAGAAAATTAGGGAGTTAATTTATAGTAGATTAAGATACAGGGTGTCCACAAAGTCAGAGAACAGGATGCTTTTAAATAACATGCTCAGTGTTATTTTCTTTAACTTCCAAACACCTTTCCAGGTGAAGTTCCTTTAATTTCAAATCAATGAATCTCGTTCTCAACCTGAAAGTGGTACAGTAAATACAGTGTCCAAAAAGTCTGGACACACAGGGAAAATTGTGTGTTATTCAGTGATTATCTTACTTAAAAATGTAACCTGCATACTTTAAAAAATAAGTTTATTGTATGTTTATTGAATTTTCAGACACCCTGTATTTTGCTTTTATTTAGGATTTCCTTTCTTTTTAAGTTTCATGCATAGTGCTAAAACAACTAGGTACAGTCAACAAAGAGACTAGGCAGCTGACAAGCAGCCTCCACCCCATTGGGTTAAAGATCTAGGCAGCCTGGAGGTGGGAGGATAATGAAAGGCAGGTGATGGGAGTGGGACTGGCTTTCTCTTTACCTCCAGCAGCTGGCGGTAGTCATAATTGAAATCTTGATCTTATTTTGAGTGAAAGAAGACCTGGAAAGGTTGCTAAATAACAATATTCTGTTAATACTTTTTTTTTTTTTTTTGGAGACGGAGTCTCGCTCTGTCACCCAGGCTGGTGTGCAGTTGTGCAATCTCAAGTCATTGCAACCTCCGCCTCCCTGGCTCAAGCAATTCTCCTGTCTCAGTTTCCCGAGTAGCTGGGACTACAGGCACATGCCACCACGCCCAGCTAATTTTTGTATTTTTAGTAGAGATGGGGTTTTACCATATTGGTCTGGCTGGTCTTGAGCTCCTGACTTCAGGTGATCCACCCACCTAGGCCTCCCAAAGTGCTGGGATTACAGGGATGAGCCATCACACCTGGCCAGAACTTTTTCTTATATATGCTAATACCTTTTGGGATTGATTTAAGTAATAGGACATCTTATTTTTTAAAACAAAAAACTTATGCTAACATCAGTAATATTTCTACTGAGAAAAACTACTACTTTCCTGACACCTAAGAATTCTGCCAGATAAAATGTTGCTTTCTTTGCTAAAACAGAGCATCTTTGATCTTTGCTGGTAAGAATTCTGAACTGAATAAAAGTTTTTAGAACATGCATGGTAGTGAAAAGTATACATAGCCCTTTGAGTCTGGGCAGGGAAGAAAGAAAATTCACAAAGGCTAAAGCAAGCCACCACTCTCATAAAACCTTATGAACGGTTGAGTCTGAATTCCTGAGATTACAGGGTTTAGAAAATGTGAAGATGGATAGGCGACCAATTTGGCTTTAGCGAGAGTATTATTTCTGTTTGCTTGGATAAAACTCAGGTGCCGGTGGGGGGACTTTGAATGTTGATGGAATATTGGAACTTGTGTCCCCCAAACTGCTTAAATCTTAGATCTATTGGACCACATGTAAATGGCCTTCTTTTCATATTCACCTTTTTTGCTCTGACAGCTTGTAAAAATCTTGGAGGAAACTCCTGCAGTCCTGGGGTTTGACTAAGTGGTCTGTGCAGCTCCTTCCATCTCTAAGGTGCAGTGCAGTCTGTCATTTCTAACGGCAGAACACCATGGACATGGGCAACACATATACTGGGTAATGGTGTTTGGTATATTCTCTTCAAGAAGACAAATATTTTGAGAAAGATTTTCATCAAAAGTGGTAAAAGGGAAACACTTTAGAATCTAACGGAGTTCTCCCAAGCCAGCATGTACTCCTGGGTTGTCCAGGAAAGGCTCCACTCACTCTTGAGTTTGATATCACCTCTATAGATGCCCATAGGTAAAGCTTAACTATTTCAGGGCAGCATGATAAATGAGAAAAATAATGAAAGGCATCCGATTTGACAGAAAGAACACTTAATTTGTAGTTAGACCTGAGTTTAGATTCTGGTTTTAGCCCTTACTACTGTTGTGACCTGGGGCCAGTGACTTAATTCCTGTGGGCCTCAGTTGCATTAATTGAGATAATTTGTTTCTAGTATCTTGGCCCCTGCATTAGCATTCGATCAATGTTAATGCTTTCTCTTTCATTGTCTCATACTAGAATGCACATACTCTGTATAGCACATACTGTCTAACATAACCAGGCAGCATAGTTTACTTGGCTTCTTCATTGAAAATCCATTCAGTTCTTTTGGGAGGCTTCCCTTAGCCCCTATGCCCCAGGGTGTGCATAATCCTGCTAGCTATGGTGATGAGGTCCACTTTCCTGGGTTTTACGGAGCAGCTATTGGCTCTCTTGTCTTTTGAATAGAGGCAAACACCCCAGACTGTTGGTGCCTGATTGGATTCGACTCATGGCCAGCTTTGGATGTGGGGTTTTCAGTGGGGTTCTTGCACAGGCTCAGGGGAGAGCCCTCCTGATAGCTACACTTCTTGGGGTGGTGGGCACAGGTGGGCATAGGAGGGAATGGAAACTGGCACTGATGCCCAGCAGTTGGACTGTGCTAAAGATGAGAAATATTTGAGGCCTAATCTGCGTTTGGTTTTCATATGTTACATACTAATTAGGAACACATTTCAATGCTTTGAAGTTGTGAAAAGCTCTCCTGCATACATTCCAAATTGATGTTTCTCTGCCCTGGATATGCCATACCTTTAGAGTACTACATCAGGAAAACACAGACTTCAGAAAGACCTTTGGTTTATCCCCAGTGCATCCGTGGACATTTCTTTTCCTGCTTCTGAGTAATTTGCTCTGAGTGATTTGCCTTTGCTTTGTACCTTCTTAGTTTTTTTCTCTCTCTGTTTAAACAAGGATTAATACTTCTTTTAATTGAACTGTGGCTATTTTACATGGATTGGTGATTGCAAAGCTTTTTGGAGCAGGTGTGGAGCAATGAATAGTCTTTTTAATTTCATTTTTTGATTTACATTTTTTTTATAACCACTTCTGCAACAAATGGTGAAACTCCATGGCTACTCTCTTTTTCCGTCAATGGTTAATGGTTTTTCCATACTCCCCAGCTGCTTATCATGGGCACAGCTGACAAAACCAGAAGAGCCTTTCTAGTAAGGTGAGCTGAGCTGGCATTTGTGTAGGACAAAGGACTTTGGTAGAATTAGGGCTTTGACAAAGCGAACAAATGTAAAGGCAGCTGGAAACTTGAGTGTTGCTAATCAGGAATATATTTTGAGATTCTGAAGTTTCCAAAACATATGTGTACTTAAGAAAAATAACCCAACAACTTGTGGGCTAATAGATTTTCCTGTTTTAAAAATCCCTTTGTGTGGGTTTTAAAGATGTTTTTCATACTTTTGAACAGTTTACTGTCTCAGAGAACATTACTAGCTCTCATTTTATTTTTGAGGCTCTTTATCCATGTGCTCCTGCCAAATGCCCTCTACCAACTCACTCATTTATGGGCCGGTTCCTTTATCTTTAGTTGTTAAGACTCTTTCAAGGGAGCCTTTGCCTTTTGTTGTATTATTTATGATATTGAGAATGAGCACTATATAGAGTTCAAAGGGACTTGTTCTGGTTATTGAGAGTTTACTTCTCTGCTGGTAGTTGCTTATGTCAGAAAACAGCATTCTGTGCTAGATTGGCCATCTGCTTTTGGGAGAAATCTACACTTTCCCCAGTCAGCAAATGGGTAATATCAGTAATAAGATACAGTAAATCGGCTGCCCCAACCAAACAGCATATTTACATAAATTACCTGAAAACGAGGGTTGTGTCCATTCCATGTTCTTTTCCATATCTCATGCTGATGAAACTTATGATTATTTTAATTATCACCCCTGCACTAAATAAAATAATGGGATATTTCAAATGTAAGACATTGAGAAAAAGGGCCAGGCGTGGTGGCCCATTTCTTTAATCCCAGCACTGTGGGTGGCTGAGATGGGTGGATTGCTTGAGCCCACGAGTTCGAGACCAGCCTGGGAAATGTGGTGAAACCCCATCTCTACAAAAAAATTAGCCAGGTGTGGTGGCATGCGCCTGTGGTCCCAGCTACTTGGGAGGCTGAGGTAGGAGGATCGCCACCTTGGCAAAACCCCGCCTTTACTAAAAATACAAAAATTAGGCTGGGCACAGTGGCTCATGCCTGTAATTCCAGCACCTTGGGAGGCCAAGGCGGGCAGATCACCTGAGGTCAGGAATTTGAGACCAACCTGGTTAACATGGTGAAACCCTGTCTCTACTAAAAATACAAAAAAAAAAAAAAAAAAAAAAAAGGAAAAAACAAACCTGGGCCTGGTGGTGCCTCCCTGTAATCCCAGCTACTCAGGAGGGTGAGGCAGGAGAATTGCTTGAACCCAGGAGGCAGAGTTTGCAGTGAACCGAGATCAAGCCACTGCACTCCAGCCTGGGTGACAGAGCGAGACTCCCTCTTTGGGAAAACAAAAACAAAAAAACACTTTCCTTCTACCTATGTTTTACAGAAGTGTTATTTTGCCCTTTCTCTCTCTCTCTCTCTTTTTTTTTTTTTTGAGATGGAGTCTTGCTCTGTTGCCCAGGCTGGAGTGAAGTGGCATGAACTCTGCTCGCTGCAACCTCTGCCTCTCAGGCTAAAGTGATTCTCATGTCTCAGTCTCCTGAGTAGCTGGGATTACAGATATGCACCATGATGCCCAGCTAATTTTTGTATTTTTAGTAAAGATGGGGTTTCATCATGTTGGCCAGGCTAGTCTCAAACTCCTGGCCTCATGTGATCCACTCACCTCAGCCTCCCAAAGTGCTGGGATCACAGGCATAAGCCAGTGCACATGGCTAAGTGCTGCTTTCTAAATCAATTGTGTGTTTGTGATAGTCTATACTCTCGAACTGTAAGGCAAAGCACTTAACACATTAAACACTATGAGTATATGTAAAATTAGTTTGAATTAGTGGCCTGTCAAAGCTATCCTTTGAAAAACAAAACTACAAAACCATCTCTACTTTCTCCTTTTCCTCTTGGAAGTTCACATTTCAAAACCTTGCTTGATTTCTTTAAAAACCTTGACAATACTTACATCAAGTGCCACATACTGTTATAAAGGTTTTACATGTATTAATTTATTTAAAACTTCCAACAACGCTGTGAGATAGATAAACTAAGGCACAGATATTAAGTAATTTGGCTTTGGTCACACAACTAATAAATGGCAGAGCTAGTATTTGCACACACAGTGGCTCAAAAATATCTATACTCTTAACTACTTTGCTGTGTAGTGACTGAGAGCTTTGAGTTTTCTTGCGTCAGAATTGTGGCTTTGGGCATTTTGCTGCAAGGAAACCTTAAAATGGAGATCCATTCTGTTTGCATCTATTGTTTGAAGTAGTAACAGTTATGAAATTGGACAATTTGATAAAATTGTGGAATTTTGAACTTAGTTCATTAGTCATCAGAAGGACTTTGCCTTTAACGTGGTTTTCGAATATTCTAGATCAGTGTTTCTTTATTCTTTGTAACTTAGATCTGTAAATGCATTTTGGTGTACTGGGACACATACTTGCAAACTCCTTTGGGGAGAAGAAATGAGAGAAGAGATGAAAACTGCTGAAAGTTACCACGTGTCAGTGGAATCTTGGTTTGTTCTTTCACCTTTGAAGGCACTCTGTGGGGCTTCCTCTCACCTAGTTGGGGCTTATCTTTTTAGGAAGGTGCTCCCTCACCAGAGGCTTGTTTTCATGGTACCACATTTGTATCCTGAAGTACAAGTATACTGTACTTTTCTTGAAGCTTTAAGAATCCTGTAGCTTGGCTGGGCGTGGTGGCTCACACCTATAATCCCAGCACTTTGGGAGGCCGAGGCAGGCGGATCACAAGGTCAGGAGTTCGAGACCAGCCTGGCCAACATAGTGAAACCCTGTCTCTATTAAAAATACAAAAAATTAACTGGGCATGGTGATGGGCACCTGTAATCCTGGCTATTTGGGAGGCTGAGGTGGGAGAATTGCTTGAACCTGGGAGGTGGAGGTTGCAGCCAGCCGAGATAGCGCCATTGCACACCAGCCCAGGCGACAGTGTGAGACTCAGTCTCAAAAAAAAAAAAAAAAAAAAAATCCTGCAGCTTGACGGAAAAGCTGGGAAAGCGAGAAAGTCTTCAGTGATTCAAGGTCTAAATGCATTTGGAAATTATCACGTAAACCGAAAAATCTTGAATCTCAGAATACAATTTTGACAGATTTATTATCTGTTCAATGTCTGTTTGCTCTGTCTTTGTGTTGGTCTTCCGGTGCAACTGTCAGTGTTGTCAGTAGAGGTTACAGCAGGCCACAGATGTATCTTGATGAGGACATGCTGGGCAGAGAATAATTTCTTAGCCACGTGCTATATATGCATGAGCCTTGATGTACAAAAGAGCGCATGTAGTTTTTGATCTGGGAATGAAAAAAGCAGGTTCTCTGACCAATCTAGGGAATTTCTGTAATGAGAACGTGTCATTAATGACATTTCCTGAGGGCGTCTGCAGCATGAGACAGAATAGAATTTTTCTTTCTTTTTTCCATTTGCTCTAGAGTCCCTTTCTTCATCTTCATTCCATATCTCCTTTCCTTTTCTCTGTCAGCCTGCCTGCTTATCTCCCTGGCAGCCAGTCTGCCTGTCTACGTATGCATCCCACCCTCACAAAAGTATTCATGAGCAGCTAGTCTGCTGTAGTGACATTGTGACATTTCAGAGTAATCTACCATACTTGTTTTTAAAAATTCATGTTTTTCTGTGCTATTTAGACTAAGAAGGTTGCTGTAATTAACTCATACTTTTTAATATTCTTGTGCCTTTTATAAAGAATAAAATTACTAGAATTCAGAAATAATGTAACTAGCATTGTACTCAAGTCATAATTTTTTAAGATTAGATACCTTCAGATACGTTATTCCCCCAATATTAAATTTGAATCTATGGCAGAAATATTTTTCGTGTTTTCCAAAATATTTTAAAAGTGAAAATATAAGTACTTATTTGCTTGCACTGTCTCTTCCCCGCTCCTCCTTGAATTTGCCCCTTGCTCTGGAGAACCCACAAAAGAGAAAACTTTTGTGAATGAGCATTGTCAGAATGCTATCTCAAAAATGGTATTTTTTTTTCTAGTGGAAAATAACGTTTAAGAACCCACAAACTGCAAAAACCGTTCCTGGCATTAAGCTCCTTCGTCCTTTGCAATTCAGTCTTTCTTGAGTGGTCCCATGAATGCTGTCTTCTCCTGCATGGTCTGGAAACAGCCATGGCCAAACTTGGAGGTGGTGTCAATGAACTTAAGGTCAGTCTTCTCCAGAGCCCGCCATTCAGTCGGCACTGCAAGGACTTGTGAAGGGTGAATGAGCACTCGCTTCTTGGTGTCCACCACACAGTCTTTCAGCATGACAAAGTCATTGGCCACTTCACCATAGTGGACAAAGATACCCAGAGGGTGGCTTGTCAGACAGGTCATTGTCAGTGGAGGCATTGTTCTTCATCAGTTTGCTGTCCTTGATAAAGGATCCCTGGCTGCTCTTACAGATCTTGTTGATCTCAGTGCAGTGACGGTAGCCTTTCTGCCAAACGCATGCCACAGGGAAGGCCACAGGGGCAGGATACAGGCCCCAATATAGGCCAGCTTGCACAGGCCTCGGTGGGTCTTGTGGGGCAGCTTCTTGGTGTGCCAATGACTGGTGACCCCTTTGTAGCCTTTGCCCTTGGTCATCCTGATGACGTCGATCATCTCGTCCTGCCCAAACACTTGGTTCACAGGTACCTGCTACTCGAGCCTCTTGCAGGCCCAGTCCAGCTTCTTGGCCATGGTGCCTCCTTTCACCTGGATCTCCATCAGGTGGGCCTTGTTCTGGCGCAGAGGAAGCAGGCACATCTGGGTGTAGGCAATGCCGCGGATGACTTGGCGGTACTTCTTCATGCTGCCGAAGTCCTTCTCCAGGTGCTTCTTGCCATCCTCATCCTGACATTTCTTGCAGTACTTGGTAAAGGCCTTCTCAGATTTATGCCAGTTTTTATAGAAATGCCTCTTGGACGCATCACTGATGTGCTCAGCCAAGACGATCTTGAAGGTCTGGAGGCCTGGAGGGGTTTGCACGTAGCCCACAATGCCCATAACCACCATGGGTGGTGTCTCCACAATGGTCACAGCCTCTACCACCTCCTTCTTGTTCACCTTGGATCCTGGCCTGTCGACTTCCTGCACGATGTTGGTCATGCCAGCCTTGTATCCCAGGAAGGCTGTGAGGTGCACCAGCTTGGAAGGGTCATCCTTAGGAAAGCTCTTCACCTTCCCATGATGCTTGCTGCTGTGCTTCTGAGTCAGGAAGCTGAGGGACCCATGTCTGGGAGCGGAGAACTTTCTGTGAGACATCACGCCATCAAATCCCGCTGGTAGAGCAAAGAATGGTATTTTCAAAACTTTTTGAGCCAGGGATCCTCTTTGCCATCCAGTGGGCTTTTACAGGTCTACCTTCATTTTGCATATATTTTCCTTCAAGACTGTATTTCCCTCATAGACTGGCATGCATTCGTGTTTTGACATTGAAAATTTGATGAAGTACTTCTTCCAGATAGAACTAAGAAACTGTGAAATTGATAGGGTGACTGGAGTGTTATGTGAGATATCTTTATGTATAGATACTCTAACTTTCAATGTTGTGTTTTCTAGTAGTGTTGATGAATTTGCAGTGATGAGTCTATAGCTTTCTGCTGATTTCTCTAGTATTGGAGAAAGATGGAAAGCAACACATGGTAGTTGCATCCAAACTGGCTACAGACATTCATCTATATACCTTTTTCTTCCGTATCTTTTATCCTGTAAAGTGGCATTCATGATGAATATGCCTGTTCTGGAGTATGTCTTTAAAAAATTTTTTTAAATGATTATGTGAAAGTCTATCTTTCTGTAGGGAATTCAGGCAACATAGAAAATTGTGAAGGAGCAAAAATCACGGTTAACAGTTTGGTGAGACAGGAGTTGTCACTCTTAACAGTTTGATAATATGCGTGCATGTGCGCCCACATGCACATACCAAAACATACACACATGTGTCATTCTCGTGATACAATGTGAGTGAAATTGCCTAACTTCACATTCTGTTTACCAGCATTTATATGTGTGTGTGTGTGTGTGTGTGTGTATATATATATAGAGAGAGAGAGAGAGAGAGAGATGGAGTTTCAGTGTTGTTGCCCAGGCCGGAGTGCAGTGGCGTGATCCCAGCTCACCGCAACCTCTGCCTCCTGGGTTCAAGTGATTCTCCTGCCTCAGCCTCTCAAGTAGCCAGGATTACAGGCATGCGTCACCACCCCCAGCTAATTATGTATTTTTAGTAGATACAGGGTTTCTCCATGTTGGTCAAGCTGGTTTCAAACTCCCAACCTCAGGTGATCCGCCCACCTCGGCCTACCAGAGTGCTGGGATTACAGGTGTGAGCCACCAAGCCATCGCACCCAGCCCATCAGCCTTTATTTTTTAACTCAATACTTTGGCTATTTTCCCATGTTAATGAATATGATCTAAAAATGGCCATGTTGTGTTCATATATATATATATATATATAATCTGTTTCTCAATACCTTTAGTATTTAGTTTTTCACTAGTACGAACAGTTCTACACTAAACATATTGGTGTATTCATCTTGCCCACTTACATTCTGAGGGCAAATTTCTAGAAGTAGAATTCCTTATAAAATTTTATTTTACATATAGTTATGCTTTATAGGAATGTATTGAGAAATGTTTAATTTTTTATAGTCAGCACTCCTAGAAAGCTGATAATTTGTGCCTTTAAAAACCTACTTTTAGGCCAGGCATAGTGGCGCATGTCTGTAATGCCAGCTACTCAGGAGGCTGAGGCAGGAGAATCACTTGAACCGGGGGAGCAGAGGTTGCAGTGAGCCAAGATCACGCCATTGCACTCCAACCTGGGTGACAGAGCAAAACTCCATCTCAAAAAAAAAAAAAAAAAGTACTTTTAGATGTAATGTACTGTGCATCCAGTAGGGCAGATATCATTCAGATCGCTAGACCGACCGAGGGTTCTTGGGTCTGGTTTTTTGTAACTTTTTTTGTCTTCTTTACCTCTCTTCTAAATATGCTGCTTTTAATCTACAGGGGACTTGGAAACTTATATAACCAACCTTATTATGTGATGTATAAAGTAGAAGCAAGCAACCCCTGAGTCAAAGTATGTGGAGTGTGCTAGTGGTAGGGGTGGGATAGGAACATTGTTGGCTGGTTGAATTTTGCATAGGTAAGGACTTTATTTTAATTTGGGGAATATTTATATTGATGCTCTGTTAGATTAAATTATTTCTATTACAGAGCAGCCTTTTACTGATGAATGTAGGAGACAAAGTCATATAAATTGAGATAAAAGGCAAGCTCTTATGATTAAAAGAAAATTCCCATCCTTTAGGTTGCACCAGTACTCCCAAGAAGTACTGGTGCAGTGTCTGCCTCCTCACTCTTTCCTTGTGTGGCACATCCCACTTGGAGTGCTCCTTTTTGGGAGAGTGTGCCCTTATCTCTGGACGTGTGCCCTGGGATGTCAGGCAGTGTCTTCTCCAGGGCCGGGAGTGAAGACTCAGCCAAGTCCTGACTGCTTACAGCCTGGCACCCCCAGCTTGGGAAGAATTATCTGGCCTGCTAAGCAATATTAATTCTTCCTCCAGTATTGACTGTTTGAGTTATACCAGCACTGGGTGAGCCCTGGGAATTCAGAGCTGACTCAGACCTTTTTCCCATCTTCTTGGGGCTCACTGGGTGGAAAGTAAGATGACTTCAAAGCATGTAACTTGATTGACAGCATATTAAGTACCCTCTGAATGGTGTGTATGGTATATATGAGGGGGAAATTATCAATTCTTCCTGGGGATTTGTGAAGTTGTCCAAAAGAGAAAGGGACACTTAGATTCAGTAATGGCAAATGAAAGGAATTAACAAGGCAAATACTGTTAGGAGGGCTTACAGGTGGTTGGCCAGAGGAGGGGGTATGGAAAGGCATTCTAGGCAGCAAGTAAAGCTTGTGCAAAAATGTAGGAGTGTGAAACAAGTATCCCCTTTTTCCAATTCAGATTCTGCACAGCTGCTACAGTGGGTACTAAGTGTTAGAGGAGGGTGGTGCAGGCGAGGAGATGGTAGAAGCAGGTCAGACCATAGTGGACCTTGTGTGCCATGGTGAGGAGTTGAACTTGATCCTGTGGGGACAGAAGACTGCCATCATGAGGCTTTAATTAGCTCTGTGCTTTGATTTATGGGCACAGTCATGATGAACAAATGATAGCCCATTGTGCTCATTTTGGGGAGTTATAACTTTTATAAGTTAGGGGATGTGTTAAGCATTAGTACCAGAGGGGGTACATTTATAATGCAACTCATCTTCCCTTCAGTGCTCTCATGGCCTGGAAGGTGAGCAGAAAGAATCCTTTAATAAAGGGGGCACAATTTCAGTCAGATTGTGTAATTTCTCAGTGCTAAGATTACTTCTCTAGGTGGTCCAACCAGGTGAAGGTATAAAGGTGTGTTGGTGGGGGGCACTGGGTGTGTCCTTGCCCAGTCTTGCCTGACAGCCCAAGACAGGACAGACAGCAGGCTATGTAAAGAGTAAGAGCAGTCTTTGTGCAGTGCAAAAAAAGGCCATTTGCTATGCATTGATGATTTTTTCCCCCATTCATACCTGTACACAGATACGGATCTATCAGGGTGTCATTTTTGAATACTGAGTTAAGCAATATCAGAGTTAAGATAAAAATCAATGTTTAATTGATTAAATGAGCACAGGGCTACACACATGATGATAGCTCAGTAACTGATTTTTTAAAAACATGAGTTTAAAACAAAATGGATTTCAAAAATTGAAAAACACTTGGTTAAAAATCTCTATGTCTTTTGATATATCAGGAAAGATTAATATTTATAATTTCTAATTTATAAATTAAGACATTCTGTTCACTTGACCTTTTAAGCAAAGTTTTATAAGTAAGCCACAATAGGCCATGAACTACATTAGTTATCTGATATTAAAGTGTTCTCAGAGAATTTATTTTCCTACAAAATTATTCAGATGGAGTAAAGAAAATTGCTTTACTCAGTCGGGGTTGGGGTGTAGTGGGCCGTTGACTTTGAATACTTTATTAAGCTCTACATTTTTTTAAAAATGGGAGGTATTGATTTAAGGCATTCTAAATCATTTATTAGATCAGTATATTGCTTAGAAACTAAAAGATCTGGAGAGTTTGTGCTTCTGTACAAGTCTACAGATAAACCGAGATTGGAAAGTACAGTCTGGTGTTTGGAGGCAGGCATGATCTTGGGCAGGGTGAACCAGAAGGCTGGGTTTGGCTTCTACTTACACCACCACTGCTAGCTGTGGGCTTTGAATCTATTACTTATCTTTATCACCTTCATCTTCCTCATTTGTAAAATTATCCCAACAACACATAACCTTCCTGACCGTGCATATTTATTTTGAGAATTGAATGTTTTTTGGCCAGGCGCGGTGGCTCACGCCTGTAATCCCAGCACTTTGGGAGGCTGAGGCGGGTGGATCACAAGGTCAAGAGATTGAGACTATCCTGGCCAACATAGTGAAACCCCGTCTCTTCTAAAAATACAAAAATTAGCTGGGCGTGGTGGCGCACGCCTGTCGTCCCAGCTACTCGGGAGGCTGAGGCAGGAGAATTACTTGAACCAGGAGGTGGAGGTTGCAGTGAGCCGAGATCACGCCACTGCACTCCAGCCTGGCAACAGAGCGAGACTCCGTCTGGAGAAAAAAAAAAAAAGAGAATTGAATGTTTTCATTCAAACGTGAATAAAACATTGTATTTAACTTGGAAATTCTGAACAAAGTAAGATGGCAGTGTTGGTGGCAGATTCTTTTTTCAATGGCATAGTGTTATATTCTAGCTTCATTCATGTTGGTCTGGTTTAAATAGTTTACCAAGGTTGGCAGGTTATCTACACTTAAAAATTAATTAAACATTTTAAAATTAAGTTTTTGGTTAAAATTTTTACCTGTTGCTAAATAAAAAATATATAGAAAACACAGATTTTTTTGGGAGAAGGGGGAGTTAAATAAATTATCTTTCTAATGTCTTCCAAATATTCTTTATTAAATTGTTGAAGTGGACATAGTTATTCTCTTAGGAGTATTATAAACATAATAACGATAAATTTGTTTGCCCTTACAGAGTTTAAAATGATTGTTATCAATTTATAGGTTAGGTAGGGAACTGCCTCTCAGAGAGGGTAATGACTTACCCATGATTGTCCCAATATTCAATATTCAGCAGAAAGAAAAGACGTGGAACTAGAACTCAGTTCTGTTGCCATATTGTCAATATTTGCCAGAATTTGTTTGTTGTACAAAATAACCAGGTTTTTCACTTTTGGACATTGGTTTAGACTCAATCTAAAAACCATTAAATTAGTTCAGGCTGTACCTTCCTATCCCCCAAAAACATTATCCCAGTTATGTGTAATACTGTATATCCATCTAAAATATCTTATAAAAATGTTTTTAGGTAATCAAAATGAATTTTCTTAAATTGAAATATATTGGATTTACCACTGACAAATTTGATTTTAATCAGATTCACCTTGAGTGTTATATTAGGGAGTCAGTGAAGTGCCCCCAGAGGGTGACAATCATGACTATAAATCCTCATTTGGGAGAAAAATGGCAGTTTGTTTTTGTCGGTCTGCATGTGCTGTGAATCATCAGCCCTGCAGTGGGGTCCTCCAGGGACTGTGGCATGCACAGACCATCAGTGACAGCCAAGCTGTTTTGAGTGAGGACTACTACTACTTTTTTTTTTAAGAGGCAGGTTACTTTGTTTTAAAAACATGAGCCTTTAAAAGAATTCCAAAAGTAGTACACACATTGAAAAATATAATGAAACATACTGACGGAAAATGTTAAATGACTCCTAAAATTTTAGCATAGAAGTTATCTCCACCTAAAGTTTGATTTAAATCTTTTGTTCTGAATGACTTCTGAAGGGGATGGAGTCCTTGTTGCCTGTTTAGCTCACTGACTCCAAATGTAGAGAATGGGCTCTATGGTCCAAATCTACTTAATCCACATTGAGAAGGAACAGAAAAGGAGTTTGGTCCCAGTGCCTAACACAGAAAGAAATGAAATTTACCTATTAATGTAACTATTAAGAGACTTCCCACTTTACCTTCAAAACAAAAGGAATATCATTTTCATGCCTATGAAATGAAGACTTTGTCTTCCCTGCTGCCCTGTAAGCCTCTCGTTGCAAAACAGGATCTCAACAATATTTCAGAGAATGGGACTTCTTGCCATCTGATACCTGTGAAACTCTTAAGTGATCTTGGGCCTTCTCACTTGCTGTGGTTCCAGTTGTTGCGTGCGTGGAGCCTTACAGCAGGGGTCCCCAACCTCCGGGGCCATGGAACCCTATGGGTCCCTGGTGTGTTAGGAACTGGGCCACACAGCAGGAGGTGAGTGGCAGGCAATTGAGCATTACCACCTGAGCTCTGCCTCCTGTCAGATCAGCAGATATTCTGATTCTCATAGGAGGGTGAACCCTATTGTGCAAGGGATCTAGGTTGCACACTCCTTATGGGAATCTAATACCTGATAATCTGAGGTGGAACAGTTTCATCCTGAAACCATCCCCCTACCCCTAGTTCGTGGAAAATTGTCTTTGATGAACCAGTCCCTGGTGCCAAAAAGTTTGGGGACTGCTGCCTTTGTAGCATCAGCTCTCCTTGAGCAACTAGCCAGGCAATGTTGTATAGTGCTTAAGATTTGGGGGCCTGAAGTTCTGCATTTGAATCCTGGTTCCAGCACTTAGTAACTCTTGACCCTGGGCAAATAACTTAATCTCTTGGAACCTCATTTTTCCTCATCTGTAAAATTCGGTAAAAATATTTATCAACATGCTTATAAAGTGCATAGCACAGTATTGTGGTACCTGATTAGCCCCAGCAGAGGTTCATTACAATTTTGATTTTTGGGATTAAAGTAAACATTGTATAATCTCAGTTCTGAGAATAAATTTCTTTTAGTTATGAAGCAAACTGAATTCGTGTACTGGTGTCATTAGGATGCTTTTTAATGAGAGATGGAAGGATGACCTTAAGCTTATGGCGAAGTGGTAGTGCGGGGGCTGAAGGAGAATGAGTTGTGTATAGTTGTTTGTTTATTTATTTAATTTATTTATTTTTGGGACAGTGTCTCGCTCTGTCACCCAGGCTGGAGTGCAGTGTGTGATCTCGGCTCACTGCAACCTCCGCCTCCTGTGTTCAAGCGATTCTCCTGCCTCAGCCTCCCAAGTAGCTTGGACTACAGACGCATGCCACCACGCCAGGCTAATTCTTGTACTTTTTTAGTATAGATGGAGTTTCATCATGTTGGACAGGCTGGTCTCAAACTTCTGACCTCAGGTAATTCGCCTGCCTCAGCCTCCCAAAAGGTTGGGATTACAGGTGTGAGCCATTGCGCCTGGCTGTGTATGTTTTTGTTTGTTTGTTTGTTTGTTTGTTTTTTAAAGATAATGTCTATTATTTCAAAAATGTATTTTATTTGAAAACACTGAGTTTGTCTAATTATGGATTAAATCCTAATATGTGACTTCGTTGAGAAAATTACTAACATTGGCATTCCAGTTTATCTCATATACTGAAATCTCCTTTTTATTTACCAGAACAGATTCCATCTCTGTCTTTTGACTGAGGTGAAAACATAAGACCTTTTTTTTTGCGTTTTCCAGAATCTGTCAACACTTACTGAGTTGGACAGAAGGTTTAAGCACAGTGAGGCTTCATCTTCATGTTCCTGAGGGACCAGAATCCTCTGGTTACAAAACCCTCAGAGCTAAATTCTTAGTGGGGACACATGTACAGTATCAGTGTACATTCAGGGTTGGTGTTTCTTGGGCTATCTGAGTAACTGTGAACATTACAAAAAGAAATGAAAAACAACCAAAATCTCTTATCCTAAACACTGTAATTGGTTTCTCCAATTTCTACTTCCTACGTCTGAATGAACTTGTAAGAAGAAAATGCTTCCTCTGTAGGTGGCCTGGTCAGGTTGGCCTGATACCTGGAATGAGAAGAATGGAACAGAGTAAAGAGCACAAATCTGGGACCCTGGAAAACTGCCCTCTAGTCCTGGTTTTGCTGTTTAATGATTGTTGTAACTAAACAAGGCAGTTTGCAGATCTGGCTTTAGTTTTTCCACCTGTACACTCGGGGGTGTAGATGATCTCCAGAATTACAGAATCACAGGGTTGGAAGTAGCTTTGTGCAACCCTCCTAAAGAGCATGGACATGATCTTTGAAGCAGCCTTGACAGGTCGCCATTCCATCTCCATTTGTCTGTGTTCAGCCTTTGCTTGGCTTCTACTCTAGAGATGGGGAACTGTTGGTTTTCAAGGTAGTTTGGAGCCACTTAGTATTAGGTAGCTTTTCATAGTGTATGCATTCCTTGCCCTCCTGTAGTCCTAATTTTATGTTTTTCATCTTTTATGTGACAAATCTTTAGATATTGAACAAGAATTATGTCAGTTCTCTTTCCAGTTATGCTGCAAAAGCTCTGTCTGCCCTCCCTCCCTCTTTGATGTGATTTCAGACCCTTCACAATTATGCTAGCTTTCCTGAAATGTTCCAGTTTTTCATTGCCACTTTAAAAATGTGATTCTCAGAAAAGCATATAATACTTGCGATAGAATGTGAGCAGCACAGGCCATGCTAAGAAGGTTTACAAACTGTAATTTCATGAGTACGGCCCAAGTTGATGTTTTGTTGTTATTGGTGTCTTTTATAGACAGCATCTGTCTGTGACATCCTTGATGTTTTATTTCACGTGGATTGATTGCTCATAAGCAAGGCCTCATGTTATAGATGGGCAGCTTATTTCTTTGGCCCTTGGCAGTACTTTATATTTTTTCTTCCTTTTGTGAGTTATTTTATATCTGCTCCTTGTTCTGCCTGCTGAATTGTTCTGAACCTTTCATCTGCTCTGGGAATTAGTGATCCTGTCAGGCTGTTGTCTCCTTATTATCCTCACTGATCATACATTTGAGTCCATCCCAAGTGATTGATGAAAACGTTGACCAGGGCAAAGTCAAGTAGAGGCTCTTGTGGTAAACTGCTGGGGTCTTTCCACTGTCTACATTTGACTGGTGGGGAACCCTGACAGTGTTTCCAGGCTCCTATTGACAATATGTTGTTATTCTTGGTTAGATGTAATTTAGAGGTAATTTGTCTTGCTCTGAAGTCTTGAACTCAGTCTGTTTTCTCATTAATTTATCGTCTTCTATTTTGAAAATTCTGTATTTGTTTTTATGTTTATACACATTTGGATTTAGTGGTGTTAGCTATTTCCCCCCCCGACGATTATTATGTTCTAGTTAGTTTTTGCTTTAGTGGTCTTCATTAATACTGCCACCAACCCCACCCATCTTTTCTTTTCTTTTTTTTTTTTTACGTTCACAATCTCCCCATGATTTCCTGCCCTGGAGTGCCTAGTACTGAGTGGTAAATGGGAGTTGGGGTGGTCTTGCTGGTGGAGTAACAGAAGGAAGAAATTTCTTAAATTAAGAAGGTTTCCAGTCTTTCTTCCAGAGGTACCGCTACAAATACATGCCAAGGTTTTTCAAAAGACTGTAACTTTAGACATTTTAAAATATTCTGTTGGAGATAAAGTTTAAAAAGCAATTAATAAAGAGAAACATACTGAAGTGTTACTCCAGATATCCCGATGGATATTGTATGTTGAAAAATTACATTTTAGAAAATAAAGGGTATATAGTTACCCTTTATTATGAGGTTTCATAAAATATCTCATAATTATGAGGTATATGAAATAGGTTAAAAAAATTTGAATGACATTTACCTGACAAATGGCTAGTAAAAAGCATACTGTATAAGAATGTAATGGGATAATAGTGCATCAGAAATACTACATAAATTATCTATCTAAAGAGAGGTGTCAGGGTTTTACATGGAGATAGTTTATAGGGTAGGCCACATCTGTATTATTGTGTTTTGCAACTTGTTCTTTGTAATATACTTAGTTGCATCAAACTATATGACCTTTTCTTAATTTGATGTACTACAAAAGAAACTTAAGCATAAATGTTTCCAAAATAATATCACTGCTCAAATGTCACATAAGCTAAGCATTTTATGAATCAGCAAGACCAGTCTCCTCTTCCTGCTGTCATTTCTTTTGTCCTTCCCCTTTTCTTCCTCCCGCCAAGTACTTGCATATTTGTGTGCTTATGTTAGCAGCATCCACACTGATACCTGTTCTCTTTTTTTTCACCCTAGCTCCAGGGGTAAAAGGAGAGACTAAAAAAAAAAAAAAATTCTGCAAGTCTTAAATATGGGACAAAATTCAAGGAATTATTTCTTATCTTGTCACCTTTAAAATGTCATTAATGGAACATGTACATCCTGAGTTTGTGGTAACAGTTAGTAGATATTTCTGTGTTTGGGATGGATGCCCTTTAGTGTAAAGTATCAAGCAGCAAATAGAGCACACACTCTGTAGAATTAAAGAACCTTAGAAAAGATGACTATAAAAATTTTAAGTACATTTAGGGGAAGGAATGATTCAATGGAGAGAATGAATTTGAAGATATATCCATAAATGCTTGAAGTTCTAATGTGGCTTTTAGTTACAATAGATCTTTTAAAACTACAATGGAATTTTGCCGTTATGTCACTCATTATAGTTGGAATTCTACTTTAACTAGATTGTCTTCTGATTTATATGAAACCTTAATTGCTTGAAGTATAGACTTAAGTTAAAACTTTTGTAGCATGGATTCCAGAGATTCTAGTTGTTTTTTTTTTCCCCCAGGAAGAAAAACAGGAAGTACTATGTCCAGAAACTAATGAAATGAAGGTGTTTTTAATGACGAATTTTCTTCAGACAATAAGATACTGTATGGTTTCTAGATTACAGTGCTTTAGGGCTAAATGTGGAAACTGGAACTCCAATATAAGGTTTTGCACATTAAAGGTTAAGTATCCAGTTGTATCCAATAACAACTTAGGAAATTTAAAGTTGTTATTCCCACAATAATTATTACTTTGTCCCTATGGGAATATTTAGAATTTGCATTGTTGGGCATAATGTCTTATTTATATTTCACTGTATTTATAGTTGAACCTTATATCTAAATGAATGAGAGAAATTAACTCATTTTTGTATATAATTTAATTGTGTAACATTCACTAATTGCTAATGATTTGCACACATGAACAAATCAAACAAAAATCTCTGCTCTTATGTTGTGCACTTAGGTAATATGGGGGTAAATGCATATATCTAACTCTGGATCTCATGGTAAAATTAAGAGAGTAATTGTGCATTGCACCAGGAATAATGTGCTATTCACAAATGGATGTCACTTGCCAAGTTTACACATCTGATTTAGAAGAAACAAAGATTTCAGACTTAATTGAGGATGCATGTCTTTGATAGCTTACTTGAGGTAACTCTAGTCCTTTAAGACTGTCTTCAAACCATCAGCAGGATTTATTTTAAAAATCCTCCAATTGAGGCAGCCATTTAAAATTGAGTAATTATTCCCTGGGGTCCAGTTCTTTATTACCGAAAGTATAGAGTTTTTAGGGTTTAGAACTCTCTTGGGCTCTTAAAGCCATGTTATTTAGAAAAATTAAAATGTAAAAAATGGCCTAAGATTTCTAAACCATGTGACCTGTGGTCAGTCCTGTTTCTCTTGCTATAGAGCAGGGAACCATTGTAAACAGGAAAATTCTAATCCATATGCAGCTAGCAACTTCAGCCTTTCACAGACTAACAACTAAGACCACTATGAGCCCTATAGCTCCTTTATTTCTCGCATGGGTGCCTCATCACATGGAGGCCAGGGAAGAAGGAGCCTGGGAAAAGGAACACTTTGTCTTCAGATTTAGAAAGCACACTTGGAAAAGAAAAGAGAATCTTTTGAATAAAATCAGAAGGGAATACACGTCTGTAAACAAGATTCTGGAATCGTACAAAATAATTTATGCTTAGACTCTTTGCGTGTGAGTTGAAAACTTTTTTGGCCAGTGTAGATTTTTGTCATAAGAGGAAGCAGTTTTTAATGCACAGCTCTTAGTTTTCAATCTTGGGAGCTGCTTGATAATTAAGTGATGTTTTTGACAGTGAGGAAATTAAATTATGTGGGAATTCAGTCCCTGAAGTATATTTTTGAGTAGCCTTCCTTGGATAGTTTAACTGTAGTCTTGTCTGGCCAGAGATGAATTAGGTGATTTCTTGAGGTCTCTTCAGTAGCCATCCTGGGAGGTTTAGAAAAGGATTTTTTTTTTTTTTTTGAGGTGGAGTTTCGCTCTGCCGCCCAGGCTGGAGTGCAGTGGCGCTATTTTGGCTCACTGCAAGCTCCGCCTCCCGGGTTCACGCCATTCTCCTGCCTCAGCCTCCCGCGTAGCTGGGACTACGGGTGCCCGCCACCACGCCCGGCTAATTTTTGTATTTTTAGTAGAGATGAGGTTTCACTGTATTAGCCAGGATTTTAAAAAAGTATTTTTTATACCACAGGAAAACTTTCCTTCCTGTTTCCTCACTTACTAGTTGCATTCTTAAAATGATTGCATTTTTTCCCCTTGTTCCCAATGGTTGAATTTCATTTACTTTCTGATCTTTAGGGGAAAGAATGTCATAAATTGAGGCAGGTGAAAAATTTCAAAGGGCTGCCATCGCCCTCTTGAAGTTCACATTGTCTCCAGCTCCTCTAAGCCTTGGCTACCACCTCTCAAGGCAAACTTCCATCCCTGTTTTGCTGTCTTTGGTTAGGATTTGTTGGTAGGCAGTGGACCTTATGGTAGAGGAGGGAAGATGAACTTTAAAGAGAAAAGTTCTATAGCCACTATTGCTATAGCTTTTGCTCTTGCTGTTCTTTTCTACCAGTAGCTGCCTCTTTGTTTGCTGGGAGAGAAGTAGGAGAGAGAAGGTAAGTCCAAGAGAGGAGAGGGATTTCACCGCCTCCTTTAGACTCCTTGTTCCTTTCATGGCTCTGCCCCATCTTCTCATTTTCCAAACATCCCAATCACCTAGGGAGGGAGAGTTGTTTTTTTGTCTTTTGGTTTTTGGTTTTTATAAAATACAATTCTTGGGCCCCATGTTTAGCTATTATACTTAAGGAAGTCTGGGGCTTGAGTCCTGAGAATCTGTGTATTTCTTGAGTTATGCAGGTAATTTTGATGCCCAGTTAGATTTGAGAACTGTAGGATATGTTTCCCACTCTAACCTTTGGAAGTCAGGGTCCTAAGTTATAGGAGTCAATACCAGTAGCAGAAATGATTGGGCTTACAATATGACAAATAGGGCCATAAATACCAAGGGTTCCTGAACCAACAGCCAGAGCTTCTAGGAGTGAGAGACCAGTTGAACTTAACTGTAATTATCCTGTTGTGGGGGTTAGTTGCTATAATAGCTATATTTAAGGTATATTAACTTTTGTCTTCTTTTATATTCCTTTCAATTTGTTGATGGAAAGCTGTGTTTGTACATATGGTGGGTATACTGGTAACCTCCAACCCCCAAAGATGGGATTAATACAAAATGTATAGTTTGTTCACATAAGTGGGATGTCTTAACTAGATTTTTAAAATAAAAAGGATCTACATTTTTCTTCTTTGTAGTGGCCTGTCTAGTGGAGTATAGTTTCTTTCATCTTTGTATTAGTGAGAATTTAAATATATTTTGATGGCATTTCTCTTTTACATTCTTCACCACAACCACCATTATCATCATGGAGAGGCTAATAGACTTTATGAGGGGCTAACTCCTCAGAGGAGGAGGAAATTATGGAGGTGGCATTTGAGCTGAGCCTTTAAAAGATGAGAGAAGATCTGCATTAGAGACTGGTATTTTCTGTTCTTGGGAGGATATTCCAGATACAGGAAAACTTGAGCAAAGACAACAGGCGTGTTTGAAAAACAGCAGGCTTTGCTTCCATGAGGCCAAAGTGTAGGCTCTGTAAAACACAAGAGTAGAAGAGTAGATTAGGGACAGAGTGTCAAGAGTTTGAAAGTCATTTCTGTTTGGACTTTATTCTCAGTGTCATAGTTTCTATATGGAAAGGGGCTCAGAGTTTAAAAGAGTAACTCCATAAAAATAATTGTAGCACCACATATTATTTGAAAGATTAAAGTCTTTTATTTGAATTATATTTCAGAACCTTAAAAATATGTATGTGCATGTATACGTATCACACAAAGAAAATACCTTCGAAGACTTTCTCTTTATATATATAGTCTGTGGTCCTGTGAGGTCTGGGGCTTGAGACTACTGTGAAATAAATGATAACCTTGTCATTCAGTAGACAGCCTGAGCTATATTAGGGTCTTCTGCATCTCAGGGTTGGAGGCTTCTCCGTGCTTTAGCAGAATTTCTCTTCCCTCCAGTCTTGGCCTCCCTCATTAACACACAGGAACTTTAAACTTTATGTCTGCAGGTCTGTGTCATTTTGCTATCTCTTTAGGGAACCACCTGCCTAACCTTATGAGGTGCTGTTCAAAACTGGTTCTGCTCTTTTCAGCAACTGATCATTATTGCATATCGCTGTCTTTTAACATCTACTAAAGCTGAAAACATTTGTATACTTAATATATTAATAGTATATTGCTTGTTTATCAGTATGATGGTTTACATAAATGTAAAGCCCAGAATTTTTTTTTTTTTTTTTTGAGACAGAGTCTCTTACTATCGCCCAGGCTGGGGTACAGTGGCACAATCTCAGCTTACTGAACCTCTGCCTCCTGGGTTCAAGCGATTGTTCTGCCTCCGCCTCCCGAATAGCTGGGACTACAGGTGCACGCCACCATGCCCAGTTAATTTTTGTATTTTTAATTAGAGACGGGGTTTCACAATATTGGCCAGGATAGTCTTGATCTGTTGACCTCGTGATCTGCCCGCCTTGGCTTCCCAAAGTGCTGGGATTACAGGCATGAGCCACGGGCGCCCAGCCAAAGCCTAGAAATTTTATAGGGACTTGGTGTAGTAATTCCTAACAGATATTGAAAGAAAGGTAAAAATTAGTTGAAAGGACTAGATCATCCTCATTCCTCACTCATTTTGCCTTAAAGAATGTATTAGAAGGCAAAGTTGTCTACAGTCTGTATCAAAATTTTGCTTTAACAATGTTTTCAACATTTTACATCTTTCTGGTAATTATATGAAGTCTATGAAGACTAAAAATCTCTGTCGTAATTGGTTAGAAGTAATACTTCTTCTTCTTCTTCTTTTTTTTTTTTTTTTTTTTTGAGACAGAGTTTCACTCTGTCGCCCAGGCTGGAGTGCAGTGGCATGATCTCGGCTCACTGCAATCTCTGTCTCCCGGATTCATGCCATTCTCCTGCCTCAGCCTTCCGAGTAGCTGGGACTACAGGTGCCCACCGCCACGCCCGGCTAATTTTTTGTATTTTTAGTAGAGACGGGATTTCATCGCGTGTTAGCCAGGAGGATGGTCTTGATCTCCTGAGCTCATGATCCACCCACCTTGGCCTCCCAAAGTGCTGGAATTACAGGCATGAGCCACTGCGCCCAGCCCCAGAAGTAATATTTCTGAGTGGATATTTGTTTTCAAAAAGCCTAAGTCTTTAAAGGTGGCATATGATACTATTATTTATCTCAGAAATCATTTATTTATTTATTTATTTATTTATTTATTTATTTATTTATTTTGAGACAGAGTCTCACTCTGTCACCCAGGCTGGAGTGCAGTGACATGATCTCGGCTCACTGCAGCCTCTGCCTCCCGGGTTCAAGCAATTCTCCTGCCTCAACCTCCTGAGTAGCTGGGATTACAGGCGCCCGCCACCATGCCTGCCTAATTTTTGTATTTTTAGTAGAGACGGCTTTTGCCATATTGGCCAGGCTGGTCTCGAACTCCTGACCTCAGGTGATCTACCCACCTCAGCCTCCCAAAGTGCTGGGATTACAGGTGTGAGCCACTGTGCCCGGGCTCTCAGAAATCTTAAAAAGGATTTAGTTTCATTTAAAAATAACAAGCACAGTTCCACAAATCTGAAATTTATTTATTGAAATTGGATCGTGTTGTCCATGGAAAACATTTTACTTTATACCAGATTTTAAAATTATCACTGATATAAGCGCAGCATAAAATTCCTCTGAGCCCCATTTTTACATAAGAGAAATTATTGATAGGATAAAGGTAGCATTTCAAATTAGTGAGAAAAGATAGGTTATTCAGTTAGTGTTGGAACTAGTGGATATATATCTAGGAAAAAAAGTACAGACTCTAAATATTGAAAGGTAAAACTGAAAACATACAAATATTTGAAGAAATCACTGGAAAATTATTCTACAAACTGCATGGGGAATGACAGTCTAATAACAATAACCAAGAGCCATGAAAGAATAGATTGGTAACAATTCAGCTATATAAAAATCCCTACATTTCTCTGTGGCAGAAACCATGAAACAGATGAACTTACCAAACTGGAAAAAATTTTCACAAATCATGTCACAAAGAGCTAATTTTCTTAAAATATTTTAAAAAGACCTTTCAAAGTGTCATCATACACAAAATGCTGCTTTTCTAAAAACATAAGCTCCTACAAAGCAGTAAGAAAATGATGAACAAATAGAAAAATGGGCAAAAGTGATGATTTAACAGTTCACAGAGAAATACAAATGGCTCCTAAAATATATAAAAAGATGCTCAACTTCATTCACAATATGAGAAATGTAAATTAAGACTACACTAAGATACAATTTTTCACAGATCTGTTTTCTAAAAATAAGCTTGAGAGAGAGCCTCTTATCTGAATTCTGGGACAGCCTGATTTGCATGAGGGAAATAGGCATCCTCCTGCACTGCTGATGGGAGGGTAAAAGGTACAGTCTCAGTGGAGGGCAGTTTGCTGGTACCTTTCAGAATTACAGATGCATGTGTTTGTTTTGATGTAACAATTTCCCATCTAGGAATTTATTCTAGAGAGACAGTCATACAAGATTTTCACACCAGCATTATTTGTAATAGCAAAAAGATGGGAAATTACCTAAATGCTCATATATAGGGGACTGCTAAATTGTGGAATTCCATGCAATTCTAAAAAAGAATAAGGAAGCAAAGTAGAGAACAGCATGTATATAGAGTTTACCATTTACAAAAGGAGAAAATAGAATATATGTGTATTTCCTTATGTATCACTAAATACTTCTGGGTGAATACAAGAGAAGTAACAGCTTATCATGGGATGAGAACAGGGCAACTGAGGGACAAGTTTGGAGGGAGATTTTGTCACTGTGTACCCTTTTGTTTTGGACCAGTTGAAGCTATTGTCTCTTGAAAATAATTTCAAGAAGATAAATTATGAAGGAGGGGTCTAAAAAAGCTTTAAAATACGTTGTTTTAATTTCTTTGCTTGAAAATTAACATTGCTTTAAGGGGGAAACAGTAAGCAGTTTAGGGGGAGCATATGTGTTTAATTAAATTGCCTCTTCAGCAGTATTAAAAATCAGTCAGTTGTAAATTGGTGAGGAATATATTAAAACCTTATTGGAGACTGAGTTCTGAAGTTTGCTTTGAAGTTCGACCAGGAAAAGAAGGGGTTAAAGGTGTGATGCAGGTAAAGGAAGGGTTAAGGGCATTATGCAAGCTGTTAAATAAAAAGGAAGTGCATTACAAAATGCTGAGCTCAGGAGTCTGGCTGCCAGCCAAGCCTTTGCTTTCCTCACTACAGCTGAGGGCTTTCGAAGCTTCCCACCAGTGGGTTTGTCTGAACTGTTTAGGAATGCGGCCGCGGTCGCCAGCTGACGTCAGCGCCGCCGGTTCAGCCGCGGGCCAGAGTAAGGGACTGACAGCGCGAGGGGCGGGGTTGGGAGTCAGGATGGGGCGAGCCTGCGTGTGACTGATGGCGCGGGGGCGGGGCGGCGTGTGTGTGACTGACCGGGCAGAGACGGGGTGGCACACGATTTGCGTTTCGTTGATGACTTATAAATTATGATTATAGATTTTCTTTGTAATGAGGGGAAATGTTTTTTTCTTTTTTCCATTTTTGAAATCCAGGGCTCTGTATTGCTTCACTTGAGGTATTAAGTATAAGCACAAAATTAAATGTAACATATACCAAATTGTCCAACTTCAAGGGCCATTTTGTTTTTGTTTTTGTTTCTGAGAGGGAGGGGGTCACTGTAAAAACTTTGGTGATTCTTACCAGTGGAGGGGCTAGGGAAGTGATTTTTGCTGTTTAAGGAGGTTCTCAAATTTTTTTACCTACAGTCCATTTTCATTTCAGAATCGGTTCCAGAGAGAAATTGTAAAAGTTTTCAAGCGCGATTTTGTAAAACAAAAGATCAAAAAAGGAGAAAAAATATGTGGAAAACTGCCAAGATTGGTTATAACTCTATTAAGACCACCTTTGTGCATGATCGTTTTGGGTTATTACTGCTGATTTTCAGCCTTTAAAGAAAAATGTGGGTTCTTGGTAGCAACTTACAAGGATGGTGTTTAGAGCTGTAGTTCCCCCTTCACCATACCCTGTTTTCATGATGGTTAATTTTACTTTTAAAAACATTTGTATTTCTTGACTGTTCATTGATTAGATCATTTTGCTTAGTCATATGTAAGAGTTTTGTTAGTCTTTGGGTTCTTAGTTATACAACTCAGAGTCAGGAATGCAAATTTATTAGCTTTTTGTGGAGGGGGAAATGTGGGGTGGTGAGAGCTGTGGGTGGTAAGCATGGGGTGCAATACCAGTTCATGGACAAGGATCTAAAAGGAACCATTAAGCTCCATGGAAAACTTTGTTACTTGATCAGGGCCAGTAAAGGAAGACTATTTTGAGTAGCTACTGAAGTTATATGATAGTTAATTTAATTGATTTAAGTAACTCTTTCAGAGACCCCAGATTTGTAAAAGTGGTAGTGTTGTGAGTTTTGATAAAGGAAGTTTTAGCCTTTCACGAGAGGAAGACTTGGGCTTATTTGTCCTTCATGTTGAGAAGCTTCCGTATGATCTTCATGGTCTCCTTAGGTACAATCACTGTGATTTCACCTATGTATAGCAGCGCAGCTAAGGTGAAGTCAGCATATAGACCAGGAAGATACAAAACTAGGAAAACTCAGGACCACCCTTGGCAAAAGGCAACAATGTATAGCCCTAAATTACCCAGAAACTCTAGTGCTCAGCCCTACATTGACAATTGCACGGAATTTAAGTGTTCTGAGATTGTGAATAGTATCATAATAATTGATGTATTTCCTTTTTTTTTTTTTCCAGACGGAATCTCACTCTGTTGCCAGGCTGGAGTGCAGTGGCGGATCTCAGCTCACTGCAACCTCCAACTCCCTGGTTCAGGCAATTCTCCTGCCTCAGCCTCCCAAGTAGCTGGGATTACAGGCACGTGCCACCACGCCTGGCTAATTTTTGTATTTTTAGTAGACAGGGGGTTTCACCATGTTGGCCAGGATGGTCTCGATCTCCTGACCTCATGATCTGCCCACCATGTCCTCCAAAAGTGTTGGGATTACAGACGTGAGCCATGGCGCCTGGCAATGTATTTCCTTTTTAAACCGTCTGACTAGATTTTAAAGACTTGTGTGTTTTTCACTTAGACACCTTTTGTTGATAGTACACTTCATGCAGAATAATTTTAAGAGTATAGAATTGTAAACTACTGTTACATTGAACTCAAATATTAAGGTCATTTCATTTAACACATAGAATAGCAAATATGGAATATTTGGTAGATTGAACATTGAATTAAGAATGAGGTATGAATTATGCTTAGTTTGCTTAGTCACCAGTTATACGACTTTGTCCACTTTTAATCTCATCGTGTCTTAGTTTCTCCAGGGGAAAATGCTTTTTATTAGTTCTCCTATAATAGGACTCAAGGCAAAAAACGCTTTTATCAAGACATAAGAATATTCTGGTTAATAATACACTATGGTTTGGCATGCTTGGAAAGGGCAGCAGAAGAAATGACAAACCGGTGTGGATGCTGACTGGTCTCTCCATCTCTCTGCTTGTCTGAAGCACTTTAGCATTGTTACAAAAAAAGTCCCTGGGAGGTCCTGTGCTCTAGGAGTGGAGCCTTGAGTGCTTTGAGTGTGTGTTTAGAACAAGGTTTCCTTTCTTTGTTTTTGCTAAATTAGTTATCAGTTCTTCTAAAATATAGTCCTCTCAAAATATGGAGTGAATGTTTGTGTCTTGTTGGATGAGTCTGTATTTGGACTTAAGTATGACTTAATTAATTGTTTTTTAAACTTTATTTAATGACAACTAAGGTGAACACATTTTGAGTTATAAAGGATGGGAATACAGTAAAAATTGCTGCCCTGCAGTCTTGATATTAGTGAAGAAACAACCCTCTAATTGGAAACTTTTGCACAAAGCTAGAGTGTAGTTTTGCTTCCTGAATACTCTAAAATGTTTCAGGAAATTTCAACTTTGTCTTTAATAAGAACACTTTAAAATTACTTTTGTCTAGTTGACGCATGTTTTGAAAGATACTGTCTTCAATGTGTTAATCCACTCAGGCTGCTATAACAAAAATACCTTTCACCGGTGGCTTATAAACCACGGAAATTTATTTGTCCCAGTTCTGGAGGCTAAGAAGTCCAAGATCAAGGTGCCATCAGATTGGGTGTCTGATGAGGCCCCCTTACCTGGTTCCTGGATGGCATCTTCTTGCTGTGTCTTCACGTGGTAGAAGGAAAGGATGAAAGATCTCTCTTGGGCTCTTTTTAAGTACACTAATCCCATTCATGAGGGCTTTACATCTGTGACCTAATTAACCTCCTAAAGGTGGCACATCACCTTGGAGGTGAGGATTTCAACATATGAATTGAGGTTGGAGATAAGTATGCAGACCATAGAATGCATTTTCATTTTCATTCATACATTGAGATTTTAGGAAATTAATCAAAGACATTATAGCTGTGAATACTGATCAAATAACCAATGTAACCACAGTAAATTGATTTAATTTCAGCCCCCAAGAAATGAAAAATTGATCTTTGTTATGTGAGTCTTATAAGTTTACCCCTAGTAAATCTACAGTGTCTATCAGATGGTTTGAAATTTTGGACAAATCACATGGTACCTTATTGCTACCGATGAATCACAGGGAATTGAGATCCATGATAAAAAGAGAAAAACCTCACTGGAGAAAATTGAACTGCTTTTTATGCAGGAATAGAACTTCAGGGTTGGTCAGAATTGCAACTACCATACTTCAGATCTGGCATCTTGTTTGCTGGGAAATGGGGTCAGGAGGGAAGCAGCATCCTTAGTTTGATCCCCTGAAGACCAATAGCTCAGGTGTGGTATGATTTTAGTATGTTTCAGGGCTTGAATTTAGAATCTTCCCTGTCTATTTCCTTGCATATCAGGAATTAGTGATGTGGAGGCATTTATTGTTTATGTTATTTGGGGCAGCTGGCAGCACATTTGTATCTTAGGTTCTGTTTAGTGTTTTAACTATTTGCATATTCCTTTTATGGGCTGCTTCTTGGCTTGCATTGAGATGGAATTGAAGAAAGCAAGTTCATCTGTGAAAACAGATTGTCAAAACCAGAAAAGAGGCACATTGTGCTCAGTTTTCAAAACTCTTCTGTTAATCTCTGTATTGGTTCCTAAGAGCCCTGCTGAAGAATCTATGTTTGCTTAGGAGTGTCCATCTTGAATATTAATTTAAAATGGTTTATTGTGAATTTCCTCTCATTGAGCCTGGTTTTTTGTATTGTTTTCCATTTTACTATTGAAGGTGTTTGTCATTAAAATTTATTTTCTGTTCCCATTCCTTCATTCATTCATTCCTTTTGAATACCTACTGTGTGCCAGACTTAAAGTCAGTTGCTGGGTACATATTGCTGAGCAAAAATAAACTTGCAGTACAATGGAAATTAGAGATGTTAAAGTGTGTGTGAAGGAAGCTCCTGAGGATAGGAGTGGGATGGGGGTGGGGCAACTCGATGTATTCAAAGAACTGAAAGGAAGGAACGCAGTGTGAGTTGTAGAGCAGGGAAATGAGAGTGATACCAGATGGGGTAGGAGAAATGGACAGGGCAGAGATCATCCTGTGAGGTAATTCTAGTACATTAAAAAGAATTGACTTGAGTGTAGTGGGAAGCCATCCTCAGGCTGCTATTTGGAGATTATGTTGTTGAGGGCAAGAGTGGAAGCAAGGTGTTCAGTGAAGAGGGTAGTTCAGTATTAGCTTGGACTAGGGTGGGGCAGTGATGGAGAGAAGTGTACATATTAACAGGATTTAGTGATGGCATTGGATGGGATGGGGGAAGAAAAGAAGAAAGAATCCAAGGTGATTTTGAAGTTTCTATTTTGAGGATCGGGGTGGTGACTGTTTATTAGAGCTGGGAATGGTGGGGAAAAGAACAGTTTTGGGATGTGACAAATCAAGGGTTTAGTTTTGGACCTGATTCTGAGCTATGCAGTAGAGAGGTCAGGTAAATAGCGTGGCTGAAATCTTTTTTTCTTTGCCCTGTAGAATTAGGGCAAAGAAAAAAAGATTTTTCCTGTGCCAACTATAAAATTAGTTATGTTTTTAAAATTTGAAAATACAGGATTTTAGCTCAGACTGAATTACGTTATGGGAGGAGACTTGTGTCTCCTCTGTGGAAGGGGAAATATTTTGTAATAGTTATAAACCCAACAAACATATCCCCAAACTGAGGCAGTCAGCACGAGAGAACTCTGCTGTGCTCATTAAATATGGTTGAGTGGTAAACTGAGTAAGATTATTTATGTTTCAAAGGGGTCAGCATTCAATACTGCTGTTGATTAATTGATTTTTAAGTATTTCTTTCCTTACTTTTTAGGTTATTTTTCCTTAAGAGATTTTAGGTGAGTTACAACAAAGAACATTGAACACTGTGTGCCTTGCACCATCTAATCCCTTTCTCTGTGTTATTTTATCTAAACCCTAAATTGTCAGAAGAAGGCTGTGAAATAGATGGCATTTGAATCCTCTCTTTGTAGATGAGGAAACTGGATTGCAGGGAGGTTAGTACTTGTTCCAGGAGACACAGCTAGCAAATGCCAGTCCCAGGTTTGACTGGCACCAAAGCTGATGCTCCTTGTCACTGTTCCCTGCGGCTGCAACTCAGAACCAATAGTTTTGTTTCTGCAGTCTTTTCGGGAATGTGGTGGAGTTCAGGTAGGCTTTTGCTTGTTAGTTTATGATCAGAAATGTATGAAGTAGAGCCTAGAAAGTAATTTAGAGATGCTTCATGTATCAAGAAGGGAGTGTCATTTTGATGTATGACATAGAAATATTCAGGATAAAAACCCTTGGGCTGGGCACAGTGACTCATGCCTGTAATCCCAGCACTTTGGGAGGCCGAGATGAGCCTGAGGTCAGGAGATCTAGACCATTCTGGCCAACATGGTGAAACCCTGTCTCTACTAAAATACAAAAATTAGCTGGGCGTGGTGGTGCGTTCCTGTAGTCCCAGCTACTCAGGAGGCTGAGGCAGGAGAATTGCTTGAACCAGGGAGTCACAGGTTGCAGTGAGCTGAGATCGCGCCACTGCACTCCAGCCTGGGCGACAGAGTGAGACTCTGTCTCAAAACAAACAAACAAAAACAAAAAAAACCCTTACTGATTCCTATGCAAGAATGTGTGTGTGTGTTGGGATGGATATGACATGGGGAATGATTGGCCATATAAAGGTTCTGAGCCCCATTTCTCTACAGTTCACAAAGGACAAGTTAAAAAATAGCATAACCAGTCAACTACACGCCTCTTAGTATCTGCTACTGGATGAGCTCAAGTTAGTTAACGTATATGCTGCATTCTACCTCAGAAGGAATAATTGGATCTTTAAAACTTTAATTTCTGGTTTGTTTTAAACAACTGAGAACATTAAGGGCAAAAAACCTTCATGAAACATTTACCAATGAAAGGTAATGGGAGCTTAAGTTATTTAAGATAAGCTTATCAGGGCTTGGAATACCAGCAATCTGATGTTACTGTAAAACCAAAAGTGCGGATCGTAATCTAAATCTAACCTTCTTACATGTGTGTTGGGTGAGGGGTGTGCAGAGTCTAGGAATCACTGGATACAAAAAGGGTTATATGGAAGTGTTCTCTTTGCATGTGAGTTTGCAGAATGAATGGCATTCCTTTGTTGCTGAATTAATCCAGATTCTGGAAGGAATAGAGAGGAAGGAGGCAGAAAGGCCTGGTTTTCACAGTATTGTTCTACCTGCTGATAACTCACCAAGGCCCTGTTAAGATGAGTCAATTCTAATAACCCTTGGGATTTCCCTACTAGTGAAACTTCTCATAGCTTCATCTCCCCCTCTTCCCCCAGAAACGACGAGACTTCTTGAAATTTTTAATAAGAATTTTAGTCACTCTAGCAGTAATTTCCAGGAGCCACAGCCTCTGATATGCTGCTTTTGATCTTCCTCCCAGCTGATTATATCACCTGTTAGAGCTTATATACCTCTGATCTCCTCCTGGGGGTATGATAGAATCTTGTTTCTTGATTCTCTCAGAAGTTATGAGTGACCAGCAGGTAGGCTTTTTAGCCAGGTGCTTAGGACCTCATGCCAATGAGATGAATCAAAGGTTTGATCCCTGTAGGTCCATCCCTCTTGGAGTGATTTAGTTTAGCTCTGCCCCTTCCTTTGGCCTCACGCAGCGCACTAGCCCCAGCTAGCTGCCTTGCCAGCAACCACCATTAGATTGCAAGACGGAATTGAAAAGATGTATGGACACAAATAAGTTGCTAAGACTGGAAAACATAAAGCCTGTTGGAAAGAACAGAAGTTGAGGAAGGTGGACAGGGAATGAATGAGAAGTATAAACAGAAAGACAACAAAATAGTGCATAAAGCCGGGCACAGTGGCTCACACCTGTAATCCCGGCACTTTGGGAGGCCGAGGCAGGTGGATCACCTGAGGTCAGGAGTTTGAGAGCAGCCTGACCAACATGGTGAAACCTTATCTCTACTAAAAGTACAAAAATTAGCCAGGCTGGTGGCACATGCCTGTAATCACACCTACTCGGGAGGCTGAGGCAGGAGAATTGCTTGAACCTGGGAGGTGGAGCTTGCAGTGAGCCGAGATCGTGCCATTGCACTCCAGCCTGGGCAACAAGAGCAAAATAACGTCTCAAAAAAAAAAAAAAAAAAAAAGTGCATACCTTTGTTAGCATCTGCCTATAGACTAATGGAAATTAGGTTGGAACTGTAGTTGCAGAAATGAAAAGGACTTTGAGTTCACAAACGAGTTCACTGCCTATCTCTGTTAGAAGGTCCTGCCTCAGCATATATTAAACAAGTTTAGGGGATTACTAAATGAAAATCACTCAAGTGTGCCAACTAAAATTATTCAAGTTCAGTTTCGAAGTGGATTGTTTGAGTATAAATAGATCCAGGTTCCCAAAGAAGCCTTCAAATGGGTAGAAATACTGTTTTTTCTTTTCCTATGAGTACTGTTTTTAGGTATTGTTAGAGGACACAGTTTCAGAATTGTAGAACACAGTAGCTAGAAAGGCTGCCTAAGAGGCTGTGATTGGATTGTGTGAGTAGAGTCTGAAACATAAATGAAAAGCAAAAGCTAATCCAAAGAAGTCCATGTTAGCATGTGCTTTTTCTTGGTGCTCCGTCGGATCCTTACCACTGAAGCACAGACTTTTAAATTTGTACAGTTAAGGACTTTTGTTTTGAAATACTATAAGTGAATGCATGTCTTTTTCTATATTTAAATAACTGGTATACTCTGAATTTTGGAGAATGGGTAGATTGTTTATGAATTTTTAAAGCACATTGTACATATCACAGTTTTGCTTCATAAGCAAACTGTGATTTTTCTTACTGGAAAGCTTCAAGAAAGACCTTAAAACCAAGTGAAAACCATTGAGGATATCACAGGATGGTAGAGTTTTAGAATTCGAAGGTACTTTAGAGATGATCTAATTAGTTCATCAGTATACAAATGAATAACTGAGGCAGTGAGAAATTAAGTGGTTTGCAGAGGTCTAAATATCTATTAGTGGGAGAATCAAAACCAGGACTACAGGCTTTTGACTTGCAGTCCAGTCCTTTTATCAGCACCAAATATGGCGATTTGAGTGTGGATTATGCTGAAGGAATGGGGCATGATGACTGCTTTGTTCATAGCAGTCTTAAAACCTATCCAGGGATTTTGAAAGGCTCAATAATTTTAACACAGAGAAGGATTTGATATGGAACTAGTCTATGATTTTATTTATTTATTTATTTTTTGAGGTGAAATCTTGCTCTGTCGCCCAGGCTGGAGTGCAATGGTGTGATCTCGGCTCACTGCAACCTCCATCTCCTGGGTTCAAGTGATTCTCCTGCCTCAGCCTCTGAAGTAGTTGGGATTACAGGTGCCTGCCACCACACCCGGCTACTTTTTTGTATTTTTAGTAGAAATTTTTGAGACCTGACTGGTCTCGAACTCCTGACCTCAGGTGATCCACCTGCCTTGGCCTCCCAAAGTGCCAGGATTACAGGTGTGAGCCACTGCTCCCGGCCTACTCTATGATTTTTTTTTAAATGAAACCTTCTAGTGACTATCTAGATGAGTGAGGGGTCAAGACACAGAAACAAATGTTGCCAAGGGGAGTGGTAGATGGCGATAGAAATACGAATGTGGTACTTTAAGGACAGAGACAAGGGAATGGCCTTTAACATGCTCTTTAAAATTTTTCAATGCAGCGATAAAGTGTTATTATTAGAGAAATAATGTTTACAAGGCACCTTGCTTTTCACATCCCTCAGCTTCTGTTTATAACTTATTATTGTTTTTTTGAGACGGAGTCTTGCCCTGTCGCCCAGGCTGGAGTACAGTGGTGCGATCTCAGCTCACTGCAACCTCCGCCTCCCAGGTTCAAGTGATTCTCCTGCCTCAGCCTCCCGAGTAGCTGGGACTACAGATGTGCATCACCATGCCTGACTAATTTTTGTATTTTTAATAGAGACAGAGTTTCACCATGTTTGCCAGGCTGGTCTTGAACTCCTGACTTCAGGTGATCCACTTGCCTTGGCCTCCCAAATTGTTGGGATTACAGGCGTGAGCCACCACGCCCCATCTCCTGTTTATAACTTAGTTGGGTTGATTTCCATGTATAGTAATGGGTTTTCTCTCAGGAAAGCCATTGTGGCCTATAGATTAAAGTTATTTGCACTTTGTATTTGATACTATCAACATGCCTTGGTGTCTTTAGTCACTTTGGATTTGGCTCACCAGAGAGGTTTACAAAGATTGAAAGATAATTCTACTATTATCTCACTGGTTATATTACTGTTGATGGTATCACATCCATTACAGTTCTCATGAACCACTGAGTAAATCAGTGCTGTGCTCTGGGCTCACTATTAAGTTGATTTTCATTTGTACTCAAGGCTATACCATTTGGATATTAATATTAAGCTCTGCTTCCAGTCTTTAAGGTCTAGAACTGAACTGCCCAGTAAGGCAGCCACTAGCCACATGTGGCTATTTAGATTTACATTAATTACAATTAAATAACGTTAAACATTCATTTTCTCAGTGATGCATTTCAAGTGCTCAATAGTTACATGTGGCTAGTGGCTAATATATTGAACAGCTCAGGTATAGAGCATTTCCATCATTGTAGAAAATTCTATTAGACAGCACTAGTCTAGAATATCATGCCTTGTCCACACAATGCAAGCCTATCCTGAAAGGCTTTTTTCTCCTGAGGGATGTGCCCTTCAGGACAATAGTAGTTTGTGGCCCTTGCCCTCTGGTTGTATTAATTACAGAATGGGATATGCAATAGGTTGATTTGGGCTGGAGTTATGTGTGCAATTGTTTTAGAAGTAGTTGTGGTTTCATCAATAGAAATATCTTAGAAATTGCAATCAGAAGGTCTGGGTTGAGATCCAACTTTGCCCTTTACTAGAAACATGGACTTTGGTAAACCATTTGACATCTTTGAACTTCAGTTTTTTAACCTCTAACACGAAAATCATATCTTAAAGGATTGTTGTGAGTGTCATATATATTAGAAAGTACTTTATAAACTGTAAAGTCTATTCAGATACTTTTATGGTTATCGTAGGAACACCAAACATTTTAATTTGCAAGAGTAAGAGTAATCTTTAAATTCTTTCGTCTTTGCCTGGAGGGCATCACATTGAATTAATTGATAAAGAATGAAAAAATGACTGTAAAAATAAGCTAACACATGCTTTAGAGACCAGCACATTGTCTAATAACAGAATAGGATTAAGTTATGGAGCATATGAAAGACCTACAAAATGATACTAATGTTCAGCTTTTTACCATATATCTGAAAGTTTTAACAATATTGTAGACATTTCACTTGCTCCTAGACCAGTAGATGACTCATTTAACATCAGATAGAAGGAAACATCGCTTATAATAAGGTTTTAAAATGTTCTCCATACAGAAGTTTCTAGTTTTTTTTTTTTAGATACCACAGTGAATTGGGGCATGGTGTTAAGCATTATCCATGTTATATACTGACTAAGTAGCAGTAGAAGAGAGGCTTCTGGGGAGTGGTGGTGGAGAGTGTGTAGGGAGGTGCACATTACAACAATTTAATTTGATAATTGATTATGACGATGATTTATTTTTAATTTTTGTGGGTACATAGTATGTTTTATGGACTATATGGGATATTTTGATACAGGCATGGAACATGTAATAATCACATCAGGGTAAATGGTGTATCAGTCACCTCAAGCATTTATCCTTTGTGCTACAGACAATCCTCTTATACTCTTTTAGTTATTTTAAAATGTAAAATTAAATTAATTTTGACTATAGTTACCCTGCCGTGCTAACAAATACTAGGTCTTATTCATTCTATTTTTTTTTTTTCCTTTTTTTGAGATAGAGTCTTGCTCTGTCACCCAGGCTGGAGTGCAGTGGTGGGATCTTGGATCACTGCAACCTCTGCCTCCCAGGTTCAAGCAATGCTCATGCCTCAGTCTCCCAAGTGACTGGGATTACAGGTGCACCATGCTCAGCTAATTTATTTATTTATTTTTTATTAGAGGTAGGGTTTTGCCACGATGCCCAGGCTGGTCTTGAACTCCTGGCCTAAAGTGATCTGCTGGCCTTGGCCTCCCAAAGTGCTGGGATTACAAGCTAGAGCCACCGTACCTGGCCTCATTCTATTTTTGTTTGTATCCATTAACCATCCCCACTTTGATTCCTAGCCTCTGGTAATCATCTTTCTACTCTCTCTTAATGAGTTCAGTTGTTTTAATTTTTAGGTCCCACAAATAAGTGAGAACATGCAAAGTTTGTCCTTCTATGCCTGGCTTATTTCACTTAACATAATGACTTCCAGTTCCCTTTATGTTGTTGCACATGACAGGATCTCATTCTTTTTCATGGCTGAATAGTATTCCGTTGAACATATGTATCACATTTTTTTTAAAAAACTTCTAGGTTCAGGGGTACATGTGAAGATTTGTTACATAGGCAAACTCACATTGTGGGGGTTTGTTGTACAGATTATTTCATCACCCAGGTATTAAATGCAGTACCCAATAGTTATCTTTTCTGCTCCTCTTTCTCCTCCCACACTCAAGTAGGCCCCATTGTTTGTTGTTCCCTTCTTTGTGTCCATGAGTTCTCATCATTTAGCTCCCACTTACAAGTGAGAACATGTTGTATTTGGTTTTCTGTTCCTGCATTAATTTGCTAAGAATAGTGGCCTGTAAGTCCATCCATGTTCCTGTAAAAGACATGAACTTGCTCTTTTTTATGGCTGCATAGTATTCCATGGTGTATATGTACCACATTTTCTTTAGCCAGTATGTCATCAGTGTTGCCCATTTTTTAATCAATTAGATTTTTTCCTCTAGGGTTATTTGAGCACAGCCTTGTATATTCTGGTTGTTAATCCCTTGTCAGATGGGTAGTTTGCAAATATTTTCTCCCATTCTGTGAGTTGTCTCTTCAGTCTGTTGATTGTTTCCTTTGCTGTGCAGCAGCTTTTAAATAATAAATTGATGTGATCCCATTTGTCCATTTTTGCCTTGGTTCCCTGTGCTTGTGGGATATTACTCAGTAAATCTTTGTCCGTCCCAATGTCCTGGAGAGTTTCCCCAAAGTTTTCCTTTAGAAGTTTAATAGTTTGAGGTCTCCGATTTAAGTGTGTAATCCATTTTGATCTGATTTTTGTATATGGTCAGAGACGGGTCTAGTTTCATTCTTTTGCATATGGATATCTGATTTTCCCAGCACCATTTATTGAAGAGACTGTCATTTTCCCAAGGTATTTTCTTGGCACCTTTGTCAAAAATGAATTCACTGTAGATATATGGATTAATCTCTGGGTTCTCTGTTCTATTCCACTTACTAAGTGTCTATTTTTATGCTGGCACTATACTGTTTTGGTTACTATAGCTCTGTAGTATAATTTGAAGTCAGGTAACGTGATTCCTCCAGTTTTGTTCTTTTTGCTTAGATAGCTTTGGCTATTCTGGGTCTTTTCCATATAAAGTTTAGGATTTTTTTTTTTTCTATTCTGTGAAGAATATCATTGACATCTTGATTTGTATTGCATTAAGTCTGTAGATTACTTTGGGTAGTGTGGACATTTTAAAAATATTGATTCTTTCAATCCATGAACATGGAATATATTTCCATTTTTGTGTGTGTCTTCTTCTATTTCTTACATTAATGTTTTATAATTTTCATTCTAGAGATTTTTCACTTCTTTGGTTAATTCCTAGGTATTTTATTTGTAGCTATTGTAAATAGGATTACTTCCTTGATTTTTCAGATTGTTCGCTGCTGGCATATAAAAATGCTACTGATTTTTGTATGTTGATTTTTGTATCCTGCAACCATATTAAATTTGTTTATCAGAACAAATAGTTTTTTGACGGAGTTTTCAGATTTTTCCAATTATAAGGTCATTTGGAAACAAGGATAATTTGACTTCTTCCTTACCATTTAGGATGTCCTTCCTTCCTTCCTTCCTTCCTTCCTTCCTTCCTTCCTTCCTTCCTTCCTTCCTTCCGTCCGTCCGTCCGTCCTTTTTTCCCTCCTTCTTGTCTGATTACTCTAGCTACAACTTCCAGTATTATGTTGAATATTAGTGGTGAGGGCCAGGCACGGTGGCTCATGCCTATAATCCCAGCACTTGGGAGGCTGAGGCAGGTGGATCACCTGAGGTCAGGAGTTTGAGATCAGCCTGGCCAACATGGTGAAACCCCGTTTCTACTAAAAATACAGAAAATTAGCAGGGCGTGGTGGGAAATGCCTGTAATCCCAGCTACTCGGGAGGCTGAGGCAGGAGAATTGCTTGAACTTGGGAGGCGGAGGTTGCAGTGAGCTGAGATCGTGCTATTGCATTCCAGCCTGGGCAACAAGAGCGAAACTCCATCTCAAAACAAAACAAAACAAAACAAAACAAAACAGTGGTGAAAATGAGCATCCTTGTTGTTGGTCACTGATAATTAAGATGCAGTTTTAGAGGTTGCATTTGTGCTAGTTTCTTATCTTAGGTGATCAGAAAGGAAGTGACTGAGGCAACCACTTTTAGTGAAGAATACATGTAGAATCTTTAGCAAGTGATATTGCTACAAATCAGATGGCACCACCCAGATGGTAAGTTCACTGTGTTTATTCCAACTCTGCATTCCACTGTCAGTAGGATGGTTATCTATGCATTCAGCACTGCACAAATTGTACAAGCCAGTGAGCCTTCTGCCCAGAATCATAAAATGAAAGCAAGAATGTTGGAAGCCAAAAAGACTTCTTCATATGTTTGAAAGTTCAGCGTTTCCTTTTCATTAAAAATTCACTTCCCCCAACTCCCCATGCAAGAATTTCGACACTGGTTGACGACATTTTATCCCTCAAAAGCCACCTTCTCAGTGAACCTTTAGTTGCCGCCTTTCCCCCGTAAATGAGTAGCCCCTCCTCTGTGTCCTTAAATTCCTGTGCCTGTGTTACTGCCAGCAATTTGTGCCTCAGTCACTTCTGCTGATGGCCAGTTTTTGAAGCAAGGATGCCTCTGAGTTGCTGTCTCAAAAGTACAGTTCTCAAAGAAGGGGACAAGGACTGTGAGGAGGAAGAGGAATGAAAACTTGCTGGGCAGGCCTTGAGGGAATACATAGGAGCAGAAGTTAGAAGGAGATGGACTTTAATATAAGGAGTATCTTTTTCCGTCTTTCTAAAAATAAAAGGAACTGCCTAAGTGTTTGAGGTGAGACTAGGTAACTATTTACCAGAGATGATGTTACAGGGATTAGATATAAGGTACAGGGCTCGATTAGGTTATGTTTTGAGTAATTACTAGCTCTGAGAGAATTATAATTGCATTTATTGGAAACTTAAGGGCAAACATAAAGGAGAAAATAAAGATGTAGAGAATGTCTCCTGAGGTGGGAAATAGAGAAGAAGCCGGGGCTCAGACCCAGGCCTTGCCTAGGGAGAGCAGATGCTGACAGATAATCTTGGCTTTTTCCCCAGGCACTTCAAGGTCCATTTTAGTTCACTGCTTCTAATCTTGGGCTTCACCTCAGCCTGTTTCCCAGGATCTTTCAAACCTCAAAGAGCAAGCTTCACTTTTGGGCTGTTCCAGCTCTGGTGCCAGTAGCCCATTCATGCTATGGAATTACTTTTGTTGAGGAGCTATTATAATATGTAGTTTAAGAGTGTGAGTTTTGAGCCAGTCTACCGGATCTTGGCTCTTTTTTTTTTTTTTTTTTGGAGATGGAATCTTGCTCTGTCACCCAGGCAGGAGTGCAGTGGTGTGATCTCGGCTCACTGCAACCTCTGCTTCCTGGGTTCCAGCGATTCTCCTGCCTCAGCCTCCTGGGTAGCTGGGATTACAGGAGCATGCCACCATGCCCGTCTAATTTTTGTGTTCTTAGTAGAGACGGGGTTTTACTTTGTTGGCCAGGCTGGTCTCGAACTCCTGATCCACCTGCCTCGGCCTCCCAAAGTGCTGGGATTACAGGCGTGAGCCACTACGCCTGGCCCTGATCTTGGCTCTCATGTGTAAATTTCAGCAAGTTAATTAAACTGTCTTTTGTGCCTCAGTTTCCTCACTTGTAAATATTAGGAAATATCTGGGAATAATAACTGCATTTTATCAAAACCAAGACCATTGATTGTAAACTGTGTCATTGCTTTATGTACCCAAAGGAAGAAAAAAATATTGTCCATGTAACTATGATATACCACTGAATATTAGTTACATCCCAGTTTCAGAGAGGTTAAAATGCAGAAAAGGGTATATATTCATGGAATTGATGAAATATAGCAGTGGCACATCTACATTTTAGGATTGTTATGAGGAATAAATTGGCATTTGTAAAGCATTTCCACTAATATCTGGCATAAAATAAATGCTGGAGGGCTGGCTGGTTTTTGAACTTGTACCAGTTAAAAAAGTTAATTTAGTCATCTAGTCAGTGTTTATGAAGCACCATGCTTAGAAGACACTGTGGTTCTAGACTATAATTCATTCTCTGAGAGATCTCATGTTATAGTTATGGAGAAACTCACAAAAGAGAGAAATCCCCATACAACCTGGAAATGGGAACACAGTTATTTGGAAATTGCATAAGGAGCATAAGGAGTAAGATTAACTTTTGTCAAAGGAGTCAGGAAAAGCTTCAGAGGGGAAGAGGCATTTAAGGTTAACCAGGAAGGAAGAGAAGAGGAGGATTCATCAGAAAGAGAAGGCCATTGGAAAAGGACATTTTGGGCAGAGGGAACAGAATGTGCAAAAGCACTGGGCTTATAAAAGGGATCAGAATGACTGGAATGTTGAGAGTGTGTGTATATGGGCCTAGTGGCAGCAGATAAATCTGAAGTGGTAAGCTGCCCCTGATTGTGAAGGGTCTCATATGCTCAGCTAGGAACTGCAAATGTTACGTTCATTTAGTAAGAAATGGGCGGATAACTGGATTTCTTAAATAATGGGGAGTGATGTGAGCAGGATAGCTATTCTTTCCTCCTATTTTGTAATTATACAATAACAAAATGCCTCCTAGAAGCGGGATCTGGTCTTTTACACTCAGCTATGGAAACCTGGAGACTGCTTTTAAAATGTTTGACACAGTTAAATCCTTCTCTGACATCGTGAGGCGGTTTAGGCCATTGCATGATTTGCAAGGTTGTAAAGTGACATTGTGATGAAGTACTATTTTCACAGTACTATTTAAATATAAACACTATGCTTACCAAATTAAATGGCAGGATACTGATGTGTCATACATATAAACCTATATTAAAATAATTTATCTGGTAATAATTTCAATGTATAGAAGTTGTGAGAATAATTCAAAGAAGAACTGTAAACATGTTACTTCCATTAATTTATTGTTAACATTTTATACCATTTGCTTTATCACTTGATATATTTTTTATCTTTACTCACGCACACATACACACTTACATACACAAGCAATATTTTTTTTCCAAACCATTTTAGAATATTTTCTTACAAAAGTATGGTACAGACAGCACAGCTGTCATCTTCAGTAAATTTAACATTGGTAAAAACTTTTAACTAATCTGTTCATATTCCAGTTTTGTCAATTGATTCAATAATATTCTTCATGGGATTTTTTTTTTCCTTTACAGTAACAGGATCCATTCTAGATCTGGTTATGCATTTAGCTCTCAATGTCTCTTTATCCTCCTTTACTCTGGAGTACTTTACAGACTTTATCTTTTATTACAACTGACATTTTAAAGAATAGAATGCCTACCTTTTTCTAATAGAACATTTCTTATTTGGGAATTTTCCTTATTTGGGTTTTTCTTCTTATTATTATTTTTTTCTCATGATTAAATTCAGGCTGTGGATTCTCTGCCTGAATACTGTGTAAGTAATGTGTCCTTCTCAGGGTATCACATCTGGAGGCACACAAAATCCATTTGCTCCTTATTGGTAGTGTTCATTGTGATCATCACTCAGTCAAAGCACTTTCCAATTCACTATGTAGTTACTCTTTTTTTCTCTTGGAATTAATAAGCAATCTCTGGGGAAACACTTCAAGACCATGACTATATCTTGCTCTTTATCAAAATTTCTCCCTAGCTTTGGCATCTACTGATGGTTCATGCCTGAATTATCTTTACTACAATGCTTGCAGAATAATTAAAATTGCCTGTATTTTAAAGTTTTTTGGTGTTTATTTATACAGTCATCAGTCATCCCTTTGTATCTGTGAGAGGTTCGTTCTGGAAACCTTGTGGATATCAAAATCCTTGGATGCTGAAGTCCCTTATATAAAATGGCATTTGGCTGTTTTATATATTGCATATATATTTGCATATAACATATGCATATTCACTTTAAATAATCTCTGGGTTACTTATAATACCTAATGGAATGCCTGCACATCACTTCATTCACATGAATTCAATGTGGTACTCAGTGCATGGCAAATTCAAGTTTTACTTTTTGGAACTTCATTGAACTTTTCTCCCCCAGATTTTTTTTTTCTCCTTTTTTTATACAGGGTCTCGCTCTGTCACCAGGGCTGGAGTGTAGTGGCATGATCATAACTCATTGCAACCTTGAACTTCTGGGATCCACAGATCCTCCTACCTCGGCCTCCCAAGTAGCTGGAACTACAGGCACAAGTCACTGTGCCTCGTTAATTTTTAATTTTTTTTCGTAGAGACAGGGACTCACTTCATTGCCCTGGCTGGTCTCGAACTCTGGGGCTTAAGTGATCCTCCTGCTTTGGCCTCCCAAAGTGATGACATTACAATTGTGAGCCACCATGCCAGGATTCCTCAAATATTTTCAATCTATGGTTGGTTGAATATATGGATGTCAAAGACCAGCTGAATTCTAGTGTATATGTTTATTTAATGCTTATAAAACAACTATTTAAAAAATCTTAAATTGCCAAACTTCTTACATTTAAAATGATTTTTTTTCTGACAGAGTCCGTAAAAATGGTGTTTTATTGTAGATACCACCTCTTCCATATTGAGAATCCCTTTTCCAGCTACTGGAGATGGCTTTCTTAATTTCTGCATACTTTGATAATGGCTCTTGGACAGGTTAGGTATATGCTTATTAGATCTCAACATTATCTGTGGAGGGGACCACAGAGAATTTTATGTCTACAGGGGGCAGTACACAAGGGAGCTCTAATTTATACAGAACTTCCTTAATCTTTTAGTTTCTCGCAAGAAAGACATTTGTTTTGACTTAAAGTTAAGGACTGTCACATCTTTTTTTGCAAAAAGAAGACACAGACATGAATACTATGGTGAACTAAATCACTTGGCCTGGTTTGGTCCTCTTAACTGAAGTCAGTGCTCTAGTAATTTTCCTGAGTTTTAAGAGCCATTTTGGTGATTCTCTTAGGCTATTTTATTTTAGAGATGGGGTCCCATGCTGGAGCACAGTGGTACAGTCTTAGCTTATTGCAGCCTCAAACTCTTGGGCTCTGGTGATACTCCTGCATCAGTCTCCCAAGTACCTGGGAGTACAGGTGCACACCACTACACCCAGCTAACTTAAAACAATTTTTTTTTTTTTGTTTTGTATAGACAGGGTCTTGCTGTGTTTTCAGGCTGGTCTCAGTCTGATCTCAAACCACCCTCCCACCTCGACCTGCTAAAGTGTTGGAATTACAGGCATCAGCCACTGTACCCAGCCTCTTAGGCTATTTTATTTTTTAAAAATTACAGGGATGCCAGAAATATTTGAAGGGATACAGAACATGGTCCCATTTCATTAGCTATCTTCATATTTATAACAACTTACATTGTTTCAGCTTTTAGTTTTCTGTTGTTTTAATTTATTTTTTCTTTCTTTCTGGTCTGCTTTCAGTAGTATTTACATGTTTGATTTCTGGGTAGCTTTGTGTTATTTAATAGCTGTGACCTGTGCCCCTCACCTTGGCTGACTGTCACTCTTACTCATAAGGAGGGGAAGAGGGAACACTGTGAATTATTTACTACAGGCCCACCACCATTGTTATAAAACAAATTCTCAGTGATTTAGAGAAAAACTTACATTTCTTGGGAAAACTTCCATTTCTTCCATTACGTTATTATCATTTTATGTAAATGGCAGGGAAACCTCAGTTTAAAACAAAACCTCTGTGTGTTGGGGGGGACAGTCAAGTGTTGCTACTCATTTGAGGTTCAGATTCTGACACATTGATTGAGTGGCCGCTTTGCATGAGCACTGCTCTCCCCTACAGGGGATAGGGATTGTTACAGAGAGAATGATGGTGTGCTTCTTGCCTTAATCAAGTGGAACATTTAACCTGCTTTTGTATTAAAATTTACCTGTATTGTAGTGGGGTGCTTAATTCAAGCCACAAGATGGTGGGGACAGACAGCCTATCTGTTTAAGGTGAGAGGTGAGGCCTGATTTAGAGAACAAAGAAGAGGCAGTAGATAAAGAGAAAATTTAGGGGAAGGCCTTGGCAAAATCTACTTTGGCCAAGATGAAGGAAATGAAGGAGTCTGGCATGGCCTGGAAGTGGTGCAGGTTTTGGCAGAAGATAAATTCAGTTACGTACATATCAAGCGTGAGGTGTTAAGAGTGAGATATGAGTGAATGTAAGTATATATTTTCCTTATGGAGCTAGCCAGCAAACATTTGGTCAGGAAGGGTGGTGATGAGAAGAAAATAGGGTTGAAGATGTAGACTTGAGAGGCAGTCCTATGTGTGTATGTGTGTACGTGTGTGTGGATTGTAGTGCAAGGTGTGGGAATGAAGGCTACTGTCTAGGAGGAAGAAGCCTGTGGTAAGGCCTGAGGACCATCCAAGGACAGGGACACTCCATTGCTCAGCTCCAGTGGGTACTGATCACATTGTCTTTTGTGTGAATGGTATCCCCAGGATTTGTGCAGTGGGGCAGATCTGCATGAAGCGAATGCAAACTTGAGAATCATTTAGATACATGAATGGTAAGTGAAAGGTACTAAGAAGGGATGTTCTGAGAGGTCAGTGGAAAATCATGCCAGTGCAGTGTTGTAGAAGCGAAGTCAAAGGGTTTTATGGTGTAGTGTCAGATACTGCAGAAAGGTCAAGGAGAATGAGGCCTGAAAGGAGGCCTTTGTGCTTTGCATTTATGAGATCAGTAATTAATCCCGAGAGAACCCTGACCATGGGATCTTCGGAATAGAAGCCAGATTGCAAGGGGTTAGGCAGGAAGAAGAGAGGTGAGAAGTGGCCTGAGGAAACAGCAGCATCGAGACATGATTTTATCAAATAATTTCATGACATCGTAGAATATTTCTAGTGAAGCTAATCATATCAAAATAATTTTCCATTTTGGAGTTTGTTTTGAATTGTTGATAGTAATATTTTATAATTTTCCTCATATTTAGGAAAATTTCTCAATTTTCTGTAATATTTTGGGAAATTACTAAGATTCTCAGATTTGGTTTCCTTTTATATTAAATCTTATATTAATCTTAAATCTGATATTAGATCTTATATTTTACATAATATTATAGAAGCTGCTTGTGGTACAGTTGACCTTTACCACAAACCCATTTAACACAAGTTTAAACTGTGTGAGTCCATGTATACGCAGATTTTTTTTCCCCCTGCCAAATGCAGATTAAAAATACAGCATATGGGGTTTCTGCAGGGCTGACTGCAGGAACTTGAGTGTATGAGGATTTTGGTATACTCAGGAAGTCCTAGAACTAATCCCCTCTTATAGTGAGGCATGATTGTATTCCCAGTATACATCTGTAAAACATAGCTATTATGAAAATGAATGACTTTTAAAAGGCTGTCTACAGTGCATTTCAGACTCCAGATACCTTGATCATTCCAATGAAACCAAAGTATTTTCTGATCTTGAATTAATATTTATATAGTTGAAAGTTGCAGTTAGTCATGATGGCTTATATTTTAAATGTATCAGATCATAGACTTGTGCTAGGAAAATAAGAACTTAAAGAAAAATCTGTTGTGTTTGAATCCATACAGTATTAAATAGGGAGTTTATACAGTCATTACTGGTGTTGGGGCAGAAGGGATATATGTGAGAGGGAAAAGCCTTATTTAAAGGTTTTTATGATTTGCCAAAAAATCATCTTATGGATCGGACATGGTGGCTTACGCCTGTAATCCCAGCACTTTGGGAGGCCGAGGCGGGTGAATCGTGAGGTCAGGAAATTGAGACCAGCCTGGCCAACATGGTGAAACCCCGTCTCTACTAAAATACAAAAAAAAAATTAGCCGGGCCTGGTGGCACGTGCCTGTAGTCCCAGGTACTCAGGAGGCTGAGGCAGGAAAATCGCTTGAACCTGGGAGGCAGAGGTTGCAGTGAGCTGAGATAGCGCCACTGCCCTGCAACATGGCGACAGAGCGAGACTCCGTCTCAAAAAAAAAAAAATTCATCTTATGGTAAATAAATTGTAATTGTTTTTTCTTCCTGTATTGGTTAAAAGTTGGACTACTTCACCTACCCACTTAATTCTTCATTAAAGAATGAGGCTTAATTAAGGCATAGCTTGTGTTGACATGGGTATAAAATCAATGCTTAGTTTGCCTGAAGAAAGTTTAGGGTTTGCTTTTTTCTGTTTTTATTATTATTATTTTTTGGTCTGGTTTGGTACTGGGCTAAAACTGTAGTGGGTTTTTCTCCTTTCTGTTTTTTTGAACTACATTAGCCATTCACAGAACAGAAGCAAATAGCCATTTTTAAAATTCATGTCTTCAAATGTTAATTTGATGCTTTGAGGCATAAATGACCTTTCTAGCCAGCCCAGACTTGTCAAACAAAGGACTGATAGGAACAAGCTGCTGTTTGTTCTAATACAACAGGCTGTTTTTCACAGAAATTTCAAAACAATTTTGCTTCCCTCTTCTCTAAAACATTAAATTAAACTTCGGCCTGTGCTAGGTTTGAATTTAGAAAGAATTGTGTATACACAACGGTTAAATGGAATCCTGACCACCTGTGCAAAATGAACTACAGGATTCAGCTTGTAAGCCAAGCCACAAAGTACGTAAGAGTGTTAAAAGAAAGAGAGAAAGGAGACCAAAAACAGTAGATGAGCAGAGTGAGGCATTGTTACATAGCTTCATCTTGTTATCCTTGCATATTAATTGAAACTGGTGAATGAACTGAGTCAGTGTTGTGGAATGACTACTGGACTGGGCACCAAACGATTTGGGTTTTCATCACAGCTTCACAGCTGGCTTATTAGCTTTGGGCCCCAATGCCCCATGTAATCTCCATGAGTTTCTTTATGTCAAATGGGAATCATATTGCTTATCCTTCCCCAAGAACAACTGTTCAAGCCTGTTTGTTGTGAGACACCTATGAAATAATAATCATTTGTCTTAATGATTATGATGTTAACTTATCCCCAGTTTGTTCTAGATACTGTCTACTGACAGGGTTTTTTATTGGGTTCTCATTTTCTAAAATAAATGACCAGGAATCAGGAAGCCAACAAAACAAAAAAACAGTCCACCTGTAAATATTTTATAACTCACCCCTTCCATACCCTAACTCTCATATAATTTAGTGTTCATTTATTTCCCTTGAAGTTTAGTAATCCATATAGAAGGGAAGAACACATGCTTTGTTTTGGTGGGTTGTTAAATTTTTTCTTCTTAGGAACACGAAAAAGGAAGGAAGGAAACTGTATTCATTTTTGTCTAAGCAAGGATAATGGCTTGTTAATGCAAATAAATGGAAAATGTTCTCCATTATGTCTTGAAAATTTGTTTTTCTTAAGTTTTATTACAGAAATTTTTAGTGCTATCAAAAAAGATTTGTATGGAGTACATTTGACTTACTACCTTTCATTCCCTCTCTAAGCAAGACACAGAAAATTTCTATATTCATTTATATTTGGGGATTAGGTTTGTTTCTTAGGAGAAAAGGGATCATTTCAAAGTTTGATAGTGTCTAAGAAGCAGCTTCCTATTTACAAGAAAGCGTGCAGTGTGGCATTTAATTATGTGTGTGTGTGTCTGATGTGTGTAGGAGCAAAGAAATTAACTTTAGATCTGCAGTATATAATAGCTTAGCTTCTTGACCACAGAAATAAGGTTGGTTTGTAGACTTAGTTGTTTTTGTTTGTTTGTTTGCTGCTTTTGTTTTTGCGACAGAGTTTCGCTCTTGTTGCCCAGGTTAGAGTGCAATGGCGTGATCTTGGCTCACCGCAACCTCTGCCTCCTGGGTTCAAGTGATTCTCTTGCCTCAGCTTCCCAAGTAGCCGGATTACAGCTTGTGCCACCACGCCCAGCTAATTTTTTGTATTTTTAGTAGAGACGGGGTTTCACCATGTTGGCCAGGCTGGTCTCAAATGCCCGACCTCAAGTGATCCACCCACCTCGGCCTCCCAAAGTGCTAGGATTATAGGCGTGAGCCACTGTGCCTAGCCTAGACTTAGTTTTTTTTAAAAGTATATTTAATTATGTAAATATAAAGAAAACTTGACATATTTTCAATATTGATAGAAATATATAGATCTATTTTTTCTGATATAAATATCAAATAAAAAATATAAATGAGCAATAAGAGAAGAATTGATGATTATTTACATAATCACATAACATGCATACATGGCCATGTCCATATTCATGTAAATATATGTACATTTTACTATGGAAAACTATTTTGAATACTACAGTTACTTAAAAAATTTTTTTATTTCAATAGTTTTTGGGGAACAGGTGGTTTTTGGTTACATGGAGAAGTTCTTCAGTGGTGATTTCTGAGATTTTGGTGCATCTGTCACCTGAGCAGTGTACACTGTACCCAATGTGTAGCTTTATCCCTCACCCCCCTCTCACCTTTCCCCCATGAGTCCCCAAAGTTCATTATATCATTCTTATGCCTTTGCATCCTCATAGTTTAGCTCCCACTTGTGAGAACATATGATATTTGGTTTTCCATTTCTGAATCACTTCACTTAGAACAGTGGTGTTGAGCTCCATCCAAGTTGCTGCAAATGCCATTATTCCATTTCTTTTTATGGTTGAGTAGTATTCCATGGTGTCTGTATACCACATTTTCTTCATCCACTTGTTGGTTGATGGGCATTTAGGTTGGTTCCATATTTTTGCAATTGCAAATGGTACTGCTATAACATGGTGTGCAAGTGAATAGACTTAGTTTTCTATGGGAGGGGTTGAGTGGAGGATGTGAAAAAAAGTTTGTAAAATTAAAATTCTCATAAATTTCACAAGATTCTTTAAGTTCTTTATCATAGTTATGAAACAAATACAGATTTTATAATTTATGATCTGGTAAAGTTTATGAAAATACAGTATGCCCTTAAAATACATTTAACCTGTATTTAAATGCTGTATTCCCTTGATACAGTTTAACTCCTTGTGAAAAGACCCTTGTACTGGAAACCACAAGATATAGTACCTGTGTTCTGCACAGAGTCTAACTACTGGCTAGTTGTTTGGCCTTGGGTAATTCACTGGACTTCTATGGACCTTCTGTCATTTGATAAATGATTGAAAATATGAAGATGTCTCAAGTACTACTTAAAATCTTACTGTTTTTGTCCTTGGGGAATGCTAAAGTCAGTAATGGAATTTATTTTAAGTGTATATTCAAAATATGATATTTGTTTTTCCCTTGAAGAGTTTTCATTTAGCCAAATGGATTGATTTAAAGTTTTTGACCACAGCTGCTAAAGAAATGTGTGCACAGCTACTGTTTTGGTAAACACAGACTAGTAACCAGATGGTAGTAATACTTTAAAAAGTTGGTCTATATGGGCTGGGAACCATCCAAATGGAATTTTTAGTGTTTTGCCTAGGTACTTTAGATTTAGTACACACTAAATGAGTTTGAGTGTGTTTTATTACTGCAGTGGCTAGAAAGAACAACTAGAGTATTATGTGGAATACAAATAATGCTTATTAAGCTTGCAGTTGATTCCTTCTGATAGATGTTCCAAATTGCTGTCAGACTATATTTACTTACTCATAAACAGATGTGCTTTTGCTTTAAATCAGGATAACTATTCCAAACTGAGTTATGCATATTTTAAACAACTGTTATGGATTACATTTTAAAATTATTGTTGATTAAGGAGCTGATTTATTATATTTTATAAGGTTGTTCGTTTTTGGTGGTAGTTTTAGATGACAGAGAACGTAGATTTTTAAAAAATTTTTTGAAATCTGATTAAAGGTGGGATATCACCAGTTAAAAATTATTTTCTGGTCTGTAGTCAAGAATTGATATTTAAGATGAGCAATTAGTTATATTTTAAAATTTTAGTCACTAGGCTGGGTGCAGTGGCTCACACCTGTAATCCCAGTACTTTGGCTCACGCCTGTAATCCCAGGCTGAGGTGGGCGGATCACCTGAGGTCGGGAGTTTGAGACCAGCCTGACCAACATGGAGAAACCCTGTCTCTACTAAAAATACAAAATTAGCCGGGCATGGTGGCGCATGCCTGTAATCCCAGCTACCCGGGAGGCTAAGGCAGGAGAACTGCTTGAACCTGGGAGGTGGAGATTACAGTGAGCTGAGATTGCGCCATTGCACTTCAGCCTGGGCAACAAGAGCAAGACTCTATCTAAAAAAAAAAAAATTTAGTCACTCTATCACCAGATGAGATGATAGTAGCAGCTTGGACATCAGCTGGCCTGTGCTTTAACTGAACAGTACAGTAGTAGTAATCTTAGTGTTAAATTTTACGTATTGAAAGTGTTGAAAAATATTTCCTTCACTTTAACTTAGTTTTTCCTCCTGGATGTGTTTTTTTAGTTTATTTCTTAAGATGTTTGCTAGGTAGGTGTCACATTGTTCATTAAACATACAAACCTTGTATCTCCTGCAGATCCTGGTATTAGACTGTGAACTCATTTATGGAAGCCCTATTCACTACCAGCTTTTCTGGTCTGATGATAGGTTCTGGCTACTTGCATGCATTTATATGAGATTATTTATTTCTAGCATTCATGCTCACATGTCTTTACAACAAATACTTATTGAGTAGTTATTACTAAGTATTAAGCAATGTGCTGGGACAGATGGATGACCCAGGTCCTTACAAATGTACCTTCTAGTGGAAAGGTCAATGTTAAGTATATAACAAATGTGAAACTACAGCTGTGATAAAGTGTCAGAAAGTGGAGCAAGGTGGTTCTTGCTCCTGAGAAATAGAGCTAGTTCTATTCATCAATATGAAAACAATGTAACTGGTCTACCTTTCCAGGTTATAATGATTTTCAGCCTGAAATATTCTTGATGATTTTAATTATGTCGGCCTGCACTCATTTCCACTGCCCATCATCTAACGAGTTTTGCCTGTTGACCTATTAAAGGTGAGAGCCACTTAGAGCCATTCTTCGATCTTGCCCTTCCTACCTCCTCAGTCTGAGAGTATGAGCATCTGTTTCAAGGCGCACACATTCCCAATTAGCTGTTGTAAAGTCACACTAAAACCAAGCAAAAAGAGTTCTACAACATAAGGGAGACGGAAGTGGAGGCACTAAGATTGCTTCAGCAGCCAAAGGATTCCTTGGGAACTTGTAAAAGGTAGAGTGGGTGGGCGACAATGAACATGTACTTGTGGGTTTGTTTTCCGGGAATAGTGGAATCTAAACTTCTACATCTGAGAGGAAAATAGATTAACCTTTTAAAAGTTTATTACCAAATTTTTAGGCCTCATGTTTTGGACATGTGAGTACAAGCCAGCGGTACAGTGCCAGTCATTTACTGTGGGCACCTGAGATTGCTACTGATCTACATCACATCAGCAAGCCAATAGTTAGCATTAGACGATGTAAAAAAACAAAATCCAGGCCAGGTGCGGTGGCTCATGCCTGTAATCCTAGCACTTTGAGAAGCTGAGGTGGGCAGATCGCTTGAGCCCAGGACTTCAAGACCAACCTGGGCAACATGGCAAAACCTGGTCTCTACAAAAAATACAAAAATTACCTGAGCATGGTAGCGTGTGCCTTTGGTGCCAGCTGCTTGAGAGGCTGAGGTGGAAGGATTGCTGGAGCCCAGGAGGTTGAGGCTGCAGTAGGCTGTGATCATGCCACTGCACTCTAGCCTGGTTGACAGAACCAGACCCTTTCTCAAAAAAAAAAAAGAAAAAAAAAAAATCCACTAGTTGACTCTTAGAAACATGACTGTTCACTAACAAATGTAGATTTATAAAGCCAGAATAATCTTATTTATCTGAATGTCATTAATTACAGCAATACTAACTATGGTTAGTAACTTACTAACTATAGTAAAGCAGTTCAAACTATTGTGCCAATATGACATTTTTAACTTTCTTAATTCTTTATTGTTAATCTAGTATCACTTAGGTTTGATTAGTATAATATTGCCATTCAGGGTGGCAATTAAATACTGAACATTCTCAGTTTCCTGCTGAGTATGAAGGTTCATGAACAAAAGCAATGATAATTTATACTGTGAGGACCATATAACTTAAAGCTGGCTTAGCATATTATTTCTTTCCTCATACATCCTGTTCAGCTACCCCTTTCCCCCATTCAGTAGCTCATTCAGTAACAAATATCGTCAGAGTTTACAGAAAAAAATTACATCTTTAATATGGAATGAATTGCCGATGAAAGATAGTCCTGTTCGAAATACGACATTTAACGTAAGTGCACAGATTTCCCAGTAAAAGAACAATTCCATTATTCTGGATTTACTAGCAGCTGTTGAAAATTTAACACCTCTTCTGCTTTTTTTCCCCACCTCATGACAACCTAATGTAAAACTATATTCAGGAGTAAGGAATCTAGAATATAAATTGTATTAGTAATTGCAGGTCAGAAACTTATATTTAGTTATCTGACTCTGAGTCATGATTTTTAGTATTCTGTGTGCTGTGCATGTGTGCCTTCTGTTACAGACAACACCAGGGAAGAGACCTAATAAAAAGTCTCATGTTCTTCAAAAAGAATAATTGAGAATAATGCTACTTAAGAGCACGTAATATCAGAACAAACAGGCAATGAACAGCATATAATTCTGTATATTATGCAGAGACATTAAATATACATATTAGTAAGGTAGCAGATGCTTTGGTGCTGAAATTGACATGTAAAATAGTACACTTTCTCTGCAGGGCTCTGCTGCAGCCAGCACTCCTTTACATGTAATGAATAGCTAATTTTAGTCCTATGGTCCATAGGAGACTGATGGAGGACTGCGAAGAGGAAAGCGTTCCAACTCCAAGAACAGCAGGATGTGCTGAGATGTGCTTTTTAATGGAGAAACATTTTATAACTCTTGGGGGTAAATTCATAAAGATGGTTGTGCATGTGTTTTTGTATTTAAATTAAGGAATTATTAATACAGCTAGACAACCAGGAGTCTGGCAGCTACATTGCAGAAGGGAAAAGCAGAATTTGTTGACTGCACTGAGCTCAGGAATATCTTGCACTTTTAAGAACATTCCTATTAAAACTATCCTTTGTCGAAATGGAGCAATTAATCAGAAACAGACTTAGAAACAGAAATTTGAGAATGTATTTAGGTAGTTGAAATTTCAGGCTGACTTTCTAAAACTAACCTTTGCCTATATATTGGAAAAGGCAAATGACTTTTATTCTTCTAACTCACGTGGAGGTTCTCTTGCCATTTGAAATTTCCCTATGTCCATAATTCATTAATCCCATCTATCCTGTCAATATCTGTTGAGCATCTGTTGTGTACCATTATTTTCTGGGAGCCAAAAATGAATAAAATCAATCTACACCCTCAAGCAGTTTGTAGTCTGCTGGAATGACAGACTTAAAAATGCTTATAACTAAGATATTTTATGTGCAGGACTAGGGTTTTTAAGCTAAAAGGCTGCTTTTTAAATTGTGAAATATAAAGTACATGTAGAACAGTGCATAAAACATGTCAACAGTTAAACAGATTGTTATGGGATTATACTTTGTGTATTTTTATGTTTGCTTCCTTTATTCAACATTCTGTGATTCATCTGTGTTGCTTGTAGCATCATCATTACTATAGAGTAATCTATTTTATACCTGTAGCATACTTTATTTGTTCTACTGTTGGTGGACGTTAGTGTTGCTTCCAGTTTTTGGCTATCATTAACAATGATGCTAAGAGTGTTCTTGATTATTTGTCTTGGTATATTTGTGCATGCACCAGGAATATATACCTAGGAATGGAATAGTTGGGTCATAGAGAATATACATAGCTTTTAAGTTTACTAGATAAGTGATTTTCCAATTTAAAAAGACCTTTGAAAGATTTTTGTACATTGGTGGTTTCTAAAGTTATCTATTTTCTCATGGAATTTGGTTTTCTCATGAGAATAAGGTAGGAATGCTTGTATGTTGCTAACATGTAGTTCAAGTGCCCTTTCTACCTAATCTGGATTGCCAGGAATATGCTTGAAATGCCAAATCATGACTTAGTATTTTACTGTGGTAATTGGAATAGTCTGACACATCAGGAAGTATGGGAAAGATCTTTGAGACTGGAAACTATGCCACAGTTTCGTTTAGTGCTAGGCAGGAAAGGTGAAAAAAAAAAGCGCTAGAGTATATTAAGTATACAAAAAGCTTAATGGTTTTAAAATGTTAAGCTCACATTTGGAAGTGTAATTTTATTTTAATCTCTTTCCTAATGGAGGAAGAAAGATGACTGATTTGGTAGGGTAATCTTGTTTGAAAAATTGACAACTCTGGCATATGGCCCAGATCTCTTTTCAAATTTTGTGTGAAAAAGAAAAATGGCAGCCTCTTTGTGCTGTTCATTGGTGTAAAAAAACAAAAAAAAAAAAAGAAAAGATATGGTTGAGCCTAAGGGTGAAGTGCTAACTCTTCATATGGTAGGAGAGTAGATAAAAAGAGTTAGTGGATATTTCACATAATCAACTTCTCTTACCTTCCCAGACAGGTGAAAGAATGTCATGAGTATTAGAATAATTAGCAGAGCATTAAAGATACCAGGGACATTTAACTTACTTCTTGGCCTCCAAATTCATAAGAAATATGAAGGATTAAAAAAACCTTGCTTTTAAAAATACCTTTTCCCCACAGGTCTGTGTGAGAACTGAATTTACAGGGTGCTTGGAGTTTCCTTTTGCTATTCAAAACATGTTAGAGCATGAATGTTTGGGGCGTTCAGGCCCTAAGCTATGTTGGTTGAGTGAAAGGGAAATTTTCTGTTCTATTCAACCAATTCAGTGAACATTTAATGCGTGCCAGCCATGTGCCTGGTCCTGGTAGGTACTGGGGACACAAAGATGAATAAAACAGCTTACAATCCACTGGAACAGACAGGCATATAAACAATTCACTATAGTGTTGTGCGCTAAGAGCTATAATAGCAATCTGCAGAAAGTACTTTGGTCCACAAAAGAGAGAACAAATACTTTTTTGTGTGTGGGGCTGATGAGGTTCTAGGTAACAGTGGCCTTTTACTGTATTGAGAAACAAACTTGAAATAGATCATACAGGTGACTAGGGACTTACAGAGAGAGGAGAAGGGGCATATTTGGCAGAGGAAATTGCATGAACTAAGAGGTTTATATTGTTCCTCTAGATTAGAGATAATCTACATGAGATTATATTATGTATAAAAATTAAAATCTCATGGCAGTTTAGGCAGTGAGTCAAAGTTCGAAGTTGATAGACTTAATAGCTTTTCTTTCTTTCTCTCAGCCAGGGATTGGCAATTAGGCAGACTCAACTTGAGCCTGTCCTGGATGTGAGGATAGCTGTATGGTTAGACTCCAGCCAGTTCATCTCCCTTCCTTTAGAGCTACTTATTAAATGCTTAAATATAAATCATCTGTGTTTAGGAGCTATAAGGAGGAGCTAAATAAGCTCAGTTCTTGCCTAATAGGGTGGTGATTTTCAATCCTCTCCCTGTATGTTATGCACAGTTGTAAAAAATAAATGCATACATTTGAATATTACTATCAGAAAGAAATAAAATAATGGGGGACATAACCTTAAAAATTATCTAGTCTGCCTCCTGCATTCCTATATGTAGGAAATTAAGGCTTAATTGGTTAAATGACTTGCCAGGGTCACACAGCCCATCTTGTAGCCTAGGGCCAGGTAGGGATACAGAGTGTGCAAGGGTTCTCTGACTGCCCAGGCTTATTCCTGTAGTTAAGACTCAGTTTCTATATGCCCATAGTTTGAGTATATCACAGGTTAGCCTTCTCACATTTACTGCAATTATGGTTCAGAGAACTTACCGCTTTGACTGAGTTAGAGGCAACATGGTATACCAGAGTCCGATGAACTGCCACCTAGTCGTGTTTGGTCTAGGTGCTGCTGCTGGCCACACAGAAAGCCAATCACTGAGACAGTAAGTATTGCCAGGGAAGAAGAAGACTTTACTTGGGTGCTGCTACTGAAGAGATAGGAGATCAGTCTCAAGTCCACGTTTCTGATGGACTAAAATTAAGGGTTTATGTAGCAGAGAAGAAATGTAACCATGTGTGGGAAAATAGGAATTAGAGAGGGGTAAGGAAGAGTTGTTGGTCAACAGAAAGCAGGCCCTGTTGGGTGAGGGTTCTGGTGTCTTATTACTTAGATGTGGTGATCTGGTTAAGTTTCAGTTCGTTGAGACTGTTTGGGAGGTCTGATGGTTGGTTTCTTGAGAAAGGAACTCAATATGAGAACATTTGAACTTTCTCAAGTTCTAAGACTGGGTCAATTTCTGTGTTTAGTCAAAAGAAACTGTAAACGTCAGTTCTGTGGGCCACTTGGGCCAGTTTTGGTCCCACCCTTTTTATTGACCAATTCATCATTCATAGGGAATCTGTCTGTCAGTTTTTCTGGCTGCTTCATGCTGAGGAGGGGTGTTTTGGGCAGTTCCATACCATGGATGAGGAATCAAAGTTTAATCTAATACCTACTTTTCTTCTGAAGCACAATCTTTCTCTCTCCAGTCCTTCACTTCCATCAAAGACAGCTCACATCAGGACCAACCTACCTGCAAAATAAGCTTCAGTCCCATATCCTTGGCCTGATTACTCATGTGAAATGCAGCAAGAATCATTGTCTACATAGGCTCTCCTAAATTGGCTTTGCTGGAACCCATCACAAGACCATTTCAGTCAAAGCCCTGGGAAAATGACCAGTTCCTCCAGCTGTGTCCTGTTATAAAAGAAAACAGTTTCTCATTGAACTTATGCAAACAACCACATTACAGTGAATTAAGAATATTCACAAATAGTTTATGAATTCTGGAGAAATTAGGCAGAGGGAGAGAAATGTGCCTTAAATTCTGTTTATAAGAGTATACTCCATTGTTTAAGGCTATAAAGAGCTCAAGAGAAAAAAGGTTCTCCAGACTGAACAATCAGTAATGTTTCAACAAACAAAGCCCATTAAAAATTATTTCAATCTTCTATTAGTTCAGTGCATGCCATCAGCTCCTACTCTGCTTCATACTAGGTTAGCAATCTTTAGGAACACACCAGCCTTTCATTTAGTGTCTTGTAAATTTTCTCTCTAGTCCAATGGCGCACTCTCCAAAGTTATCATAAACCTGTATTCAAGAGTCTTTGTCATGAACTCCCCCCAAAAAGCAAGTGCTGGACTGTGGCTGATTATAAGCCACTTTTTGAGAAGAATCAAAGCAAAACAATTGTGGATGAGAAACACCTTAGGAAAGCCATAAATACACAGTTGATAAGGAAATCTGGTTATTTCTGTGGCATACAACAATTTAGCATAATAATCATAATCATTATAACAACCTAAATGAAGACATACCAGAATTTCAGGAATCACATTCAATTCTGGAATACATACTAACAACACACCTATATAAATATAACCCAAAGAAAGTTAAACACCACTTCAGATTTGAAGTCCTCCTGTATAATTCTAACGTAACAGATAAGCCTAGTATAGTTCTCTTGAAGTTCAGGGGCCGCAATATCCAGAAAAATTTAGTTTGAGGTCAAAAAAACTGAATTTAGAACTTGAAATTTTGCCTTTGGAAAGCTTGTCAAATGTCAGAGGTTTACACTTGATATCACAAAATAGGATCATAGGTGTCCATAAAATAATCATTGATTTAGCTAAAATGATAAAACAAAAACATTTACTCTTTTGACAGGTAGGAGACTCAGTTTCCCAAGCAATAAGATGTAATAAAGACAGCATGAGGCCAACCACATCTGCCTCACCTTCCTACTTTTTTTCCCTGCAGTTTACTTGAAAAGTAAACAAAAATCTTTTATTATCATTATACAAAAATTTTATTTTAAAGAGAAAACCAACTTCACCTTCGCATGATACATTATTAATGTTAAAGTTAATTTTAATGAAACATTATAAACAAATCTAATTTTAATCAGTTTGACTATAAGGTAAGACTTTCATAAACCTTTTTTAATATTTTATAATTTTCTGTTAAAGAGCAGATCAGTGCTCCAAGAAAATCCTCTTATTCCGACATAGGGGCCTAGATGTTGGCCTTGCATCAGTGTGTTTTTGATATTAATGTTCAATTTATAGAAAAACTCTTAAGTAACCTTTTCCTTTAAAATCAGCCCTTACAATCTCAAGTACCCACCTCTTCTGTGATACTCCCTGGGCCTAGAGGGATTGAGTAGCTTTAATTTTTTTGGTCTTGTGTCTCATGAGAGCAGTACATTTCGTGTACTTTTCCCAGGTTTGAAGACGAGGCTTTGAGTAGTGTCAGTGTTCAAGATCAGAAGGAGTGGGTACCTTTTTCAGACCCATGAGTCAAAACCCTGTAACTTAACAGCACAAGGATTTGCTAATAGGACATTTATTCTGCAGAAAGCCCTATCATTCTAACATGTCACAAATTAAAACACTGTGATTTGGTGTCTAGTAGTTGCTGCCTGTAGCATTTCAAACCACTGTATTAAAATAGTTTATGCAATACTCATTGCATATGTCTAATTGCTAGCATTCTAGTGACAGAATTGTGACCAAAAGCATCAAAAATGTGATAGGTCCTGTGCCAAACTTATCAAAGTAAGACAATTAACTTTTCTCTCTGTCATTTAAAAAAATGTTTAATGCAAATACCAGTCTTGGAAATTCAGTATGAAGATAAATGAACTTACAACAAAACAAGGACAAAGTGAGAACAAGCGCACAATAATTTTTTTCAGCTATTTTAAAAGATTATCATGATACATTTCCAGGATTGGCTTCTAGATACAGTACTGACAACTGATTAGGTAACTTTCACCATTAGAATCCTCAAATCAGTGCAACATTTGAATATATTTTGTTATAAAGTATACACCTGAAGTCCAAACAGTGATGAAAGGCTTGGGATAAAAAATCATTGGAAAGTGCAAAGTCTCACATTTTTATCGCTACTTAATCCAAGTGAATGTTACTTAATTTTGATAATGGTAAACACAACTAAAGTTTGAAAGCAAACGACAAATTGTTGGAAATGCAGAGGAAACAAAATGACTATTTATAGAACCAAATACAATCCTTCCATTAGAAACTGAAAAACATCATTGGTTTCATGCATGTGTGTATGTGTGAGTAAAACCCAAAGAACAACAGGAAGTAAATGAAAATTGAAAGCAAAAGTAAATAAACAAAATGAACCCCCAATTTTTCTCATACTCAAGGTAAAAAAACTTTACCTTGGGGGTGACAGTGTTATCCAGAGCCTAGAAACACATATGATGGATATTTTGTTCCTGGTATGCATATTAATGTCTTTAAATCTACTCGTAACACTATACGTTTTGTGCAATTAAGGCATTGACTTAAGGCACGTGACCAGTAAGTACTTTAGTGCTAGTACTGTCTAGGCAGAATAGCACATGTAGTGTGAAACAAAGCAATGCAAACATTTGTCACATTTACATGTACTCAGTACCTTCTTTTTTTTTTTTTTTTTTTTGAGACAGAGTCTGGCTCTGTTGCCAGGCTGAGTGGCGCGATCTTGGCTCACTGCACCCTCCACCTCCTAGATTCAAGCGATTCTCCTACCTCAGCCTCCCGAGAAGCTGGGACTACTGACACGCCACCACTCCCAGATAATTTTTGTATTTTTAGTAGAGACGGAGTTTCGCCACGTTGGCCAGGATGGTCTCAATCTCCTGACCTCGTGATCCACCAACTTTGGCCTCCCACAGTACCTTCACTTTTAAAAGCAGTTTATCTAGACTACTTCTGAAAACTGAGGTATTAGACAAAGCTAGTCATCAGTTCCTTGCTAACTATTTTATGATCTGTGAATATCAGATGTTCACCTAAGTAAGAATGTTCAAATTAAATACATTGGGCATTCTCACCAATAACTCAGAAGATTCAGGCATTTTCATTAAACCAACAACATTAAATTAATCTTATTTATCAACAAAATCACACAAAGATCATTTTGTTTTTGGCTGCGTTTGTAGTTTTATAACCTTCTGTGCCAAACCCCAGCACCTCACAATATCTAGCAGAGACAAATATAAAACCCAGACAAAAATATATACTAACAATTCTGAAGACGTTTCTGTTTTTGTCTTACAAAAATTTTAAAGCCAGTTCGTTTATTAAAGATTTACTTAAGTCACATGAACTTGGGAAATGCTTGAACGTATTTACTTAATTTATGAGTGCTCTTTTATTTATAAGCCAATTTGGTAGACAAAACATATAAGTGTACATACACGTAAATACTTCTAAACATGTACACACACACACACACACACACACACACACACACAGATCCAATAGCTTTTACTTCAGAACCCTAGCCATGCGATAGCAATACCAACTCACTGGTCTACACACATGTTCAAATGACTAAACTTTATTTTCACTGATAGGTAATCCAATGAAGGCTATTAACCAAAATTTTGGTTAAAGCAGTTTTCATAGCTGTTTGATTTTTAAAGGCCAAACCCCCTCAGACTCAAAAGAACTCTGAGGCCAAACACAGCGCAGAAAAACATCATGAACTAAGCTGGCCCAACCCTGCTTAGAACAGCAGCATAAAAGCCTGGATACATGGAACTCCGTCCTGCTTTCCTGTTCCACAGCAAAATGAGAAGTTAGGAGAGACCTAACTTATGCAGATTCCAAAGAATATTGGGGCCAAACAGTATTTAAAAAGTTTATCAAATTCTGATTTCCCATAACTGTATCAAGACACATACAAACAATTACCAAAACACAAACCAACTGCTGCAGCAACAAACAAGCCCCAGGAGTGTCCAAACTGAAACAGAAAGGTTGCTTTCCTCTCTCAGTCAGTTGGGCTTGTTCAACCTGCAAACAGAAATTCCTTCAGAATTTCTCAGAGGAGCAGATCCAGCTGCTGGTATCCACAAAAGACACTCACTCATCTGAACATAGATGTCAGATTTCAAAGGCTGTTTTTTCCTAGGCTGTCAGGCAGCAGTGTGGCCAAAGAGAAAGACCAAAACCCACCTCCAGCCAAAAAAGGGTCGGGCAACTTCTTAGGAGGTGTTCTAAGAATTCTCCTGGCTTGCAGCAGCTGACCAGCAAGCAACATGTTCAGGTCGGGGAATCAAAATCTGTTACTGACATGCTAGGGGTTTGTTCTAGGTCTTGCAACTAGCTGCACAGAAAGCCAATCACTGAGACAGTGAGTATTGCCAGGGAAGAAGGCTTTACTCAGGTGCTGCAGCTAAGGAGATAGGAGATCAGTCTCAAGTCTATCTCCCTGATGGACTAAAATTAAGGGTTTATATAGCAGGGAAGAAATGTAACCATGTGTGCTAAAATAGGAATTAGGGAGGAGTAAAGAGGAGTTGGTCAGCAGGAAGCAGGTGGTCAGTTAGGCAATTGTAATGGGTGAGGGGTCTGGTGTCTCATATCCAGATGTGGTATCTGTTAAGTTACAGTTCCTTTGAGACTCGCTGGAAGACCTGATGGTTAGTTTCTTGAGAAAGGAACTCAGATAAGACGGTTTTAACTTTCTCAAGTTTTAAGACTGGGAGGATCAATTTCTGTGTTTATTCAAAAGAAACCATAAACATCAGTTCTATGGGACAATTGGGCCAGTTTCCATAGCACATTAGCATCATAGCCTCTCTGAGTTTCCTATTTTCCAAAGGGGGAAAATAATATGTATTTTATTGAGTTGTAAAACTTTCAGATGTGAAAAGCACTTAACACAGTGCATGACTCTTGTCACCCATGTCTTTTCTTCTTTATATATTTGGATTTGTGGGTCAAGTGAGATCATAAAAATCACTTTTCAGAATATCACATTCTATACAATTGAACATAGGCCTATATTAAGTTAGTTTCCTTCTTATTCATTATTTCATTTTCTTCCCTGGTTTGTGAATAACAATGCTACTTCATTAAAATAAAACTTAATTTTTCTTTTTATCAAATACTATAGTTTTCTAGTAAATGAAATAATGTATATAAATATATGCATGTCCTGTTTGGGGGAGGGTAGATGATAATGGTGTTGCTACGCATTCTGAAAGGATTTGCAACCTGAGAGAGACAGACTGGTTCTGATCTGATGCACTTAGGGACGGTACAATAAACACACTGAACCAAGAAATATATAGGGATATGATAAGAAGATTTATTTGCTATGCAGAAGATTAAAGCATGTTTTAGGAATGAAGAGAAAGGATAAGGCCATAGTTGGGAGTGAAAGTTAAGAGTAGCCTTGACTAGAAATACTGAAGTAGTCTGAAAAAAATCACAGTTGCAGTAGCAATAGAAAGTAATAGGTATATATAGGATGTTTTGACATTTTTAGCTGTAATGCTGCCTGCAAGGAGAACCTGCTGGCAAACCTCACAAAATGGTAGCGCTATTGCCCTGGTAGTCCTTGTAATCTCAGCATCTCCGTTCCCTCTTTAAAGCCCTTTGGCCATCCTATACGATTCCTGTTGGGCATTTACATCTAAGAATGTTGACTCCTGGTAAGTGTTTTGTATAGTCCTGGGTTCATCTTAATAATAGAGCAGTAATTTAGAAAATACTCACACCAGTAGGATGCCCACTATTTTATAGTCACATTGGTTTCTCATCCTATTTCTGAAGCTGAGAAAACCATTTATTTTTGTTTGCGTTCTAGGCCCAATTTTTTGCTTAAAGAGGTCACACATTGACTTTCATGTTTAATATTACTGAAAGGTATGTAATGAAGCATTCTTTATCAGGCTTATAAAACTTTTTTAGCAATTTGTTTTTTAAATTTATTTCCAGAGTTGTAATATTTTTAAATTTATTGTTTAGAGATGGGATCTTACCATGTTGCCCAGGCTGTCCTTGAACTCCTGGGCTCAAGCAGTCTTCCTGCTTCAGCCTTCCGAGTAGCTGAGATTGCAGATGCATACTGTTGTACCCAGAAATACTTTTTTAATTTAATTGTTAACAGCCTACGTTTGAATAAGGCCATATGTACCGCTTCATAATTCTCTGGTAAAATTATATCAGTCTGCACCTCAGAAGGTGTTTGGTAGTTTGGTTTTACTGAGATTTTGTTGTCATAGTTCCAGAAGTCACATGCCCAACAAAACTGGGTTTGATAGTATACTATAAGACTGTACAAAGCTTGATGGGGCACCCATTCCATCACTTTATGCTCTTTTCCCATCTCCTTGTAAGGGTGGGTACCTTAGGGCAGGAGCAAGGTTAAGCAGATGGGAAGGCACTCTGAGTGAAACACCTGTTTCCAGTTGATCTCCAGGTGTGAGCAGGCAATAGCTAATAAGGAAGGATGACTGAATGTATGAATAGTCAGTCACTTCACTGCCAGCTTAACCAGAAAGACACAGAGATAGGTTGGGGTGTTGAACAATTTTGGACTGACCCTGCTGAATACAGTATTTCAGTGGAATGAAAGGACAGTTTCCTTTTTAGGAAAACTATGTGTTCCAAATTGATATACCCCTACCACCACTTCTCAGCCTCTTCTTAGAAATTCAATATAATAACAGTTCAGGAGCCTCTTGAGCCTTTCAACATCCTCAGCCTGCTTTTTCCATCCTGCCTTTTTTTCTGCTCTTCTTGGATAATCTTTCCCACTCATTTTCCCCTCCAACAATTTGGCAGTAGTAGGAAAGGTGGGAAGAAGAATGGTGATTTGTTCAAATTTTTCTTTGCCCCACACATGAAATGGGTACTGCTGAAGGCAGTGAAAAATAGATGGCTGTGGGTGGTTTGTTAGTGACTCATCAGTCTTCCCATTCTGCTGGGAAAGGGAAGGGCTGGGACCAGATGGGAATGCATTCCAGAGACTCTTGCTTTAAATGATTTCTCATTTATGTGATTTATTTAAAAATAAATAATTGCTAGGCCAAGTAAGGGCCACGAAAAAGTATACACTTCATTGAATTGCCACATTGCCACATTTTTCCTAGACATGGTTAATAAAGCCTTCTGATAGAATAGCCACTGGTGAGGATTTCTTTTTTAAATTATTTCCTGGTGGTGAATTTATGATTATACTTCACTGTACTATGAATGCTTGATCTACATAGTCAAGATTAGTATTGTTGTTACTAAATATTTACAGGACTCCAAATTAGTAAGTAGTATACAAAACAAATACCACTCTTACCCTCATGAAGTAATAAACAAAATGATTTATGAAGGTAAAGCTTGTGGCAGGGATAAGCCTGCACTCAGTGGAGAAATAAAGAAATGAGCATAGGGAAGAGGAACCCCAGGAACATTTGCTGTGGTCATTTTGGAAATACTTGCATAGTCAAGTGTATTTCTTAGGACTATCTGTAATTTTACTTTATTAAATTGAGGTTTATTTATTTAAGGATAATGTGGTTCCAGGAAGTCTGTTTCCAGGGTCTATAGTTTGAAGCTCCTTTTACCTTAAAAGTATGTCCTGACCCCTGAAGACTGACCATCTGGCTAGTGTGGTTGTTGTCATTGTGATCAATAAAGACAGCTTTGATTTATGAGCAATTTATCCTGCTTACAACTGCACAGAAGTGGCAGTGGTTCATATTTTGGCTTCTGTTCAGCTGGGGGAACTTGAGCTCCCTTAGTTCTTTCAGAAAGCCTGGCTAGGAAGCTGGCATCATGGCAGGAATGTTTTAGCTAGTTTCAGGAAGTCAGGGTACCAATGTCAGAGTAATTAAACTGACAGAATAACTACTTTTTATTTTCTTTAAAATCCAAATTATGCTTTAAATTATGATCCTATTTAAGTATATTATTTAAAAGTTAAATATGTTATTTAAACATTTCTAAATTTTGAGAGCTTTTTATCAAGAACTTGGGGCTTCTGAAAAACAGATGCAGAAAATACTTCAAAATCGGAAGACATTTTTACTTAGAGTACTAAGTTAACATTGGTCTGGCTGTAAGGGAGGCAAGAGTGTTCACGATTATTTGAGGCAACTCAAATGGGTTTCTCTTTTTTATCTTTCCCAGCATAGACAAACTTCTTGTTTTTGTGAAGGGAAAATACTTTACCCCAGAATGGCAATAAAGATAGAGGAAACATTCTTTCCTTTAAATGGAGAAGGCAGATTTCTCATTAGACTTCATTAATTAGTTAAGCTTGTTTTACCCTGTAGATTCTAAATGGGTGTTAATACTTTTTGCACTGGTTTTTAGAAATTGCTATTTTCTAGATTAATTCAAGAAAGATGAATGTAACCTTTTAAGTTTGGAATTTACAGAGATGGAAAAAATTTTAGCACCTAATACATTGTTTATTTGGCAGGATGTGCTATATGTTAAAAGGTGAACCTCTTCCCTTACCCTTTTAGTAGTTACAAATATATATGTAATATATACTAAAGAATATTTAAATATGTATGAGTTATAAAGCAAAATAATACAAGGAACACTTAGTACCCACTACTCAACCTTAACAATGTAAGGTTACTGGTACTCTTGGAGCCTTTTGTGTGCCTCTCTCAGATACCTTTACTTCATTTTCCATTTCCCACCCACTGCAGAAATTATCCTGAGCTTTGGGTCAATCATTTTCTTGCTGTTTTAAAGAAAATACTTTTCCACTGAGTTTCCTATTCCTTTATATACTGTAGCTTGTTGCTTTTTTTTTCTAGTTTTCCCCCTTAAAAATACTACATTCTGAGATTCATCAAAAGGTTGTGTTTATAGTTCATTCCTATTCATAGCTATATAGTATTCTACTATATGAACATATTACAGTGTATTGAATCTGCTGCTCGTGGATATTTGGGATACCAGCTTTTTATTACAAAAATGCTATGAACGTTATTTTGCATGTCTCTCAGTGCACATGTGCAAGTGTTTCTCTAGGGTCCTCCTGCCCGTTCTCATGGTATGAAAAAATCCTCTTAATCATTAAATCAAAATATTAGGAATATACCTTAAGTGACCCCGCAGATGTTTGTGGCTTAGATGTTTGTGACCTTTTTGCCACAACTAAGTAACCATATCAGATTGTTTCTTTTTAAAACTTTTTATTTTGAAATAATTTCAGATTTATAGAAAAGTTGCAAGATAGTACACAGAGTTCCCATATATGCTTTACCCAACCTCCCCTAATGTTAATATCTACATTATCATTACCTTGGTACTTTCATTAAAACTAAGAAATAACATTGGTACAATACAATTAAGTAAACTACAGACTTTATTCAGATTTTCCCAGCATTTCCACTAATATCCTTTTTCTCTTTGAGGATTCAGTCCAGGATACCATGTTTCCTTAGTTTTCTCCAGTCTACAACAACTTACCTTTCTTTGTCTTTTATGACCTTGACACATTTGAAGAGTACTGGTTAGATGCTTTGTAGAAGGACCCTCCGTTTGAGTTGTCTGATGCTTTTCTTATTATTAGATTGAGACTGTGCAATTTTTGCAGGAATACCGCAGAAGTGATGGTAGGTACTTCTCATTGCATCATATCAGGGAAGTACATGATAGCAACATGATATATTATTGGCTATGCTAGCCTTGATCACTGGCTCATTTAAGATGATATCTGCCAAGTTTCTTCACTTTAATGTTACTATTTTTGCTTGCCACGCTTTTTTCTTTTTTCCTTTTTTTAGTTTATTGTTTTTAATTGACATAAAATTGTACGTATTTTACCGTATACAACGTGCTATTTTGAAGTATTATATACATTGTGGGATGACTAAATCTAGCTACTTAACATATATATTACCTCATACAATTATCACCTTTGTGCTTTGTGGTGAGAACACTTTACATCCATTCTCTCTGTTTCTCTCTCTTTTTTTTTTTTTTTCTTGCCATAGGGTCTTACTCTGTCACCTAGTTTGGGTTACAGTGGCGTGATCTTGGCTCACTACAGCCTTGATCTCCTGGGCTCAAGTGATCCTCTACCTCAACCTCCCAAGTAACTGTGACTACAGGCGTGTGCCACCATGCCTAGCTAATTTTTGTGTTTTCTTGTAGAGATAGGGTTTTGCCATGTTGTCCAGGCTGGTCTCAAACTGCTGGGCTCAAGCAGTCCACTTGCCTCGACCTTCTAAAGTGCTAGGATTACAGGTGTGAGCCACCACACCCAGCCACTTTTACTGTCTTAGCATTTGTCAAGAATAACCATGCTTTTTTTTTTTTTTTATTAGAAGGGAGTCACCAAAGTCCAGTCCACACACTGGGAGGAGAGAATAAACTCCACCCACAGGAGGAGTAGTATCAAATAATTTATATATATATGCCAAAATCACCATAGTTATTAATAAAATATTGGGGGGGAAGATACTCTGAGGCTATGCAAATATTCTGTTTTTCTTTAAAGCTTTACCCACTAATTTTATCATTCATCAGTGAATCTTCTTTGCAGCAATTATTACTATGTTGTTCTAATATTTTTATTTCTGTCATTCCTTCTGCATTTATTAATTGAAATTCTTCTGTTAGAAAGTTGTGTCCTTTCCCCCATTTATTTATTTAATACATTATTTGTATCAGTATGGTCTCATAAATGCTTATTTTATTCTTTGACTTATAATCTAACATTGTCACGATTGATTTTGTTGCTCAAATACTTGCAGCCTGGTTGTTGGCAGCTCTTTCAGATTGGGAGAGTTCCCTAAAATTTAATTTAATTTAATTTTATATTATATTATTTTATTTTTTGAGATGAATCCTCACTCTTGCCTAGGCTGGAATTCAGCGGCACAATTATGGTTTACTGCAGCCTCAATCTCCTAGGCTCAAGCAGTCCTCCTGCCTCAGCCTCCCGAGTAGCTGGGATCACAGGCACATGCCGTCACACCCAACTAATTTTTAAATTTTTTGTGGAGATGGGATCTCATAAGCCATGTTTCCTAGGCTCGTTCTTGACCTCCTGGGCTCAGGGCTCACATTATCTTCCTGCCTTGACCTCCCAAAGTTCTTGGATTACAAGTATGAGCACTGTGCCTATCCCTAAGTTTTTGTTGTTGTTGTTGTTTGAGATGGAGTCTCGCTGTGTTGCCCAGGCTGGAATGTGGAATGCAGTGGCGTGATCTTGGCTCACTGCAACCTCCGCCTCCCAGCTGGGACTAGAGGCATGCGCTACCACGCCTGGCTAATTTTTTTGGATTTTTAGTAGAGATAAGGTTTCACCATGTTGGTCAGGCTGATCTCGAACTCCTGACCCGAAATGATCCACCCACCTCAACCTCCCAAAGTGCTGGGATTACAGGCGTGAGCCACTGCCCCCAGTGAAGGTGTTTTTTTTTCTTTGCACCTCCTTTCTGGCACCATCACGTTCTCCAGGTTCATCTTGTAGATTCTGTGTCCCAGTCCTAGAATCAGGCATTCCTTTAAGGAGCTTTGGTTCCCTTTCTTGGGGAGTAGTATTTAGAAACCAAGATCTGGGTGTGTCTTTTTTTAAAAAATAGGTATTTGTCTTGGGGGAAAAATGGTTTTCATGTGTTAGATTTAAATAGTTTATCCTCAAAGTCATTTTATTTTTGAGAGAAAAGTAATTTGTAAAAAAAAATTGTTTCCTTCCTTGTTAATATTAGCAGTAGTAATTAAAGATGTTACCACATCATGTATTTCTAGTAATGAAAAATAATTTTAGAATTTTCCTTTTCAAGTTCATGGCACTTTTGTGGAAAACTTGCAAAAGTCCATTCATTTTCTCTTAACAATTATTTTCTATCTGGGGTGCAGTTGAGAACAATGAAACAAGGACAAAGGAAGAGCCTGTGAAGCTGCCGAGCAAAATTCACCAATATCCCCGCACTGAAGCTTAAGCCTGAGCTCAGAAGAAAATCTTTGACCTGTACTCGGACCTCATTTACTCTTACTTATACAAAACTTTAAAAACAGTGGTTATCTGGTTTCCAAACTCCTAGATTTAAACCAGCATTTTGGAAGAACCAGAGGGATGCATCTATTAAGATGTCAGCAATGAGAAGGGGCACCTGGTTTCTGCAAGGAAGGAGAAAGGGAGTAGACCGAGCCCTTGGCCAGCAGGGCAGTGCAGATCTCTATAGCTAAAGGACTGGTAGCCCAGCTTAGTGAGGCTGTGAGGGCACTACTGGGAGGACCTAGTACAGTAAATTTGTTCATAATGATAACTTTGTGTGTTAAGCAAGTGTTAAGTTAGATTCCGCAGCGCTGTGGCGCCCCCCCCCCCTCCACCCCCAACCACCATACTGTTACACTGTTGTTTAGGAAGCTAGGGAAGTGTTGATACATTTTCAAAAGACTTTCATCACCTGGTAAAATGAAAATACTGGTTTCAAGAATAAACCTTCCCTCAGTTATTCAGGCTGAACCTTTTATTCTTTAGAATTATTGAGAGCTGAAGGTTTTGCCTATTTAGTACTACTGTTTGTAAAGTCACACTCTTGAAAATTGGAACCTCATTTAATCTGATTATGCCAGCATAATCTTCCCTTAAGGTATCAATCTCTTTCATTTCTGATTTTCTCCCTTAAAATTATATCATCATAGGGCTGTCATTGTTATACCAGGAGAGTTCCGTTTCAGAGAAAGACTTTATATATTGGAGGCCTTCTCAAACAGAATGTGAATATAATTTTCATATATTTATTTAGAAAAAATCAGAAACAAAATTTGTTTTAGGAGAATCATCAAAGGGAATTAAGTGGAATTTCTTAGTTTTTAAGATAATATTTTAAGGCTAATACTTCTCTAATCTGGCTAGATTTTTTACTTTCTTGGTTAACAAAATGCTGAATTTTGATATGTAAAAAAATATGTAAATGTAGACTTGTCCTCCTAACAGACTGGCAGGACTGCCCCCCCAAGGAAAAAAAAGAAAACAAAAACCTTATTCTTAGAGTAACTGCAGATGTCCCCAGCTAGTTTATAAATGTTCCAGGTAGAGTTTACAGTTGCTGGGGAATACAGCTGCCACAAGAAATGATTGTCTTAGCCTTTCAGATGAATTTCTCCTGCTCTGCATATGTATATAAAGGTAACTTTGATAGCAGAGTAAAGGATAAGGGAAAGAGGCAGGGTACAAATGTATTCAGTAGAGGTTGAAAGTGTGGAAAGAATTTGAAAGAATAAATGTTAGGAGGAGAGAGAAGTGAAAGAGAACCAGTTAGACCAGTAGTAAGATAGAGCTGTAGCTGTCATTTATTGTATCTTTTCTTTTATCATATTTTACAGTACTAACATTTATAGGTTTCTGAAGCAGGGAAATAAATTTCTGTTGAAGATTAAACCTTTTCCAATTTCTGACTACCTGTCTACCTTAGAGAAAAGAAGCAATTTTAACCTCAAGTAGCAGGGTTTGTACTGTGCCAAAGAAATTAGTTTGAATGATTATGAAACAGTTGATGAGCTAATGTGTTCAATTTATACATGTATGGCCATTTCCTTTTTCCTCAAAATTCTGGAGCCTGAAAACTAGCCATATAGTTCAGTTCTCAGGCCGTTTTCATTTTGTTGTTTTTGTTTTTATTGAGGAATTTTCCTTGATTATATATCCAATATATTTATATTTTAGGCAAGTAGAGTATCCTTTATAAACATAACAATTGTGACTAAATAAGTGGCTCCTATATCTTTTTTATCTTTTTTTTTTTTTTTTTTTGAGACAGAATTTCACTCTTGTTGCCCAGGCTGGAGTGCAGTGGTGTGATCTCGGCTCACTGCAACCTCAGCCTCCCAGGTTCAAGCGATTCTCCTGCCTCAGCCTCCCGAGTAGCTGGGATTACAGGCGCCCACCTCCATGCCTGGCCAAGTTTTTGTATTTTCAGTAGAGATGGGGTTTCACCATGTTGGCCAAGCTGGTCTTGAACTTCTGACCTCAGGTTATCCACCAGCCTCGGCCTCCCAAAGTGCTGGGATTACAGGCGTGAGCCAATGCACTCAGCCCCATATGTCTTTTGACTAGTATCTGACGATACTGAAGTACTTGTGTTTTTGTCTGCATTTAATCTGTATGTTATTTTAGTTTTATGATGAAATAGGGCAATAATCAGTCATTGAATCATATATATTATACCAGTTATTTCTCAAATTTCCCCCCTCTTTAATTCCCATTGAAAACCTCTTCTAGAACTAGTCTTGTTTTATCATTTGATGCCCCATATTATGTGGACTATATTTAAATCATCACCTATTCTCAAGAATGGATAATAATACAGTCTTTTTGAGGTTGGATACATATATTTGCCTCTGAGCATGGAGGTGCTTGGATAAGTATTCTAGTTACCTCTAAATGACTGGAAATATACCAAATAAACATTTGAAATACACCAAATAAACAAGAATAAAATAAAATTCTTAAAAAGCATCCTCAAAAGTCTTTATTATAAACCAAAGAGAAAAATAACTTGAGACAAAAGTCTAGGTTTTCACCATGCATTTTGACTACGAGTATATATATTTTGGCTGCTTTTGACTTACTTAGAATCTAAAAATTTTAGAGTTTGAGGATATATGGGGAGATCTACAAGAATGCCCTTAACCTAAATAAATGAGTAGATAACAGAGATCCTAAACTTTGAAATACTCTACATAATTTTGTGCATATTTGGCCCCTTTTTCAGATTCTCTAGTGATCTATGCTCCCTCCCAACCTTCTGAAAAAGAAAGTAAGAGACCACTGATCTAGTCCTTCAGCTTTCTTTTGCAGGTATACAAATGAGGCCAGGCTGGGCGCTGTGGCTCATGCCTGTAATCCCAGCACTTTGAGAGGCTGAAGCAGGTGGATTACTTGAGGTCAGGAGTTCGAGACCAGCCTGGCCAACATGGAGAAACCCCGTCTCTACTAAAACTACAAAAATTAGCTAGGTGTGGCAGCGGGCAGTTGTGGTCCCAGCTACTCGGGAGGCTGAGGCAGGAGAATTGATTGAACCCGTGAGGCAGAGGCTACAGTGAGCCGAGATCACGCCGCTGTACTTCAGCCTGGGCGACAGAGCTGGGATTAAAACTCAAGTCTCTTTCCCAGGTCAATTCTCATTCCATTTATACTACCATTCTTCAGACACATATTTTGATTCTGAAGCCTAAGCCACTATGTACATAATTGCTACTTAATTAGCACTCTTTCACATTTGAAACCATTTGAGTTTACATTTCTTGTTAAAAAGAAACAAGTCAAAAATTTGGCAGTGATTCATAGTTATCTATTGTAAAATTTATTTTAAATCCTAAAGTTTAGCAACATAAGATAATCATTGTTCATAAATAGCTTTATTGAACAGTTATTTGATATTGAAAGGAAAATTGTAGTTAGATCCCTGGACCAGTAGCTGACTTTTTTTTCTGATTTTTTTTATAATGTTATTATCAATATCCAACAAACATGCTCTTTTTGGACTAATAAAATGGAATATATCTGTTCCTTTATATTATAGATGCTTTGCTTTCAGAAGGAGTAAGTAAAAACACATTTCTATTTGTGTATAGTAGTATAGTGTATAGTATTGGTGGAATTTTTGTGAGGGTTTTGCAAAAGTCACCCTTTAATCAGGGATATTATCTACAATAAGAGTTTAGTTCTTAGTCACAACTCTTTCATATATACATCCTGGGAAAGATACATAGATCATTTGCTTTCAGACTTTGCTATCTTGCAGCTTCTCACAATAAAACTCTCTGGTAGAGTATTCAGATTTCATTTAACCTCGTATTAAATAAAAACTTTACATTTTTATTTATTCATTCACTCAACAAGTATTCATGTGTCAGGCACTGTTCTAGGTACTTCTAAGTGCCACCAGATCTTAAGAGTCTTTTTTGCGTATAGCCATGGATCTCTGTTGTGTTACAGAATAAACTCCAATGCAGTATTTTCATGTTAGACTCTTTCAGGTCCTCCCGCAAAGGGAGTTTGAGCTTTGCCACTCAAGTTTCAAGGATTTGGATATAAAATATTGTCAACATTTTCTCAACCATGTGAGTCAAGAGTGTGTGGTATTCTGTTTAATCAAATATTAATAGATATTTCTGGTTGATAGTATGCCAGGTGAAGTTTTGACTGTGCTGCACATAACAACAGCATTGGTGTATTTTCTTTTGTCTTGCATTATAAGAAGGTTGACTTTCAACGATGTTTACCTTTTCCATTAAATACTTGGTTCTTTCACAGTGGATGAGGGATATCGATGATGTGGTATCTCCAGCCTTTCAGCCATACATGTCCAGGTAGTCTTCAACTCCTGGAGAAAAATCACAGAATCCTTTCAATTGGCTCATGCTTATTGATGATTCTCAACTCAGTTGAGCCCATAGTTCTGTTTATCAGCTCTACTGCTTATCCTGAATTATGTGTGTGTGTGTGTGTGTGTTTTTTTTTTTTTTTTGGATCTTACAGCAGTTATTCTAGACCTTTTACTAGTAAATAGAGGTCATTAGGTGTACTGTTACTGTATGAGTTCTTACAACAGTTACCATTTTCATGTGCTTTTGAATCTCGAAAAGGGTGGTGAAAATTAATCCAAACTTGTAAGACCTTGGGAACCTTTCCCTCTTCTGTTAACACACATAGAACATGGCTTCGGAAATGGGGGTCTGTACTGTCGTTTCTCTTCTTTCTAAAATTTACATTGTATTAGATATTATCTCTTCTTACTTATTTCCAAATCCAACTTAATCTGTCTTGTTAACTCAAATTGTCCAATAATGCAGTGACTTCTCAGAACTGGAACCCTGTGTTATTCTTGGATGCCTCCTGGGAGACTTGTATATACATTTCCTGTTGTGCAGTAGGGGATTAAGGAAGTGGTTGTTGAGTAGTCATAATATATAATGTTCATAATATATAATAGATAATAAGAGAAAGAATACATTCTTTTATGTAGCAAAGACAGACAAGGTGATCCATAGGTTTCATTCCGTTTTTAAATGGGCTTTATTTTATGTTTCTATATTATTTATTCTATATTTTATATATTTTGCATAGATAAACGCTACCTATATATATGTACTCTGAAATTTCTTTATACAGCTGGAAATTTTGCCAGCTATATAGAACACGACAAAAAGATATAATGCCCTAAGAATCTCACTTTCAGGCAGATGGGTAAAAATTATGTTGGTAAAAAATACTTACTTGCTTTTGTATTTTATTTTGAAGTTTTAAAAAAATTTCCCCCCAAATGCCAGTGACATAAATGTGACTCCAGCTATTGTCATATTTGTCCTTTCTCTCTCCTCTTCCCTGAGCCAAAGCCACCAGGTCATTTGAGATGACCATTGATTCAACCCTGTAGTAGCCAGGGGAGGTCAAAAGTCTCATGCTACATAAGTGAGTATAGCAACTACCACCCCATATCTTGTCATGATTGGCTCTCTGTTACTGCTGCCTCCCTCCATAATGTTTTAGAAATCATTCATTATCTATTTCCCTTTTTTAATAAGTGAGAGAAAAAGAGGGAACAAGAAATAGATACTAAATAACTTACCAGTGGGGCTAAAATTACTTAATGGCTGAAATTAGAATCAAGAGTCCCAGTCTCTGCCTTGTCTTTCTTTTGAGTTGTGTAGCCCATCCGCTTCTGTGAACTGTGGCTAAGCCATAAGGTGTTTTCAGCATCCAGTGGAAAGCTTTGGAGTGCCCTGTTGCTATAGTAGGCTGGACCAGTCAGTAAGGCAGAGCTGCATTGATGACATCAGTGTTTGTACTGGGGGTGTGGTTATTACCAGGCTCGCAGAAGAGGTGCTAGAAATCATTTATAAGTCAAATTCTTTACTCAGGAAGACTTTGAACACTCATTCAGTGTTAGTGAAAGCACTTGTTTTTATTCTTGTAAGCAGTATGTGTTCGTTGTAGAAATTTCAGGAAAAAACACTTTCCCCCCACAACCAACTAAAGCAAGGAAAATAAAATATTACCTGTAATTACAGTGCTCCAAGATATGGGTGGTAATGACTTAGCCGGTTTTATCTGCATTTTGAACAGATGACCTCTTTGCTTATTTTTCATCATTATGTATTTAAGAAAAAATGTGCCATTTAGCCAGGGTAAAACTATATCTACCTCATTGTTCTTAAAGCATACAAATTGGGCAGAGAGGATTTTCTTCCCAGCTGGCTCTCTACAGTAAGGGAAATGACAATAACTTACAGTCCTGGCAGGAGCTAGTGTTCCTTGAGATTCTTTGAGGAGAGCAGGAGCTCTGACTTTGCTTGGCTTATCAGGCCATAAATTAGTGAAGATAGAAAGCTGTGGTCACTTTTTCTTCCCAAAACAAGAATTACAAGTCTCCTTACTCTTGCACCCAACTTTGAATTAGTCTTCCCCTCAGTGACAAGGTAGACCAAAGCTGTAAAAAATAATTTTATATACCTCACACGGAAGGCAAACATTAGGGATAAAAGGGGTGTTTTATGTTTTAGTAGAGAGAAATCTTCAAAGGGAAGGTGAAACATTTCTTTAACTGATTAAAACTAAGAGTTGTTTTGTGGCAAAATTAAGTCTTCTAAATTCTTTTCATTTTCCTTCAAATTACATTTTAAAAATGTGCTATGTAAAATTGGAACAACAGAAAAAAATGATAGCAGTTCTATTAGTTTGGAAGTATGGATATATTAGCTATGTATTAGCACAACAACAAACCCTAGTCTATTATTGTAGTAGAATGCCAGCATGCTCCTGGGAGCTTGGCATTTCCAGCAGCAAGTGCACTCACACTGACAGGCTAGGGTTTTAGTGCATGTGTTGAAAACGCCAAGCTTTCCAGAGTATGTGGCATTTCTATTACAATAATGATGATGGCAGGCATTCCATTAAAGGAGTTGTAATGGTTTGTATATAGTCAGTTCTTGTCCTTACAGCTGCCCTACAAAATAGGTGTTATTATCCCTTTTTATAGATGAAAACGTCAAGGCCAAGTTCAGCGAGCTGAGATAGTGATGGAACTTGAAGGAAGACCAGTCTTGTTTTAGAAGGTGCTAATTCTCTTCAGTCCTGCCCCACCTTGTGCCATCCTGCATTCTGTTGCCTCTGACTTTCTCACATAAGGTCTGCTTTGCCTCAGGTGAAAAATGTGTTACTAAAATAGCTGCCTATATATTTTTTTCATTAATTGAATTGTTTCTAATATACAAATAACTCTCAATTGTGAGGAGTCCCAGGGATGTTGTAAAACAGTCTCTTTGCAGAAGTAAATACTCTCTGATTACTTAAAACTTTTTGTATTTTAATTTAGATTTCTAATGAAGATTTTACTGAAAAGATGGTCTAGCTTTAAGTATTAATAACTGTGATAACAGCTTTTGTTATTATGTTATTTTTACTTTTATTTTGTGATTCTCAGACCAGTTTCTGACTTAGAATGGGAACATTTAGGTTTCATAAGAAGCTAGATATTATATATATTTTTAATACCCTGAGTTATACATTCTTCATTGTTCCATTTACTATGTTTGCTCAAATATGTCTTGGCTAGAAAAGGCTTGTTGAAGCTGTAATTCTAATCTTCTAAGTCAGTGGTTTTTAAACTTCGGTCCCTGGACACTAGCAGTATCAGAATCACCTGGGTAGAACCAGAAACCTTGGACGTATGGGGTCCAGCAATCTTTATTATCATATGCACATTCCAGTGTGAGAACCACCCATCTATATGTTCCACATGCCAAGAGTGCTTGTGTGTTCTTTCATCTTAACAGATTCTTCTGGAGCACCTCCTGCAAGAATAGTCCTCTGTGATGGGGATGCCACAGACCCCTGCTATCTCTGAGCTTCCAGTTTAACTTGAAGTATAGAGAGGAGTGGACTCTTAAAAATAGTCTTTCGTGAAGTTAAAGTATCCTGGGCTTGGGGCCAAAGCATTTACTTATTTGTGGCTTTTACAGTGCAGGGAGGGCATTACTTGGAGGAACCCATGAGTTCTTTCATTTGATATACTTTCAAGGGCCTGGCCTATTCTAAGAACTGTGCTGGATCCTTGGGCTACAGAGATGAAAGAGCTCTGCCTCCAAACTTCTTAACCCTAGCAGAGTTTACTCAAGTGTCTGGATCTGTTAGTTTGCTTCACCCTCATCTTTCTTTCTTTTTCTTTTTCTTTTTCTTTCTTTTTTTTTTTTTTTTTTTTTGGGACAGGGTTTTGATCTCATTGCCCAGGCTGGGGTGCAGTGGCGCAATCTCAGCTTACTGCAGCGTCTGCCTCCTGGGTTCAGGCGATTCTCCTGCCTCAGTCTCCCAAGTAGCTGGGATTACAGGCACACACCAACACACCCAGCCAATTTTTTTTTTTTTTTTTTTTTTTTTTGCATTTTTAGTAGAGATGGAGTTTCTCCATGTTGGCCAGGCTGATCTCGAACTCCTGACCTCAAGTGATCCGTCCGTCTCGGCCTCCCAAAGTGTTGGGATTACAGGCATGAGCCACCGCTCCTTGCCTCCCTCATCTTTGAAAATCATTTATGTGTTGGAGTAGAAAGGTTTTATTTGTGTAAGTTTATTGTTTGAGATGTAGAAAACTTGTGTTCCCTTCAGTTCTACTTAATCCAGAGTGTGTACTACCACTGCCTCTCCTAGAGAACATCAGTTTCTTCACCTGTAAAAAGGGGAATATGATGCCTGCTTTGCAGGATGGTTGTGAGAATTAAGTGGGTTAGAGCCTGGGCATAGGGCAAGACATTAGGAATGGTTAGCGCCAAAATGTGAGGGCTCATGTTGCAGTGAGGGATCAGGCGAGAGCTCCATCATGTGGGTGGAAGAATTTGGCTGCCAAAGGCCTACATTCTCCCCTCCCAGGTCTGAGCATACTTTCCCCTTCCTCTTGGCTCTGGTAAACAGAATTAGTCTTCTGTTTCCTCTTCACCACCACCCCTAAAGCAAACAGCCAAGCATTTCCAAAGGTTGTTTTGCTGTGAGCAGCGATGGGAAATAAATAGGTAAAAGGATCTTCTGCTTCCTCCTCATTTACACCCGGTCCTTGGGAGGCAAAACAAAGCATGCAGAGATGCTAAGAGTGCCACTTGGGCACCAAAGGGCTCCAATAAACTTCATCTGCACTTCAGAAGTTTGGGACCCAGGTGAGAGGCCAAAGTGAGCCCTGAGAGGAAGGAGCAGTGAACTGAGGTAGGGGCAGTGTGGGGTGTGCAGGTGACAAGGGATCCTAGAGAGGAAGGGCTCCAGGGCTGTCCCCACCTTTAAGAAGGGTGGAAGGCCAGAGCTGCTTTCCTTGTATTAGAAAAGGTTGGCATCAGAGAAAGCAGCTTACGTTTAAAAGATTGGGGTAAATAATTTACATTCCTAAGCATTTTTCAGAGTTACAGTTGTGAAAATAATTCAAATTCCACCAATTTTTCTTTTAATCACAACCCCCTCCCCAACTGCCCACCCAGAATCTGAGGCTAGACAATGATTGTTTCCCTTAAATATGCAAGTGAAAATACAGAAATATATCTTGAAAAATTAGTTGATGGCAATTTGTTGTTGGTGGTGAGGAACCCTTATGCACTTCTGGATTTGGTATGACAGAGTGATACGCCTTTTTTTTTTTTTAATTCAGCACTTCCCCTTAAACTAGTGCTACTTCTAGGTGCCCATTGCAGATATCTGAATTAGTGGATAAGAGTCTTATTTTCAAAAATAATTTTAAATAATTAATGCCACTCATATCTAATACAGGTATTCTGATCACATGGATTCTTGTAAGAAAATGGTGTCTAAGAATCTACATTAACGAGAAAACAACCAATACTGAGCAGAATACTGCTGGGAACTCTTAGTTGGGCCCGTCCAATGCATGCTCCATAAATTTTTATGTTGTTTGTATGGTATACTGTGGTTTACAGTCTGGCCTTTGCATTAATTTGCCATTGTTTTTCTCTCAAAAATTAATGAAGTGTAGGAGTGATTCAGTTCCAAATAGGCATTTTTAAGGTGGTCTTAAAATAAAGCTTTTCCTTTAAAAAATATTTTTTTCGGAAAGATGAAAACCACTTCATTAGTGATTGCTGGCAAAATCTCCTAATGTCTTCCTATAAGCTGTTTAAGCTTAGCATTAGAAATTAGTGCTAGAGGATTTAATTAGCCAGCTCACAGGATGCAGTCCCTTTAATTTAGAATTTCCCTTTGAGAAAATTATGGAGTTCAAAAGGAATATGATATTTTATACAAGTTTCCATCTTGGGTCCTTATGTTGTTTGTTCTGCTGATCTGGAAATTGTACATGATTTACATTAAAACTTTTTGTTTTTAATATCGATTATTGTAGTGTGGCGTGTTAGATTAAGTGCAATAGTTCTCAGAGTTGGGAAAGGTAAAAAGGTTTTTTGGGGGTCAATGATTAACTCATCTACTTTACCAAGGTTACATAATCAAGTATTAGTTACTGTACATTTGGCTAATGCGGTGGGTTTAGTTAACCAATGAATACATTATCATGGGAGGGTTAACACTTTTGCATTTTTAGACTTGGCTTTAAAAAAATTACAGAAAAATTCCTCACAACCCTTGCCACCCTTTCAGCCATAACATTACATTGCCTTGGTTTCTGCCTTTAATTTCCCTGGGGGTTCTTTTTATTTAGGAAAAGGGTGAAAGATGTATTTGTGTAAGTGCTACACCAGTGCTTCTGTTAAATTCTTTTTCAACAAAGAATATGTTACTTGGGCGCCTTGTACACAGGGCGCATACTTTTTTGGAAAGAATCGGCCATGAAAGCAGTAGTTTTTAGTGTGCATGTTTATTTCATGTCTGCCAGTTTATTTTAGCTTAGAAATTTCCTGATGCTTTGAGTTTATAACAGTCTTTCAGTTAACTGAGTGCATATACATATATGCACAAAATGGCCAACTTTTAGAAATTACTTGTGTATTTTAAAATCCCTTTTTTTCAGTCTGATATCATGTGTCTCCTTGTTCCCTTTTATATGCAATTAAAATTTAACCTAAGATATGAAAAATATGTTTTAAGAAAAGCTTAACTTCTTAAGCTTAATTTGGAATGTCAGTGAAGAATTAAACATTTGCTTTCTAGAAACCTTAATCTTTTTAATGTGAAATTAACACAGATGATTTGAATATGTGTTCATGTGTGAGAACTTTGTCCCTTCAGTGTTTCTCTACTGAGTCTTTTGGACCCACTATAAGATCTAAGTGCAGATAGTGCCACATCAGTATGATGTAGACAAGAGGAGTTCTTTCTTCCACATCTTGGCAGTGCATTATAAGAGCAGTTCTTCAACTTTCTGGTATCATTCTTAATAATGGAAGTGCCCATAGTGCTTTTGCTTATGAGAATGATATCTAATGATATTTACTATGTTTGAAATTAAAAAGGAAAACAAAATTATACATTCAAATAACAGTAATGAACTCACAACATAAACAATATATCTTTATTAAAAAATCTGCAGTTCTCAAAACAAAAATATTTTAGTGAACAGGGTGACACTGTTTTATATTTTTGCAAGCCTATTTAATGTCTGTCTTAAAAGAAGAGAGCTGGACTTTGCTGTCTGTCTCTATGTTCAGTTTGTAATGATACTGGAATGTGATATCATTACATTACACATTGCATACTAATGTGATACTGGAAAACTAAACATACATTCATGAAGAAGATTTTAAATGGCTAATAATGTCTAGATATAAGTATTTTTTAAAATATTGATCTTGTGGGGCCTCTCAAAGAGACTTAGGAACCTCTTGGGGGGTCCTAGGACCATACTTTGAGAATCATTGCATTATAACATTTTAGAATCCTTTATGGTTACCAAAAAAGATTCTCCCCTAATACTTTCTAGTTTCTCTCTATATGAAGGTAACACTCTTTCACAAAATTAACTATTTGTGAGTTGACAGAACTTAATAGGAAAATGGGGAAAGAGAGCTGGGTTGAGTAAAGGTATAAGTAACTCTTTGAAATATTTTGGTTTTGCCATCAAATAGCAGTGATTCCTCTAGTATTGTCTGACTTAACTGAGACATTCTCAGTGATCCCTCTCATTTTCCAAGCCATCTCCACAGGCTAGAGCCCTCCTCCCCTCAAGATTCCAGTAGCTTAGAAAAAGAAAGTGTTATGGGTGAAAGGGAATGTGTCCGACACCCCTCCCCTGTTTCTCCAGCTGGGAAGGGAAGGAAAGGGAAATAAAATTTAATGAGCACTTTTACTATGTGCCAGGTGCTTTACATATGTTATTTCATTTTAATTCCCCAAACAACCCTAGGAGGTATTTCTAGCCACATTTTGCACACAAATAAAGCAAGATTCAGAGAGGTTAAATATTTAATATAAGATACGTAGCATTTAAGTGGCAGAACCTGATCCAAACCAAAGTCTATTCCCAAGGACTATACAACACTATGCCTTGGTTTGTGCTTTTTCTTCAGTTCGTGCAGATTAAGAATGTGGATTCTAACATTTTATTGGGTTCTGTGACAGCATGATGATAAAACAGTTTGATTGTTCTGTGAAGCTCTTGTGGAATTAACTGTCTTTCACTGGTTATGTTTTATAAAGTCAAATAAATATTTTAAGAAAAGGTTTGCATAATTTCAGTTTTAGTTCTACGGTTAATTATCCGTGTTTTTCCATAGAGTGCAGGATTGTCCCTTCTGTATGCTCAATTCTGTTATATAGAACAGCTAACTATCCCAGAGGAAGATTCTGCATTTGCAGCCCTAAAACAGCTGGTCATCATAGTTTGTCAAAACTCCAGAAAGGCAAAAATCAGTTCTCAGGAACATTGTTTTGTCTTGAAACAAAACCTAAGAGGTAAGACCAGCTGGGGGGTGTCTTACAGCCTTATTGGGATTATTGAGGGAGGAACAGGGTCCTTGTTTGTCCTGTGGGTTCTCTCATATGATTTAGGGTCTGCAGAGAATGAGTTGGTAGAATTTCAAAGAAGGTTTCTCAAATTGGAGAGGCCAAAATACACCACTATACAATCCTGAAGTAGTCTTGGTCGAATTCCTGCATATTGACTGAGTCATTGTATTGCGTAGTCTTATGAAGTAATATACCAGCTGCCCTTTATGTGTATATGTATAATTTTCCTGTATTTAAAGTAAAACCTCTCTCCTTTAACATGCTCACCTAAAGGTAAGGAGAGCCACCCCTAGCCCTGCCAAACAAAACAAAACAAAACAATAGGCCTCAGAGCATTAAATAGCTGCCACAAAGCTAGTCAAATTAAAGATGCCATTACCTGAGGACAAAGAAGTTTCTATAAAGTTAGCAGTATAGGAGAGGAGTCATCCTGGTAGCTGATGGTGGAGAAAGGTAACAAAAAGAGCCTACTTTAAAAATACTGGCATCTGCAGTTGTCTGTTGGAGTTCTTCCCCATTCAGTAACACCCTAAATGGTCACCTGATTAGGGGGGCAGAGTAGAATTTATGACATTTAGAAATACTTCTGCCAAAAATGGTTGAATTTTTTGGGCATTTGCAAGATAATCTAGAATTACTTGGAAAATGAACATTCATAAAACACCTTAATCTTTGATGATCTCAGAATATTGAGTGTTATGCTATAAGACATGTATATGTTTATTTGTGCTTTCACATTTCTCTTGGATTTAAATTGTTTTGGAGGTCACAATATTTTATTGTTTGCTTTTTAAAAAACTTTACAAGAATAGTAAATTTGAAGTAACAAAACTGTATAATATGTGAGATTCCCTTCTGCATAATTGTGTGATGTCAAGATTCAATATACTTCTTTTCTGACTTGTACTGTATAACTCATGTGAATAAAGCAGGTCATTTTTGTAGAAACTATTTGAGGGCTTCACCAGTTTTTATAAGGCCTTTTTTTTTTTTTTTTTTTTTTTTT